>NW_023340246.1:289965-295715 GCF_004916995.1 Morone saxatilis
ACATATACAAATAGTCTGCTTTTAACAATAATAAAACAAGTATATGTCCCACATTAAAATCCTTAAAAAAGTCATCTAACCCTTCTACCTCATTAAAAATGTCCAAATCCTTCTAGTGTGACACTGGAAGGGGACCCATTCCATTTACTTTTACCAGGTTGATGGTCCCAGTACTGTGCATAAATGCTAGATATCCCAGGGACAGCTCCCTGGGATATTAAGTGTATTACTTGAATAAAAGAATTCTATGTATTTAAATGATTGGTTTTAAAAATTGGGAATTTATTGAACACATAGAACAGTTTAACCCTTTAATGGCCTGTTCAGCTGTTCGGTTGACACATTTCGAATCACTATCTTGAAAAGTCTGTTGAACTTGGTGCCCCAAATCAATATTTTAAGACACAAGCTCATTTTATGGTAAAGGTAGCGAAGTCAGCTGATGTTATTACAACGGATTGCTACAAAATGTAAAACTCATTATCATTCATTATTGTTCATAACACATTTAAAAATATCCCATGCTAAAATAATTTCATATTAATGCTTTTTTACTGTCTAAAAACAGCGGTTGAATGTTGAATTGTCCTTTAGTGATTTCCAAGATAATACATTTCAAATTGTTATGAAATAAAAAGAACTAAAAAGAATGTGATTTGTGCTGTTCATACAAAATGTGATCTGAGTCATTTGAGCCTGCAGTCTGAACGTTAAATCAAAATGTCTGCTGTAAAACGGTGAGCTCAAGCACTGACGGAGCAACCTTGTAAACTGTTTATTGTCAGGATCATTCATGTCATGGTTTAACAGATGGATGCAATGAAGAAATATGACCGATGTCTGCTCACATGTAAGTCCACATTACAAAACACAGAGGTGATAATGAACATCTCAACGCACATTTCACCAACACCTACTCCTACTCCTAAAGGACTCAGTGACGAGCTCTCATTTAGCAGAAGTCACACAGTGTGGGTGGAAGATGAACAGCAGATATGCGTCTTTAAACCACTAAAAATGGGTTATACTGGCGGCTTTTATCAAAACTGGAATCTGCAGTCCCTGTGCTTCAAAGTGCAGCTGAATTTCTAAAAACCCTGACAGAGCTGTGACCTCTGACCCTCCACCCCAACAGCTCATTCAGGCGTGTGGTGAGATGCAATACTGTCCTCCTCTCCAAGGCACGTTATCGAGCTCCTTTGAATGTCAGTCGTGACCACACCGACATGCTACTGTAAGGTCGTGACGTCAGGAAGGGTTCTGTTAAAACACGGTCCAACAGCTCCACTCCGTCTGTTGTCGTGTTAACACTGAAGATAAATGATTTGTAACACTGACTACAACATCCACACAACATGATTTGAGGACTATCGTACAATTGGGACAGAGGTATTTACTGACTCTTCACTGAGGTGTTTCACACGCAAGGGAATCACATTTTTGTTTCTATCATTTCATCTCAGACGTGCAAGTTAAAGCAATTCTCGTTACATTACAAAATAAACAGAATTCCCCTGATAACAAGGACAAAACAGCAAAGGTTGCTATCAAACTCTACTAAAATCTACAGTAATAAGAAATAAGAAATTAAAGGCACATGTACAGCGGCAAGTCCGTCTTTTCGTTTCTTTTTTTGAGTCCTCCTTCTGAGTCGTGGCTGAGAGGCTAGCAGCAGGGTGGCATTGTGCAGTTGGTTGCTTCCCCTCCCCTCCCTTCCTGTGAAAGATGGCTTCTAATTGGTCTACTGGTCGGCTGCCGTGACGAGTTCAAACCACTGTCTGAGTGCGTCGCTCAGGGTCTCCGGCAAGGCGTTGACATCTCGCAGGATGACGTAGAAGGGGAAGGGGAACTCTTCCATGTAGGAGCGGATCTCTGGCAGTTCTCCCGGCCCTTTGAATATAGGCACCTTGATGTCCAGGATGGAGTCCTGCAGCAGAGCACCACAGTTAAGTTACTCTCTGTGTCTGAGAGTTAGAAAATGAAAAACAATTCTTCTTCACTTACCCGCGAGTTGGGGTTGTCGAGCACTACGAACATGACAAACACATTTGCACTGCGTGCTGCCCGTACAGCCGCCATCACCCGCTCCTTCCCCTCTAGGAACAACCCCCTGCCATCAGACACGACGACCAGCAGCTGGGCTGTCTCTGTGGAGAGAGCTCAGAGGTCAGAGGGGAACAGTGGAGAGTGATATAATATCATTCGACTAGTCATGCAGTTAAAGTAGTATACAATACATCTGTTCAACACCCGACAGTGATATCACAGAGTACTGACACACCCTGGAGTACAATTCACTGTAAGTAAGCAAGTTCCCTGTAAGTCAGTGAGACTAGTCTGGTTCCAGACCTCTGATACCCCTTTTTCACCAAGGCAGTTTGAGGGCCCTTTCAGAGCCGGTGCCTGCCATCAAACTAGTTTTTCATGTTTCCAGAGCCAAAGAACAGGCTCTTGGCCAGGAAAAGTTGTTCTAGCATTGCACCAACACTTTGCTGGTCTAGAACCAAGAACCACATGCGTCAGGGGCTGGGGGCGCCTTGAGGCCAGCCAGCCATGTCTTTTTTTAGCTGATTAGCGTAATTTCTCACAATGTTACGAATGTAACAAACGTAACATTGAGCTAGCTGGCCGGCTAGCTACGTGTTCTCACATCAATATTACATTGAGCAACTGCCAATGCGCCTTTTGTGTTGACTGAAAGTCACATCGGCAGGATGGATATGTGACTCACTACTGGCTGAACTAACTCATAATGCTGCCTGTATGCCAGCTCCATGAAAAGGAAACGTTAGCTCCACCAGGGGTTTTATAGCTTGGACAATGACTCGGAGCACCTGGCTCTGATCCTGGGACTTCCTCGTCTCTGGTGCCCCACTAAAGGCTTGTTTGTTGGGTATCGGATACAATCTGGGCCCTGACTCCATTTACACTGTGTCACACAGGTCAAGCAGGATGGACTTTTCAAGCAGTCATACTAACAGGCAGGTACTAAAGCCCACATATTTGAAATGGAACCTGCTCTCTGAAAGTTGGCACTGAATGTGAACTAAACAAACACTGACAAATAAATGCTGAAAATTTTGAGTCTGTTGGATTATGTTGTAGAGAATTTTTTACGCTGCAAAGTATACCAGTGCAATATATTCATTATATTCATATAATGTAACACTGTCCCATGATGGTTCCTATTCAAAGCCAGCATTGCTTGCAAACAGCCCAAAATCAGCAAGAGGCAACAAGTTTGACTTTCACTACCCAAGATTTCTGTTACACTGTGTCAGTAAATTGCACAGCACACCATCACTGAGCTACTCTCCGTTAAACATGCAGTGTGAATCATTACCTGAGTTTACAGACCCAGGAATCTGCTGTTGTGCTGCTAGAAACATTTTAGTCGAGGTCTCCAAAAACTGCAGGGGAGAGGCATGAAGAGAGAGTCACTTTAACATGATCAGTCACATGTTTCACCACAAGTTACAAACAGATCACGATCAAACATCATTATCAAATTCAGATCAGGACACAATTCAATTCAATTCATTTTAATTTGTATACGCGCGCAAAATTCATAACAGAGTGTTATCCTCAGGACACTTTTCAAATAGAGCAGGTCTAGACCAAACTCTTTATAACTGACACAAGAAAAAGGGAAACAAAATGTTTAACATGTTTCAAATGATACATGCATACAGAACTGTGGTGTTGATATAATGGATTGCCTTTTCTCTCTTCACTATTAATTAAAAGAGAAATATAATGTAAGTCAATGTAATCTGTTTGTACAAAGAAAAACCTCACCTGTGCTATTCTGGTCTTCTTCTGCTGGAACTGACAGAGTCTGAGGATCCGAGCCCCCGACTCATCATTGAACTGCTGCTGGAAGGGGTGGAGCAGCTGCACCTGCTCGCCAAAACTGCACACAGGAGCAGGCGTTAGCTTCACATTAAATACATGTATGCACAGTAAGACATCAAAAAGGTACATTTCAGTGTGTTCAATTTCCCACTCGTACTTTCTGTTTAAGCTCTGAGGTCCAGATATTTCTTACCTGGGTCCATAATTTAATCTGCACAATATGTTCTGTCTTTATGGCATCACATTGTACTTGCATAACCTTACCTGCACACAGACACCTGTCCAACCTCCAGCAGAGTGAGAGCGTTGATGATGACTGACAGGGATTCAAACGCCAGCTGCACCACACACAGACACACACACACACAGGGGAGCGACACAACAGTACGTTTGATTTGTACATATTGCAACTCTATTTTGCTAGGAGCCAGCAAACAACTATTCTCTGATGTAAAGAACAGTGGAGTCATGTACACACTCCCTCTGCCTGTGTTGCTATCGCAGCCTCTCTGTGTTTGTTGTCCATTTTTAGCGGTCTGCTCCGTGGTGCAGCTGGGTAGCGCTAGAGCGACTGAAACTAATTAAAGATTTATTTCAACCAACCATAGTGGAAAAACTAACAAAGACTGTTTAGGTAAGTTTAATTTTGTTTCTGTTCACTTTGAATGAAGGGAGACTAGAATAACCTGTGAGGTAATATGACTGTTTCTGGTGAGTCTGGTGGAGAGTGAAAGTGATATTACAGCTGTTTGTGGTTAAATTAAAGGTCTCTCTCTGTAGGGATCCTTGAGCCTGTCAGTGGCAAAAAGGTGCTCTAGTGTGACATCCAGTGAAAAGAGAATTTTGTGAGCAAGTCTCAGGAAGCATGTAATATTATATAACAGGGCTCTCTCACCTGTTTGGAGTGGTTGTCCACCATGCTGGAGGAGTCGTCCACAGCCAGACAGATCTGGTACTCTCTCTTGCTGGGCTTGGTCCTCCTCAGCCAGATCTTGTCTTTACGGAACTGACTGGCGATGTAGGGGATCACCTTCCTCATGTTCAGACGCTTCCCTGTGCGGTAGTCGCCTCTGTGGAGCAGTGGAACACACACATTTAACAACGTAACAACAATGTAAAGCTTCCATTACAACACCAAGTACTGAGTGTGCTGGGTCCTGACTTGAGTTTGGCGGCCTGTGTGGGCTCCAGGATGAGGCGGAGTTGCTCACACAGCTGCTGGGACAGAGCTGAGGTCAGGTTCTGGTACTGGTGCCACATGGACGCTGCTGCGCTCTCCTGGAACACAGACGAGAACACGTTAGTCACAAGTTACAACCTGGGCTTCATACAATCACAACTACAGTGTAATTATGTACTACAGTACATAATTTGGACCTGGATATGGCTTATGTTAGGGAGACACCTATTTGACATATTTATCAAAATGTTCTTATATAGTATTACTTTGCAGGCAAATTTCTTGAAACAGCTTGTACATATGTTTAACATTCTATATGAAGAATAATAAACTGCACTGAGGGTCTTAACAAAACTGTTTACTGCTTTAAGACCTATTTCACATCCATGCTGGCAAAAGAAGTACAAAAGGACATTAGTCCCAGAATTACTCAGTAAATGAATGAGTTTACATTCAGCGGAACATTTAATTTTTATCTTGAATTTGATAAAAGTAATATTGACTTCGACCACTCATTTTTAACACCAGTCGAAATGTAATTTACTAAGGACCAGCAGAAACCCAAGATTTATTTGGGACACAGCTCCAGGGTCAGCCTCACCTCTTTCTGAGTTCCTGGAGCCAGTTTGTGCCAGGCCTCCAGCTGCAGCTCCATCTCCCTTCTCATCTCCTCCGGGTCCCTCTCTGCTTTCTACAAAATCACACACACACACAC
>NW_023340246.1:295777-297245 GCF_004916995.1 Morone saxatilis
CACACACCCACACAAAGCTTTAAGGTCTGGCTTTGATCACTCAATGCAATTGAAGTATTCTGTTACTGAGTTGTCAGCAGCTAAACAAAATGTCTGTGTGAGACAGTTGTAGTTCTCTACCTGCATGGTGTCCAGCAGCAGCTCAGGAACTGTGTGAATTGTGGATTCTGTGCTTCTCTCTGCTCGCTCGTCTTCTCTGATGTTTTGTCGGTCCTTCCACCTCTCCTCCTCCTCCCCCTCTCCCTGCCTCTGCACCTCCATCTCTCCACTGTCTACACCTGAACATGAAGACAAGGAGTGCAATTCTAAAACACAAACTGTCTGTTTAATCAGATCCTGGTGAGCAGGATAAGAAGAAATGCGTCACCTGTCTGGGAGGCCTTGGTAGAGTCCAGCTGCTCAGGCTTCAGCTCCTGGACCTCAGCAGCTTGAAGGTCCTCTTCCTGGTTCTCTGTTTCCATGGCAACATCCTCGTCATTCTGATCTTCATCCTGGTCCTGCTGAGTTCCTGCTGCTTTCTGCTGGTCTGCACTGGCAACATCTGGAAGCAGCAAGAACAGAAAAAATAAATCTATCCATGTATCTACTTCAAACCTGCTCTGATGATTAAACCTGACACGTTGTTGGAGAACATCACAGGAACTGTAAATACACACTTTGTATTCATGGAGTGTTTCATTTGTGTGTGGAGGTGATTACTGACCATATGTCTGTGTGTCATAGGCCGTCTCTCCCTGTTTGATGTGCTCATACAGGTCTGACTCCTGCTGGGCATCACTTTGCCGGCCGTCCTCAGTGCGATCCTTACTGCTCTCCACTGTACGCAGACGCTTGTTAACACGTTCGTTGTAATCACCGGTTGACCGCTCATTGTCTGCTTGACCTGGTTTCCTCTTGAAGCTCTGGAACACAACAAAAAAAACTGTGAGGAGAATATGGATTGAAAAACAAAGGGAGGTAGATTCATGAGAATGCTGATGGTTTGGGCTCTCTCTGAGAGTCCGGTTGTACCTGAGTCTTATCCTGAGTGTGTGTCTGCGATGCCATTCTTGCTGTCAGCTTTGACTGGTGACCCTCTGATTGGCTGGCATCAGCGGCTCCACTCCCATGCTCCTGACAAACCACAAACATGGAAACATTTTAGATTTGATCGTCTTTAGGGAAACAATTTGTAGCTCTAGCTCATTTTCAAAGAAATATTTTATTGATTTTTTCAAGCTAAATTAGTGGGTTGACATGACCAACACAATAATCATACAATCATACAGGAGCTCAAATGTAATGGCTCACATCTTAAAAGAAACATACACAGTATATAGTCATTGTTTAGTCATCTTGAGCAGAGAATGTGTGTATGTTAGTGCATGCGTCTACGTCAGTGAATTAAGGATTTATTTCAACCAAACCAGAGTTGGTGATTGTAGGAACAGTGGAACGACTAACAAAGATGGTTTTGGTTATTTAGTTT
>NW_023340246.1:297345-302734 GCF_004916995.1 Morone saxatilis
CTTTATTGCACATTTTAATCCATTAGGTAAATGTATTTTTCTTAGAGTAATGTATGCACTACTAATGTGTCTGTGGAACACTTTCCCTTATTCCCCATATTCTGTAATATCACAGTTCTGCACTGGGCAGTCCCAGTAAAGTTAATTCTCTAATAGGTTATTACTGTTGTTACTAATAACATATTTACAACCGTGTTTACCTCATAGGGTGATAGAGAGCCATGGACAAGTGAGGCTTGGAATGGTGAGTGAGTTCTGCCTCCTTCCTACAGTACCTTTTGCTTCACTCATTATCTGTATGTTTCTGAACCACATAGTAAAATTGTTCTGGCTCAGTGACAGTCTACATTGTCCACTTACACTCGTTTCTCCATAAAGAAAAACACATGATTACCACAGTAATTTCCCACCCAGACCAAAATACCCAATTGTACGTTTGGTTAGAATTGTGTATATAATTGTTTTGATAGATTTGAGATAATGTCATCCAGGGTTCCAGCTGCTGTGATTTGATACCCTAACCCACTGACGTCACAACTGCTACGGTGGAGAGTGAGGGTCACATTAATCTCAGCTGGTACACATGTAACTGCTGGATGTAAATCTGGCCTTGTTTTTCTGCCAAACCCAAAATTATATATATATAAAAATAAAAATAAAAAGTATTAATATACGATAGAAGTCATGAATATCAGGCCAGTAATGACTCTTCTGGTGGCAAACACAGCTCAATTTGAAGGCACCTTTAAGATAAGTCAGTTACCCAATATTACTTTTATTTGTAGTATTAGTAGTTCATTGTTAAACTGTTATGTTGAGTGAGTGCACAGGAATGGTTTTGGTATGAGAACAGTGCTACGAACCACTTTAGACACCCAGTGTTAGCATAGCATTAAGTGCTGTATAGGGAGTGGTGTATTTTGCTATGAGGAAAATAAACTCTGCTGTTAAGAATGTATCATTAACTTCAGTATATTATGGGATGTCCTGTGCTCTAGATGCGTCACCTCTATGTGGTCATTGACTGTTCAAGGAGTATGGAAGACCAGGACTTGAAACCGAACCGCCTCACTTCTACTCTAAAGGTAGATTCAGCAGCACAGCCGTCACACTGTACACCAGCAGCCCTACCGTAGGATTACCCATAAAGCACCATCTCCTTTCTTCTTTCCTCTTCAGCTGATTGAAGCGTTTGTCGATGAATACTTTGACCAAAACCCCATCAGTCAGGTATGTGCATGTTTTACACTAGACTGTATTGAGACTTCACATTTAAATCCCTTCAGATTTGGTTTAAACACAGCAGATTCCAATGAGTTCATTAGAGAAAAAGTCATATTCTTGCATAAAGATACAAGTAGTGAGTGTAGGTCTGCACCGGCCAGGATTGTTACATTTTGTTGTGATGGGGAACTTGTAAGTTTAAGCTGTGGAATGGACCTTTAACAATATGTTATATGACATAACACTGTGTGTGTTGTGTCTTCAGGTGGGCATTATCACTACGAAGAATAAAAGGGCTGAGAAGCTGACTGACCTGGCAGGTGAGGATCACTTTAACTGCTCGTGTTAGACTCCACTCCTCAATGTGATGCTTGAAGGAATGCTTTGTCTTTCAACTTCAACATATATTTGTTCTTCTTGAGCTCCATGTACTGTACAGAAAATTACTTTTATTTAGTTTCTGTTGACTTTGAATGAAGTTAAGTTACGATGATCCACTAAAATGACCGTTGTCAATGGAGTCTGGTTGCGAGCAATAGTGATATAACAGCTGTTTCTGGTTAAACAAAAAGTTCTATCACTTTAGGGATCCTTTCCATAATGTTGGCAGACAGTCACATAACAATCAGAGCCAGTCAGGGGCAATAACAAGCACTGTTAGTGGACGTACTTGGACATTGCAGCCATTGTAGCTTGTTTCATGACTGTCTTTTTACCAAACCAGAGTTGGTGATTGTAGGAACAGTTGAACGACTAACAAAGATGGTTTTGGTTATTTAGTTTCTGTTCACTTTGTTATTTGTTTTCAAGTTATCTAGAATAACCTGTAAGGTAAAGTTACTACTTTTGTCTATGGAGTCAGGTGGTGAGTGATAGTGATATTACAGCTGTTTGTGGTTAATGGTCTTTCTCTGTAGAGATCCTTTCTATAATGCTGTCAGACACCTAACAATTTGAGCCTGGCAAAAACAGTGGCAAAAACAACAACTTGTGCTTTCATTCTGAAATCACATATAAACTTGAGCCATCCATCAGAAAGTGAAAGCTCCACTGGTGTCTGAGTAAGGTGTACCTCTTTAGCTTGGTCTCTCTCTGATGCCTCTCCTGCCAGCTCCACAGCTGTATCACTCTGAACGTTCTGCTCTCCAGTCTGACCATCTGTGTTGTGCTCCTTCCTCTCAGCTGACTCTGGCTGCTCCTCATCCTCACCTGCTCCTTCCTCCTCCTCCTCCTCCTGTAAGCATTACAACAGTGAAACAACAACAAAACCATGTGTGTGGACAAATGTGTTCATCACACATACTTCACATGTACATACACACCTTTGGTTTGTGTCCTTTGTCATCTGGAACAGTCCGATCTTCATCTCTTCCTGCCTCCTGTCCTCTCTCCTCCTCTTCATCTTTCTCAGCTGACTCCTCGTCTCCCTCCGCTTTCTCTTCTCCTCCCTCCTGCTCTTCCTCCTCTTCGACCTTGGGCTCCTGACCGTTCTCTTCTCCTGGTTGATCTGTCTGGTCTTCCTCCATCTCCTCTGCTCCCTCCTCCTCGTCTCCATCTTTCTGCCCTTCCTCTTTCTCATCCAAGGCAGTGGCTTTCTCATCGATGTCAAATGGATTCTCCTCTGCAGAGAGTTCACTCAGCTGATTTAAATGCTAAAACAAATACTCCGCCCTGCCATCTTTAAAGGGACCGAATGGTGAGTTTATGTAGCTGCCATTACCAAATGACACGATGGTCATCACAACAGGAAGCCTCTTTCTACAGTTAATGCTACAGCTTCTCAAAATTACACATTTAACAAATGATGTTGCTTCTAGAGCTGAAACAATTAATTGATTAATTGATTAATTGATTGGTAGATCGTAGATTGGTAGAAACAGAAAATGAAATGGCAAATGTTAGCTGCAGCTGTGTCAAAAAGGACATTTGTTTTTCATTATGGGAAACTTATTTTCCTATTGACCACCTGCTGTCACCTGCGGTACAGAACAGAGCCAGAGGGCTCAGTAGTGCTGAAATGATTTTTACTATTTATCGAAAAATTTATTGAAAGCAATTTTGATGTCCGCAGTTCTAACAGACTTTTTTTTTTTGAGTTTGATTCATTTCATTGTCAATTTGTCTGTTCTGATAACTAATAACAATCATTTGTATGTGAGAGAAGAATGCTTAGAGAGTTACATTTTTCATTTGAACTTCAAAGTTAAGTCAACTTCTGTTTTCAAAATAACTCAAAGATATATCAATAAATATTTTTTGTTGTTTAATGAGGTTATTTGTCATTTATTATTAATATTTAATTATACGTTTTATTCACATTACTATAATGTCTTTTGAGGTTAGGGAGTTGAATGTTTGTGTATATATATTAACATTAATATGTTGTATATTATTCTGGTTAACAAATGATCAGATAACATTAAATAGAAATAATGGCAATAATCGGCCTTTGAAACAGTATGAAATGCACTGTGGAGGCCAGTTAGGAAGCGATGTCATAAACTGTCACACCTGGTTACAACTTAGCTTTTAGACTTACAGTATGTCTACACTGAAACTCTCATCAAACATTCTGCTACATTCCTTTCCAACTGCCTGTGTATTATCTGATGTCACTGCTGTACTTTACTTCAGTAAAAACATAGTAGTGTCAGAAACCAATAACTTCGGTTGCAAAATACAATCTATGTTCATTAACAAAAAAATGGGATGAGAAATGGTCATATATGCACAACAGTAACACTGGATTTTGCATGTGTTCATTTAGCTGCAGGTCTCACCGTCACCCTCGCCCTCTCCATCGTCTCCGGCCTCGTCGTCCTGGTCCAGGTTTAGATCCTCGGGCAGGTCCATGGCCTCGGGCTCAGGTCTCTTGTCCTGCTGACCGTGGTAGGGGTCTACTTCGTTCTCATCAAACTCCCTCTGGAAAACAGCAAAAGCACAGTTCAGACAGACGAAAGCCATAAAATCATTTGTGAAATGTTGAAAAGGAAGGAAGGGTTATGACCTCATCTCCTTGTTCATGGATTTTCTCTTTCTCCTCCTCGTCCATCTGTTCATCTTTGTCCTGGTTTTTCTTGTCTTTGTTGGGGTCCGCAGCATCCAAGTTGTCATCTTTAGCAACCAGCTCTGATTCACCCTGACAGAATCCAGTGTTGACAGAAAATGAGGGCACATTGACAAAAGGGACATCCGAAGACTCACTTAAAAAGAGCAGATAGAAACCTCTGATAAGCTCTGTGGTCAGTCTACTGTACCTGGTCCATGCCCTGGCCAGACTCTTCCTCCTTGTCACTTCCTTCCTCCTCATCGTCCTCATCGTCCCCCCACATTCTCTCATCCAGAGTGTCTGTCTGTCCTTCACCCAGGTCACCCATCTTTTTATCCAGCTCCTCCTCATCCTCTTTAGAAGACTCATCATCTTCACCTGCAAAGGATTCAAAGAAGGACAACTGAAAGTCATATATTAGAGGATCCTCCTCCAATATATTGATCCTCTGCGTTTCAGCAACAAGTGCTCCGACTCTGCTATGGAGGGCCAACAGAGGTGGTATTGTAAAACATTTATTGTATGTTACATAGTTTGGTGAAAAGTTGTGTCAAAGTCATAATGACAAATCAGATTCCAGACCAGCAAAGTAAAAATCATCTGGTTTGTGAAGAATGTAAATAATTGTAATATCATTCATTCATAATTGTTTAATGTTAATAATCTCATAATACTGAGAAGTTTATTGTATTTGCTTTATTTGATATATTTTTAAGTCCTGGAGTTAGCAAGAATGCTAATTAACATCGGGGACACATAAGGTTAGACAGTTCAAGTTACCTTGTTCATTCTCATCCCCATCATGCATCTGGCCATCAAAGTCCTCTGACATTTCGATAGCGTTGTCCTCTGCCTTGATGTTCCCTTTATCCTGCTCTTCTTCCTTTTCCTGACCCTCCTGGAGAGTGTCTTCCACCTGGAAGGAGAATGCAGGGAACATTTTATGAGAAATGTTGGCTAGGCTCTAATAAAGTCCCAATATGCATGTCGTAGTATAGTTTATGGAAAAATAAGATCTCAGAATGCTTCTAGTGCCACTTTTCCCAGAGCTTTTAACCACATCTCATGAACAAACCCAGCTAATGGGGCAGTGAAATGCAGTTGAAAGCTCCAGAA
>NW_023340246.1:302762-303771 GCF_004916995.1 Morone saxatilis
CTTGAGTTAAGATTATGTTATAAAAAAAAAACGTATTAGTAAATTGCAGATATTTAATCACCTGATCTTCGTTCTCGATCTTGTCACTGACGTCTTTGGTGCCCTCGCCTTCTCCTATTCCACCACCCTCGTAGTCGTGAAACTCTGTGGCGCCCTCTCCGTCTCCACCGGCCATCAGCTCCTGAGGCAGGCAGAAACCCTGAGGAGGAGACCACAGCTATCATTTAGTCACTGCTTTCACTTCAACTTAATGCCTGTGTGAGTTTTTGAAATGAGAATGAGTAACTGCTGTGGTGTGCGTACCTCGAGCGAGCTCGTGAAGGATGCTGGCCAGGAACAGACAGCGCTTGACCCGTAGCTCCTTGTGTTGCTCCCAGTGATCATCCGCCACGTAGTAACGCACCAGTCAGAGGTAAATCCCCAGTAACAGGCTCCAGACGACTAGCAACTCGCACGCGCCTGTTCACCTCCTAACACAACACACACACACACACACACACGTTAACTTTTGGGGACATCATACATCGAACCTGACCTGCTGATACAGATTTTCTTTCAAAGATCTATAATTGACAATATACGCAAATATTTTAGAAATTTTCTTTAATAGCCATGTTTGAGAATGTGTCCCTTACTGGAATGAAAATAATATGAAGTGGCCACCATCATACCAGGGTGTATGAACAACAGGCAAAATTAACATAAAGAACGGGGTCATGGGCAAGTAGTCACAAAATCTATACTGGCTCACTGGCTCTTGGATCAATAAACGCCATTTTAATTGCAGCTGGACAGTCACATGTGCAGCTGTTGTTGGTACCTGCAGCTGTGGCGGCTGACAGGAGTCTCTGTGTGTCCTCAGGCGGCTCAGCAGCCTCTCCAGCCCAGCACTAACATCTCCCACACACAGAGCCTCCACCTCAGTTGCCAGCTCCTCCTCCAGGAGTCGAGTCAGGTGGCCGGGCTTCAGCAGGTCCTCCACAGGCTCTTCATCTTCCTCCTCCTCCTC
>NW_023340246.1:303871-306189 GCF_004916995.1 Morone saxatilis
GGGGGCAGAGAGAGAGGGGATGACACGCAGCAAAGGGCCGCAGGTCGGATTCGAACCCTGGGCCGCTGCAGCAAGGACTCAGCCTTGGTACATGGGTCGCCAGCTCTACCCACTGAGCTAACTCCCCCTCCCCCCCCGGGGATTATTAAAGTATTTCTGATTTTGATTCTGATTATGTGGGGCAATGTGTCATGGTCATGTTGGATTTTGTTGCTTAAAATGCTAAATGTGCCATTATTATACAACATTTTTGTTGTATAATATCTGTCAAATGTTTTGCTTATGCATATTTATCTGATTGAACACAGGTAGTCTGTAGTGTCTCACATCATTTTAATACTGAGGACTGGGGTACCACAAGGCTCTCTGCTTATAACAATACTATTACTCCAACACAGACTTACAACATCCTTTTTTATGCAGATGATGCAATCTTATATACATGTCTCTTCTCCAACTTAAGAACAATCTACTAACAATCTTCAGACATCTCTGCAGAACTTCAAACATTTTTTTTTTGTTGAAAAGTGACATTGTATTATCCATTACAGTTTAAAATAACATAACAAAATGAGAAAAATGTAATGCTTTTTGCTTTTTCACCAACTTATTGGTGGTTAAATAGAAATGAGAAAAGTCTTTATTTTAACAGTCTATTTTAATTTAATAAATGAATGTGTATTCTGTTGAAAATAAGTAAATAAAAATACAATAATGTGTAAAACACAGATGAATACATAAAATAGTAATTCATTTAAGAAAGAAAGACACTAATTACCTGGATTTATAACAACTAATGTCAGTTCTGTTAGAATGTTCCCAAATTCAAATGTGCACATAATGCAATTTGGGCTGCAAAAAATTTGTGTGTCTACCTGTTGAGTCTCTCCAGCACCGAATCGTCTGCCAGGGAGATTTCATCCATGAGAAACACTCCTCCCTCCTTCATGGCCAGCACCAAGGGACCGTCATGCCACTGAAACAGCCTGCTGTCCTCACCATCAGTCTTCACACACACACAGACAGAGGAAGGACAGACTTAGATGTCAAAAAAAAAAAATTCATGGATTTCGTTGTCTTAGTACTTGTACTTTGTGCAATGACAATAAAGTTGGATCTAATCTAAAAAATAAAAAAATAAAAATCAGATTCAATCATCATATTGTACTTCATATTTATTCCCAATTGAATTGCATCAAGATCTCGTTTGAAACGTTTGAAAAGGGGTGAAACATACTGTATCTTTGTTTATATGTTATTAAATATGTCTGGTTTTATGTAATTTCTATTTTTCTGTCAACATGACAATGCGTTTCAGGAATAATAAGTAGGCTAATGTCAGCTTTTATTGTTATGTATATGGATCACTTCTGCAAACTCAAAAAAACCCTTGGGTTTAGCCTCCTCTGATTCTTTCCTCTGCCTAAAGATGTGACTTTTCCACCCACCAAAGACTTGTTAGTACCTGATGTGTGTGTCTGACAGGTCGCAGGCCTCCCAGGAAGTCCGACGTCTCCATGTGT
The DNA here is from genome assembly GCF_004916995.1 of Morone saxatilis. NCBI lineage: Eukaryota > Metazoa > Chordata > Actinopteri > Moronidae > Morone > Morone saxatilis. The sequence continues at coordinate 305,395 of NW_023340246.1, forward strand.
AGGTGACAGTTGACTGAGAAAAACTTCTGTCCAGCCAAAGCAGCAAACAGCTGGCAGATTGTAGTCTTTCCACATCTGGTGAGGGAACAGGAAAAAGAGCTTAGCATGATAAAATAACCACACATGCAGTATGTTAACAAGGTAGGACACCCCAGACCGGGGTCTGGTTTTTTGCAGGAAGGAGTATCTGAGACAGACAAAGAAGATCTAAAGGAATATCTGCTGAATTTGACCAGGAAGCTGTTGGTCTGCACTGACTAGATACTTACACGCTCCTCAATTATTATATCAAGCTACAGCCAAGGAACTAAGAGTCTAACTAATGATATAGTATGTAAAATAAGAACAAAAATGAACTGAAATAAGTTACAGAACACGATTATGCAGCCATGCTAACAGCTCTGTGAGCCTGTATTTAGGGACAGCGGTGCATTAAGCTAAATGTTAACATTGTCATGCTAACAAGCTCACAGTGACACGATGATGTTAAGTAGGTAGATGTTTACCGTGTTCACTATCTTAGTTTAGCATATTAACATGCTTACATTTGCTAATTAGCGAAAAACCTGGGGAGTTATTAGGATTAATCATCTGGGAACCATGAACATCAGTAATCTCATCTGTCCAGTAGTTGTTGGGATATCAGTCTGGAACAAAGTGGGGGATCAACCGTTGCTAGCAACCCTAGAGTTGGTAAATGGTAAATGGACCTGTACTTGTAAAGCGCCTTTCTAGTCTTCCAACCACTCAAAGCGCTTTTACACTACGTGCCACATTCCCCCTTTCACACACAAG
>NW_023340246.1:306289-339005 GCF_004916995.1 Morone saxatilis
GATGGGGGACAACGAGCAGCGACAACAGTTTAAAAGTTACTTTTTTTTTTTCTTTTTTTTTTTTTACAGCTCTGGGTTTGTCTTCATGATGTCTATTACAAATTAGAATTATCTGAAGGAATGATTATTAGGCTCACTGGTCTGTGTCATGGTCTTGAGTTGTACCTGAGTTCTGGTGTCCCAGGGAGAGCAGCTGGGTCTTCCAGGTGGTGAACTCTGTGATGTTAGCCTCCACCTGTCCTCTGACGTACTGCAGGCTCTGGGTGATAGCAGGCTGGCTGTCTGGACTGCCGACACACACGGCCGAGCTGAAGAGCTGCTCCACGCTAGGCATCTGAGCCACTACGGCTCCCAGCTGGTCGAAGGCTGAACAGCACGTAACAAAATGGTTCCTGTGGAAAATAACAGCGTTGTTGGGACTAGTTCTCTTTTTGTGGCTATATCCAATTTGAAAAATAAATATAGAAAATGTTATTATGTTTTACCATGTGTGGAGGACTCTCTCTGAAGTCTGCTGTGCCACATTGTCCAGCTCCACCTTCAAACTCTGAGTCTGCTTGCACATTGCATTCAGGTGCTGGTTTAGCTGGCACCAGGCGGCGTCTCCCCTCCGCATCAGACAGCCGGGAGGTTGCCGCTGTGCTGCCAGCGGGGATGGGCACCTCAGGGTGTGCTGTCTGCAGCTGCTCGTCTCCTCCTTCTGTTGAAGGTCCTCTGGGCAGCACTGATGCAGCCAGGCTAGCTGCTGCAGGAGGGTGGCGCACTGGGCGGCCAGTGCCTGGCCTCTGCTGACCCAACCCAGGAGAGATGCCTGGGGTGGGAGGGTGCAGCCTGCGTCCTCACTGTGGCTTTGGAGGTGGGCTTTGACACCCTGGACACTGTCTGTTAGCCTCCTAGGGGTGGCGATAAGACGAGAACAAACAGCAAATCAAACTACAATAGTAAACGACACACAATGTGGATCGTTTCAACTTAATCCATCCAGTAAATTATATGTGATATTATTATAATATTATGTATTTGTCTAAATATATAGAGATTTTCATTCTATGCTCTCATAGTCTAGCTTGTGGAAGGAAAGGATTTGCAGTGCTGGATTAAACAGTAATGATACTTGATATTTATGATATTCATACTTTCAGCTTCCGTGTGTCTGCTAGAGACTGCTTTGGTCAGCCTGACTTAAATCCGTCCCCTGCCTATGCTAGCTATCTGCATGCGACGTCTACACACAGTTCAAAATTTGTGGCACTGTATGCATATAAAGCACGCCGAATGCACAGGGTCCCAAGCTCAACTGAGAGCAGCGGTAGTAAAAAACTAGAGAGTGAATGGAGAGAGAGAGCCAAGAACTAAGCAGTGAATCAGAGAAATTAATAAAACCTTATTTTCCTGATTGTTTCAAAACAGTAGTGCAGAAGGTGCATGATGCCAGTCTGCTGTGTCTTTGTGCTGTGTGTCCCACCCTTGGTCAAATCAATACAGACCTGCACATATGTTATAGCCCTGTGAGCATGAGCAGAATGCCAAAATGACACTGACTCTTAATTGTAGTATGAATAGAGTCCCCACATGTACGGTACAAGTCCACAACTGTTCGTGGACACATGTAGAAAGAATAGCCAAGCCTTAAGATGACAAGTCCTAAAAGGATATTTATTTTTTTCCTCCTTCCCTTTGAACTTATGGCTGTAACTATCCATTAAAAGCAATAAAAGCCCAGAAGAAGTAAACAAAGAAATCCCTAAAATTAACATGCAAATTACCTCAATGTCAAACTAAATACATTTTATATTACTGACCTCTGAGCTATGGCTGCTGTTTTGTAACTGACCTCTGACCTGACCGTGCATAGGCCAATGAATTAAGTGAATCCCCCCCAATGGGTTCAGTAATGTTATGATAATAGTAACATAATATTAGAATAATACTGCTTTGCTATTTCAGCTAGATGCCATCAGATGCATTTATATTATTATTTTACACCAAAGGTGTCATTTCCTCTGAGGATGAGGGGCACGTTTGTTTTACTCACATACATCTCTTTAAACATTGACTTCTTCTGTTTTATTTACAGTTAATCTTCTTCTAAAAAGATGCTGGAATTGAACAAAGATAAGACTGCATGGGACATAGCTCTTTGTAGTGAAGATGAAAATGTCTGGTAAACATAGTCGTGACTCGTGTGGCAGCAGACTGACCTGAGATGGACCCATTGCTCAGTGAGCTTGGCCAGTCGTCGCCTCTGTCTGAGGAGCAGCTTGAAAAGGTGAGAGGAGAAACCTCTACAGCGCTCTATGTTCCCCAGACCCAGCTCCTATAATAACACACAAACAAACAAACACACACACAACACAAACAAACTTTAGACTACAGGCAAAAATACACAGACAACACACTGAGGAACTTAATCTGTAAACCCTGGCCTTTGATATCTGTGCCTCACCTTGGCAGCCTGCTGGAGAGCAGTCTGCAGGGATGTTCTCCTGGCCCATGAACGGTAATAGTATTTCTGACATCCATCCCATGCTGTCAACAGCTCTGTAAACAACCTACAACATCAAGAATGCAGAGAAAAGGTCTTTCAGAAGCAGAGAATACATATTATACAGCTATCCACTACTTAAGATTTACCAAACGTTAAACCTGGTTTCTCAGTAATGAATATGACTCAGATCTGTTTTTTTTCATGACAGTGTGAACAGCACAAATCCCATGGAATCTGATATTTTCAATTCTAATTAGAGCTACTTTCATATGCGGTCTAAATCAGATACAGGTCAGATTTTTTTGCATTGTGACCTCAGTATGTGACACTTTTACATTATAAGGAGTTCGGTCCCCCTAGGAACCTGCTCTATTTGAAAAAGTGTCCTGAGATAATAGTTCTGTTATGAATTGGCACTATACAAATAAAATTAAATTGAAGTGAATTGAATTTACTGTTCACACCGGAATCTGATATAGGCCCATTTAACAAATAATGTAAAAAGAAAACAAACACATTTGAACAATAAATGACAACTGAGCGCTAAGGCTAGCAGTGTGAATGTAGCCACAGTGTCTGTATAAGTTAATATACCACACAGCAGCATTCTTAACATGAACACAATGTGATTCCGCTCTTGGTGCATCTATGAACAGGTTGTATTTACATGCTCTCGGTCTGCTCCTGGTTCCTGACTGCAGACAGAGCGGTGCTCATCTCCAGGGGCTGCATACAGAGGGTGGTCTCTGGGTCAGCTATCCTGTTCCACGTCAGGCCTTTGCGGTATGACAGACCTTAAAAAGGAACCGTGATTTATATTAGAGAGGTTGGAAGACTGTTTGTTCTTTCTGAAGCTTTCTGAGGAACACTTACCTATTTCTGTGAGCATCTTGAACAGGTCTGACAGAGCTCTCTGCTTCTGCTGCAGGATGTGCTTGACCTCAGACTTCTGCTTCTCTTTCTCTGCAGACTTGTCGATGGTGAGGCTCTGCAGGTCCCGCAGGTTGCTGATAACTTCCCCTGAAAGTAAAAATACAAACAACAAGAGGACAGTACATTAACACTGAGGGGTTTGCAGCAATGTGGCAAACTAGGAAGCAGCTTTGTGATGCAATGTTGCTAATTTGGATGTATGACGTCCTTGTGTAGGTTAAAAACACTAATAAACAACAAACACATCTCTTCCTTACAACAGCTACCATTAGAGTGGTCCTGAACACCTAAGCGTAGCATGCTGTGGTGAAAAACCACACCCAGCAAGGACAAGATGGTGCTTGTCAGAGGATCACCAAAGTTATTACAATTCATCCTGAGGGTAGCAGAAATGTCTGAACCACACTTCATGGCAATAGTTGTAGTGATATTTGAGTCTGGACTAAAGTAGTTGACCAACACAGCAGTAGTGGTAACACATAAATGATCCTGAGGGTGGTGCCAAAGTCAAAGTGTTCATCCTTTTGACAGCATGAACGTGCTCAGCAAATATCCTCTGCCCATTAGACTTTGTTTTTTACTGTGTAAAAGTGGCTTTCTTACCAGTGAAGCAGTCCAGGTCTTCAGCCAGCTCAGGCACTGGGTGTTTCTTCAGCAGCTGCACACACATTTTCTTCATCTTCCTGGACAGAACAGGGAGACGTCCCTGTAGGGATGAAGCTTCGACTTCTTCATCTGGGCCCTCATTCTGAAATACACAATTTTACTTAATATCATAAAGCACATGACAATAAGTGGTGGAATATGATGACTAAATACAAAAGGAAAAGGCATTATTTGTTTGAGACATGTACAGTACCTGCAGATCTCTGCCCTTTCCAGGCAGGACGCTCTTCAGTGCCCGGTGAACCCTGTGGATGGGTGTTTCCTCTGGGTTGGCGTCCACACTGTCCAAGCTGGCGCTGCTTCCCTGCTCTACCAGGGCGGGAACACTCGGACCGTTCAGAGCCTCCTCGAACTTCTTGACAAACTTGAAGAGAGTCCTGAAGAAAAAGAATAAAGGCAGAACAATGTTGGTGGCAGGGGAGCCATTTGTCACAGAGTCCGAAAAAATACACCAAAATCCAAAATCAAACCAAATCGGGGTGATATCTTACCGATGGGTCTTCTCCACTGACTGTTTGATGGACCAGAAACTAACATCGTTCCACTTGGAGATCTTCACAAAGTCCTGAAGACAACAATTGACATGAAAGTGGAGCTTAAGAATGTGCATGCACTGTATTATATTAGCATCTATTGTCAGAGTACTGCTGTGCTGCTAATATTAACCTTGAGCTCCTTCTCGATGGGCTGTCTGAGCTGACTGATCTTGGTCTGGATGCAGTCAGAGAACTGACTGTAGTATTTGTGCAGATTCCACAAAAGACTGGACAATGATTCTGGAAAATGAGGAAAGAGTTACAAATACTACATATTACCTTGTTTTCACCAGTTACCACAGTTCAGAGGTCAAACAATAAACTTCAGTGATGAAGCGGTCCATCGAGTCGAAATCCAATCAGCAATGTGTGAGATAGTCTCATGCATGACATGTGGACAGCAGACAGTGCAGCACCTAGGGCTGACACTGTCTGGTCAACCGATCAATACATTCATCAATATCCAAGCCAACTATCATGATTTAATTAGTTGACAAAATTGCTGTTCTTATTATAATTACATAAATACTGACACTGAACGCCACTAACTAGCTCTATCCATTCTGTGCAGGACTGTTACTAAAGAATGTTTTTATTTTGAGCTGCTAATAATAAAGATATCTTAAAGTTTGTTTGGGCTCTACTGTAATGAAAACATGAGGGGTCACTATCATTATGCAGTGATCAATTAGTCAATTTCTGGAAGAGCGTGTCTATTATTATAAAATTTATACATTTGAAATTAAAACCTCATATTTTAAATATTTCCTCCTTTCCCCACATTAAAAGCTATAATTAACACTAATAAAGTTTCTGAAACATTTTCAGTCTTGGAGACACTTACACATATGTAATCATCTAAATTGTGAACAGTGAATAATAACTTCTTAATTTTCAACATACATGTGGGGCATGTCAGTACTGTGTTAAGATAGACATATATGCTTTGATGCTGTGGTGGCTGACCTTGTCCAGTCTGGTTAGGGACCAGCAGGAGGTGGCAGTGGAAGCTGAGCAGCATTGCCAGGCGGGTGTGGAACTCTCCCAGGGTGGAGCCCTCCATAAAGGCCTGGAGGGTGGAAGACACTGAGGACAAGGAGAGGCACTCTGCCTCATCACCTAGAGAGGACGGTAACAGGAAGACAGAGCATCTTGGTATATTCATTTTTTCTATTATACACTTATTTGAGTGTGGATGTTTAAATGTGTCCTTTGTTTCTTTTAGTTTGTTTCTGGAAATGATTTCATTCTTCATTGCTATTTGTTTCCATTTGCAGAGATAAATACAGCGTAACAAGCAGGTAAATAATGTCTTTTCACCTCAATTATAGTTTTTTTTGTCCCCACAAACATATATTACTTGGGTGGTTTTCACTCAGGTAAGTAAAAAAAAACATCATCATCCGTATCATCAGTTGGTCATTCTGCTGACTCAGCACACCCTCTTTGTGTGTGTACCTGCATTAGCCTCCATCCTCTGTTCCTCCAGATATCTCTCCACTAGCTGGTAGATAGAGAACCAGTGTTTGGTGGATTTCTCGGTGTGCCGCTTCATTGCATTGTCCAGACTGCTTGACCAGCAACTACACGTGACAGGACAGGACATGTTTACATTCTACACACAGGAAACAGTTTGTACACTGTGGTCATGGTCTTATATACTATTTGAGAAAAAAAAGTTGAGGGCTATAGTCCAGCTTTAATCCCCCTAATTATTATCTGAAGGTATCTAAAAAGTAAGATAAGATGCCCTCTGTGTCTTACTTGAGCTCCAGTTTGCGCCACTGGATGATGAGCTGGGTGACTGGTTCCAGTTCCTTCCGCAGAGAGACTGAGCGGCTGGCGTTGTTCTCCCAGTCCTGATGAGAACCGCAACAACAGTATAACATAGTACTCACCTCTGAGCACCAAACTAACTTTTGAGAAAGTATAACTAGCAATTTTAGTATTTCTACCTGATAAATGATGCAGGCTGATTCTAGCTGATTAAATATATATCAGCTCACCTGTGCTTTGCTGAGCAGAATCTCCAGACCATTAAGGAACTTGGCCAGAGGACTGGCCAGACTGAAAGCCATGATCCTCTCCATCACCACAGTCAGCTGGAGAACAACACACACACAGACAAGATTACACATTAGAGTAGCTAAGACACATCTGAAGAGTCACACCATAGCCCTCAGTAAAACCCTGTTAGCGGTTAGCAGTTGGGGGTTAAAACACACACATTGATAGTGTTCTTGGGAATTGATACAATATCATAAAAAGAAAATATATTGCTACTTGTTACTCAAGTGTATTGATATTTTCTTACACCACTACTTGGTATACCTATTGTCTCACAATAAATATCATTATTTTGCCCAACCGTACTGGCGAAAAGACTGGGGGTAAAGGTCACAAGTTAAATCCTGGGAACAACCAAAGTATTTCCATCAACAGGCCTTGCTTCCTGTTACATTCCTTGCTTTAAATCATTCAACCCCTACAAGCTAACTCACTGCTTGATGTAAAGAGGTCACTGACCTGTACAAGAGCTGGGTGCTCCGGCCAGTCCTCCAGTCTCTGCTTCACTGCTGCACCCAGCTGCTCCAGGACGGGAAGACAGAGACGGGCCTCGCTCATGTTGGGCTGCTGGTAGAAGTCATAAGGTCCTTCTGAGGTGACCGCCAGACCGTCGGGACCCCCCGAGCCCTGCACCGTGTTCTGGAGCAGGGCAGAGATCAGCAGTTCACTGCCAGTCAGCTGCTGGTCCAGTTCAGCATCTGAGGGGGAAACACAGAATCCATAATCCACGTTTTGTTCAAGAGCAATAATCCGTTTACACGAGTACACTTCTGTTTGCTGCAAGAAAAATGTTCCTGTTGCATATGTGAGTGATAGCAAACACTGACCAATCAAATGATAGAAGCGTGACATCATAGGGGAACCAATCTGATAGGAGGAGATCAGAGCGTTGATGTGTTCTTTGCTGTGATTGGCTGGTTTTGTGCTCTGGTACCACAGTGATTGTGCGTATCCCAGACAGAGGCGCTGATGAACCTGGACCAGTGTGTTCACGGCAGCTGAAGACAGGAAGCTGCTCTCACTGGACTCCTCCTGGGATTTCTCTTCCTCCTCCTTCAGTCCCAAGTCTGCTGGACCCTCCAGACTTGGCTGGGATATGATGTCTGCAAAGTCCTGATGAAGCATGGACACATACAGTGAGTTTCTGAGATATAACATTTCAGCTTCACCAACATCTGACCAGTGCCTCTCTACTTGAGATACCATGTTTATCATTAGGACAGGCAAGACAGATAGACTGAACCAACGCCAAACCAGCACTAGCACCAGCCCAGACCTAGCACTAGATTCACGTTGGTGGAATGGGGCTATGTGAATACCTGGTTGAACTGGGGGAACTGGCGTCTGAAATCTCTCTCCTCCTGCTCATCCTCAGTCAGTCCTGAGCCGTGCAGTCGACTGCGACTGCGGTATAGACTGGCCTCCAGCTGCTCCCGCTCTCTCTTCCGTCTCTCCTTTTCATCCCACTCGTTTACCAGAGCCTGAGGGGAATCGGCAACAGCATACATATAAAGTGGAAAGTTTGACAAAAAGTTTATTTTATTTAATTATTATTGAATAATGTTACCCCGGAAATCAATGGATCAAGGTTCAAACTGAGGCTCTGACCTGACAGATGTGTCTGAAGAGGCTGTGTGCCTCCTGGCTGAACTCTCCTGTGGACAGGGTGTGGCATTGCACATACAGCAGAGAGTTCAGGAGCAGCGTGGAGGACTGGGGGACCACATGCTCGGGGTCTTGCTGCTGGGGCAGGAGCTTCACCAGGCAGCGCAGAACATCCATGCAAGCCCTGGAGCAGAGGAAGTCTGCCCGGGCCAGGTAGGACGGCAGACTGTGGGACAGGGAGGGGAATGCCAGCAGGCAGGACACCAGCTTGGGCAGACCGGGTACAGGCGTGAGTGAGGCGGCCACCTGGGAAGCCACCAGCCTCATGCCGTGTCGGAGCTGGAGGATGCCGGTCCGTACCGGACCGACCACATCAGGGTACAGGGGATAATCCTCCAGCAGCCTCTGGCAGAAGCGCTGCTGGGAGTTCTGCCACACAGCCTCCTCTTTCAGCAGGCCCTGCAATGCTGACCTAGACTTGGAGGAGGAGGAGCTCTGAGTGGCCTTCAGCAGGTGGGACAAGAGGTCTTCCACTGCAGACGCCTGGCCGATGCTACAGAGATAGTGCTGAAGCTCCTGGAAGAGGCGACCGTACTGGGGTTCATGAGGGCGACACGCCTGCTTCCTGGAGAGCTCGGCTATCTGCTCCTTCACCTGCTGCATACGGATCCACAGGTACCTACAACAAACCAGATACAAGTGATTAAAGGATAGGTTCAAGTCTGTCATAATGTACACTGAAGAACTTTGGGTTCTACATAATGATCTCCACCTTCCTTCATTATAAGAATATGCTGTAAAAGGCTGCTGAGGTCTTATACATTGGCCAGACACGGCTGTAGCAAAGCCAACTCTTCTGCGCTTTATCAATGCAATAATTAAAGAATTTAAACACTATCTTATCTAATGTTAAAGAAAATAGCTATAAGACCTTTAAGTTACTAAATGATTATGGTATTATGCATATAACACTAACTTTGGCATTGAAAAACTTAAAAAATTGGTTTTGTTTTATATTCTAAACTCTATCTGTTTGTACCTTTGTATATGAACTGTGAAATAAATAATAATAATAATAAAATAACTGTAGTTAAAGGCTTTAAAGGCTGGTGCTCTTTGTGTGTTTAAGCTAGCTAGCTGGGAAAATCAAAGCTTGTTCTCACCTGATTCGAGGATGTTGGAAGCCATCAGTAGTGCTGCTCTCCTCCAGCTCTGCTCCAGTCATCAGCTGAGATGACAGGCTGCGTCCTCTCCACTCCTCCTGCAGCAGAGCCAGCTGCAGCAGACATACAAGGACATGCCAATTATCAGTTCAAAGTGATTCTGGCTTTAACCACATTCTAGTGATCACATGAAGTCCTAAATAAATACTTAATACTGGAGTTCAACTTTTCTGAAGGCATGATGGGACATTGTTTTTAATTTGTTGTAGCAACTGACCTTTTACGTGTCACATTTCATCAATATGTCTTTAATAAAAACACATATTCTGTATAGCTCCATGGCACATCTGTTGTTTTGCCAGATACAGCTTGTTTTTTCACAATATATGAAATGTGCCTTGGATGAAAATTATTAGTTATGGTGTCACAAAATGGGGGTGGAAAACCAAAAGCAGACAGTTGCTGACCTCTTGCTGAGCGTAGTTGAGTTTATAGGCCCTCTTCACAGCCGGGTCAAAAATGGTCTGTGGTGTCCACACTTTGATCTGCAGCAGGCCCATGTTGACCCAGAACACTCCGGAGCGGGCCAGCTGGTTGGAGCCTTGGACTTTGCTTTGGACATACTGCTGCAAGCAGGCGATGCAGGCCTCCACCAGGCCATCGGGGAGCAGGTTGGGAGGCAGGAAGTCTCTAAAGACGGTCTGGATCTCCTGGGCGGCTATCAGAGGGTCAGGGTCCTCCACCAGACTCTCGCAGCTCTCCATGTAGCCCTCCTGCAGGCTGGGAGGCAGCAGATCCGCCATGCTCTGAAGCTGCCGACGCAGGACAGCGCCCTGGAGCCTGAAGTCTGTGCCCCTGAGGACGTATTGGTGTGATTAGTAAACCCAAAAATCATATACTCTTGCGAAGAACATCTTTAATGTTTTAATGTACCTGAATTCAGCCAGTGTGGGGATGGCCATATTGTCCCACAACACAGCAGACACATCCTGCAGCTGCTGGATCCTCTCCTTCCACTCCCCCAGGTTGACATGGGAGAGGGAGAGAAGGGCTACCCCTGATGGTTCCCATCGACCTCCAGTGTCACTGCTGCTGAGCACTCCCATCATGCAACGCGACCACACTGCTTTACTTAGCAAGGCTGGTCCCTGAAAACAACATGGACATGAATTAAACTAGCAGGAAATCACTTTTATTTGACATCAACAGTGAATGTTAAAGGCCAGTACCATGTTGTCTGCTCCGTGGTGCAGCTTTGGAGCTGGCTGGGTCTCAGATCTCAGTGGATCCCATTTCAGCCAGAGGTCAGGGTCTGAGGTCACACTGCTGGTCCAGAGGGCGGCCAGAGCCTCTGATAGCAGCTCACACCACACAAACTGCAGCTCCTCAGCTGGCTGGAGGGGAGAAAAATCATGTGCAGCATTCTTCATGTTTGTAGCTTTTAGTAATCGTTTCTTATATTTTAAGTCTGAATGATGTATGTGTACACTAGAAGGATGTTCTCCCATTCATCTGCTCAAAGTGGAAAGTTTCTCATTGAAAAGCTGATTTTAAGGGGCAGGGCAAGCATGACATCACAAATAGTTTGGAAGCCAACCCTGGACCAGTATGCAACTTCTAAAGTGTGATGTAGAAACTTGAAGCCACCAGAGCACATACACTGACAATGGACTTGCATACTGGACCACAAGCTCTGCACATAAATCATTGTGCACAGTGAAACATCCAACTGTAAGGTAACAAAGGTAACAATCAGTAAAACATATTTCTGAGTGGGGAGCACTTTTGCATTGTTACTGACCCTGTCACTGGTGAGCAGGAACCACAGCGGCTGGAGCTGACTGACGTTCATCGGTGTGGATTGGAGGCAGTAGCGCAGATGTCTGGAAAGCTCTCGACGTAAGCTGTCCTCAGCCTCCTGGTCGCTGCAAATCAACAGGGAGAGTTCACTAAACATTTAATCGATAGTTTCGAGATCAGTCCCAGTATATATTTTGGTTTTGTTGAAGTGGAACTCAGAGTTTTACCCAGGAGACAGAGCCATGTGCAGCAGGTCAGTGCTGAGTCGCAGCTGGTTGAGTACGGCCAGTTCCTCCATCAGGGGCCAGAGCTGAGCCCTGCGGCTGAGCTGCTGCAGCTCGTCTCTGGCCAGGTGGACTCCGTCTCCTGGCTCCTCACCCTCAGGCATGGAACAAAACTCCAGGAGCCCTCTGGAGGTCATCTGACGCTGCTGCTGCTCCACACTCGACAACAACCTCTCCAATACTCCTGATGGGAAAATATAGACATTCACACACTGACCCTTTAAACATATAGTGAGATTTAGAACATAAATATAGCTATTCTCTATGTAAAGATACAGTGGAGTCATGGTGTCACACTCCCTCTGCCTGTGTTGCTATCGCAGCCTCTCTGTGGTTTGTTTCCATAGCCGGTCTGTTCATGGTGCAGCTGAGGTAGAGCGACTGGAACTGCTGTTTTTATCATGTACATCAGTGAATTTAGGATTTATTTCAACCAACCAGAGTTGGTGATTGTTGGAAACAGTGGAAAGACTAACAAAGACTGTTTTGGTGAGTTTTATTTTGTTTCTGTCCTCTTTGTAGGAAATGCAATATTATGATGATATGCCTTTTCTGTCTCTGGAGTCTGGTAGGGAGTGATAGTGATATTACGACTATTTGTGGTTAAACAAAAGGTCTATCTCTGTAGGGATCCTTTCCATAATGTTGTCAGACATTTAGAATAACAATCTGAGCCTGTCAGTGGCAAAAAAGAGAATGTTTGACAGGTGTATTTGTCCCCAAGGATTATCTAACATTACATAGCAGCCATAGCAGCCCGTTATGCAGCTATTTTCACATGTAATTCAGTGAATTCATCTTGTGCTGGACTCAAAAATTAGACAGACCACCAACTAACCAACATCAGCATTTTCAGCGAGACTGGTATACAGGTGAAAGGTCTTTCAATGACAAAAGCTCACCAGACTTCTGTGGATCCAGCTGGTTGTTTGCCAGTAGAACGAGGCCACAGGCTTCCAGCAGACTCTCTTTAATGTCCAGCCCGAGACCGGCACCCTGAAGTCGGACCAGCTCTTGCCTCCAAGGACCCGTGGTGCCGTCCAGCCTCAGATCACTCACATCCAGGGCTTTACTCAGGAGCCTGAGCCGAGACGCACACTCAGCCACTGACTCCAACTGATGAAGAAGATGTGACATGATTCAGATCATCTCAGATAAGTTATAAAGGACAGATATTTTACTAAACTGGCTTTTAAATACAAATTATATTAGACAAGTCAGAAAAGACTATAAAAACAACCACTGATGATGAGTAAATATCTGACTACGTTAGACAATAAAGTGGGGCTGATGAAGTGTCTCCAGACCTTGAACGGTAGAGCTTTCCCGAGGGTTTTCTGGATGCCTTTCAGAGCCGTGGCCACAGACACCGGGGTAGACAGAACAGTCTGGATGGCTGCTGAGACCGCCTGCAGCTCCTGGTGACCTCTGGGTACAGCACAGTCACAAGTGTAAGGAAGTGGAAATATATTAACTGTAGCCATTGAAAAATGTAATTCTCTTGTAACACATTCTAACATATTGGTAAAATATAAAACTAAACTATGGTATTTAGTCAAAAAATATCTGCAATGTTAGAGCAAATGTAATAATTAAATACATAAATAAAATAATACAAATACAGATTGACTGACTTCAATGAAAACTGTCATATTATGTAGTGTGGAAAAAAAAATACATACTCGAATGTGGCGTCGCTGTCTCCCAGCAGGAGCTGGGGCAGTCTGAGGATGAGGTGTTTCTGCACCCACTGCCAGTGCAGAGACAGCACAGAGATGCCCTGAGAGTCAGCCGGCAGCGTGCTGCATACATCCCAGAAACGATCGAGCCACTGAAGCAACTGTAGGATCTAAACACACGAGACAGGCAGAACACCATGAGAAAGGAAACCATAGCAAGGTGAAGTCTGAATATTAGAAGAACCCTGTTTAACCTCTGAGGACTTTTTACCCAGGTGGTGGGGTTGTGCATGATCTTATCTGTGACTAACCTGTTCCATTTATTGTTAATTACCTAGCTAGAATATGCAAGTAGTAGAAATGATTTTAATACTGTATGAGTAGAGAGGAGGTAGTATAGCACAGGTAGCAACTGAACAAGTAGTACATTGCTGTTTTAGTAGCAGTAGAACTGGTAGTAAATGGTAAATGGACCTGTACTTGTATAGCCTCTTTCTAGTCTTCCGACCACTCAAAGCGCTTTTACACTACGTGCACACACATTCACTCAGCGGGTGGCAAAGCCCATCGAAACAGGAATCACAGGCATTCAGGAGCAATGTTGGGGTCAGTATCTTGCTAAGGATTTACTTCGACATGTTGGAAACCAGGATCGAACCAACAACCTTCCGATTAGTGGTCAACCTGCTCCCCTGAGCCCCAGCTGCCCAGTAGTAGCAGTAGTACTGACATCAATAGTAACAATAGTATAGTAAATTAAGCCGTAATATTAGCAGTAGTCACCATCAGTAGTACTAACAGCAGAAGAATATTAATAGCAGCGGTAGCAAAAAGTGGGAGAACATCAGCTAGCATTATCAGTAAAAATAGTAGCAGCTATGAATAGTAGCAGTAGCAGAATTATTAGTCATCAGGAGGTAGCAGTTGCAGTAATACAAGTAGCAGCAGGGATAGTAACAGTAAAAATAATAGTAGCTGCAGTAACTGTAGTTGTAGCAGTGATAGCAGCAGCAGTAATAGTAGTAGTAGTATAAGTAGTAGTAGCACTAATGGTAGCAGCTGTAGTTGTAGCAGTAATAGCAACAGCAGCATCAGCAGCAGCAGTAGTGACAGTTGTAAACAAACAAAATTGAGGCTGTAAAGTGACATCCTGGTAATGTGAGTGAGTTCTGACCTCAAACATGATGTGATCTGAGATGTAGGGCTGTCCACTCTGCACAGCCTGCAGGGTGAATGAGTCCCATAGGTCAAAGAAGGTCCGCAGGTGCATCAGCACTGGGTGGGGCAGATGACCAATATCCACAGTCCCTGTGAGGGGGGTGGGGGCACACAGAGTTAAACACCATGCTGCACGCTGTGTAGCTCAGTGGGTGTCAGGTTTTGAGAATTGTTCAATTACCTGAGTTCATAATTCCCCAAAGCGTGCTACACATACCTTTGCTGAAAGCTGTGGCTATTCTCAGGGCACAGTTCTGGGCAGACAGGTTGATAGCACAGGTGCAGATGACAGACCTTTCCTCTCTGTCCACCATCAGAACAATCCTAAAAACACGATTAACAACTTTAGAACATTTTTACATGACCCACAGCTAAAAGAAATTCTTCATCTTCTACTTCATGGTTCACAAATCCACTTTGTATGGAAAATAAATAGTTTTCTCTGAGAAAAAGATCATTTAGGCCGTTTAGACCGACACTAGGTATCATATTTCTAATTCTTAGCATTGTATTGTGACTTGCACTTGATTGTTTAGCCCTCCACATGCAAAAGTACCCATGTTGACTTGCTCTACCACAGCAATCTGTGTTTTTCCTTGAGTACTGTATAGGCAATGTAAAGTTGACTGGCATTCTCCTGCTGTACTGTACCTGTTGGCGACTGCGTTTAGTGCCTCGAGGAACTCCATGTATCTTTCCTCGTCCTCAAAGTTGCACTTGTTAGCTAAAATATCCAGGTACTGCTTGTTCCACCGCATGTCCACCAGAATCCTGTATTCATCTGGCAATACAAAGGACAGTTGTTAAAACTCCTAAAAACTCTGACAGAAGAATGCACTGCAGTGAAACCATCATAAGCTTTACCCTGAAATGCGAAAAAAATCAAGACATATTATGTTTTAATTATGCTGTGATGACAATGCCCTACCTGGCAGCCAAACCAACCAACATGAACGCTCATCTACAGCACAAGAAGATTTAATACTCTTAACTATTTTTGCACAGTCCTAATTTGTATTTAAATGGCATACTATGCTGGTTTTTCCTAAAAAAAACAATGTACAGACAAACCTAATCCCACTCAATCATCACTTATGATCCACTAGCAGTGTGTCAGTGTCTGTTTGACTTGGGCTACAGGGTTGTACGGAGGTTTGACTGTGTTTATTTGTGCTTTCAAATGTAACCATTCCAGAAATCAGAAAATAACATTTTATTTCACCGATTCACTGCTATGGCTTCGATTCCTCTCCTCATTCCTTCTCTATGTAGCTCGACCAAAGGTGCTCTCTCTGGCTCGCTGGAGCCGTGGAGGAGTGGCCAACCTTGAATTGTGCATTTACAGTCAGCAATGGACAAATCCTACATAGTATGCCTTTAAATTATTTTTGCTCTATCATGAAGTAATGAACTACTGAATCTTATCAAGAAAAAAAAAAAAACATACCTTCCATCGGCAAATATGAAATATTTTTTATATCTAGTATATATATTACTGCAACTCTGGATTTTGCTTTTCTAAGAATGAAGTTATTTGGGGAATTGGCTGAATTTTGACTCACTTTCTAACTTTAATATCAGGATTCTGCCTCTAACTTGAGGATTCTGCATTGAACATAGCCTAAAACTAGCATTGGTATGAACAAAGTCTTACTTTGATGACCATATTAACCTTTTTTATATTATATACAAGATATATATTCATATTTGTATTTGTAGTGCTTTCAATATTCTGGTTAGGGCTTGCAGATGCAGTATTTTTTTTAACAGACGAACAAACAAAGAGTTTACCGATGCTGTGAGGCTGCAGCAGCTCTGCTAGAGACTTGCCCTTGGCAGCAAGTTTGCTCCCAAACACAGCCTTCAGAGCCCTGTTTCCTGCCTCTACCTGGACCAGAGCTGGATCTGGAAGAGTTAAGAACCACAGTTTTAGGATCCAAAGTACTGGATAGTGCTGTACAATTCTGACTAAAGACAAGTCCCTTTTTTTCCTTTTTCTGGAAGGTAGTGTGTTTACGATATAAACTGTAAAACACATCACACATATCACTCTGAACTGAGGAGCACCTTGTTTTGATAGAGTATGAAAGCACTGTACATCTACGTCTAAAATGTTGGGTTGCTGTGTGTGTTAGTGTGTGCAGATTGACACACCGGGGACATATTTGTAGCTCTTTCCAAGGTGTGAGAGCCAGCTGCTGCGGAGGATCCAGTCTCCATGAGAGGCTCTTTCTGTGACCAGTCTTACTGCTGTGGGGATCAACCTCAGAGCATCTCCGTCAGCCAGATCTACCACTCCTCCAGAGAACACTAGGCCTTCATGGACACCGCCGCTCTGCAGCGCCCTCTGCAGGTCACTCAGACTCAGTGGGCGACTCCTGTGCACAACAGAATGTGGAATTGTTTCCTGAAGTATTCAACTTTATATCCTCATAGCTCCTTCTATATTGGGTAGGTGCTTCCAGGACAGATTCACGCAGGAATTGATGTGTTGTTACCATCCTTACCGTTTGCCCTGCAGGCTGAGGGTGTTGAGGCAAAATGAGAGAACCTGTCCATCTCGGAGGACAGCGGAGAAACAGGAATCCTCCGTGGAGAGGAGGGCAGAGGGGAAGCCATCGGGCCAAACTCCGGCACACAGCAGCCCGCTGCCCCAGTCCTCTGTGTCCAGGATGGCTAAGTGCTGCTCAATCAACAGCTGGGCTTGCTGGAGGGATAAGAATGAACATCACATATAATTCACTCAGACCAAACTGGCTTTATCAAAGGAAGACATCAAACAAGCTACAGACTGTTTACCCTAATTCATTACACACTGAAAATAAACTCACCAACAGCCATAGTTTCATTAGATGCTGAAAAGGCATTTGATAGTAAGTAAATTGGGATTTTTTATCTTCTACACTGAAAACATTTGGTTTTGGTGAATCATTTATCCACTGGGTGAGGATTTTGTACACCTCACCAATGGCCACAATCACAACCAATGGAGTAATGTCATAATGCTTCACTTTGCACAGAGGTACTAAGCAAGGATGCTCACTCTCTCCATCATTATTTGAAATCTTCATTTAACTACTTGCAGCAGCCATTTGTCAAAACATACATGTCACAGGACTCCAAACAAAAAACATGCACCATAAGATCAGCCACTATGCAGACGATATTCTACTTTACCTGCAAAATCCGTCCTCTTCATTACCTGAAACCATCCACCTCATAAACACCTTTTCCGAAGTCTCTACTACACAATCAGCTGATCCAAATCCACCATTCTTCCACTAAGACATAATAGTTGGGATGTGGCATCCCAAACACCACCTCTCTCTCTGCGCATCGGTAACATCATATATTTAGAAGTCAAAATTTCCCTTAGGCTGTCAAGACTTAGTCAATCTCAATTTCACTACTCAAAACAGTACAGGACAACCTTCAACGATGGATGGACCTACCAATTTCCCTCACAGGCAAAAATGTCATAAATTATAATAAAAAGAAATACACATGGTACAAAAAAGTCAAAATTGGCATCATGAAAATAGCTGGTAAAATCAGAAAAAAGTTTTAATTTAGTGATTTAAAAGATGCTAAGGATTTGACTTACCCATACTGAAAAGGCTGTTTAAAGAGACAGGAAAATATTTAAGTTGTGATTGCATTAATAAAGGGATGTTGATACCTTTTGGCTGGCAGTGGTGCGCTGGCACAGTGAGTAGGCCTCTCCACAAGCATGCTGCAGGGCGCTGGGTAAATCTACACCTCTCTGCAGCTGGCAGGACAGGAGGGTGGCAGCATGGAGGAGGGATGCCACCGATGAGGCAGGGGAATCTGAAAGATTGAAGCAAGAGTTTTTGTTAATTACCTCTGCAGACTGACAGCATATCTGTTTGCTGTCATAATTCAGTACTTACCCCAGATGGCAGATTTGATGCTTTTGTGTATTTCAATCAGCAGATCACACACACAGTCCCCGGTCACCCCTGCGGTGTGAAGCAGGGTCTTTAGGTCCAGTGTGTCCCAGCAGACCCCCTCATGTTCCCCTGGGATGTAAACCTCCACCCCTCGGTTCCTCATGGCTCTGGAGAGCTCCCCGTGCACAGGGTCCATGGTCAGAAACAGCCTGCACAGTCACACACATCAGAATCACATTAAATTCTTTAATGACTTAAACAAAAAGTGAACAAGCTGTAATTTTGCATATTACCTGAAGTTGGGATGTGGGGTGATTTTGGGGGTCTTCCCGTCTATGACACCGCGTTCGTTGATGGTTAGGGATCCCCTGGGCTCCAGCAGAGCATTGAGGCGATCCAAGACAGAGGCACTGAACACATAATACATGATCACTGAAATCTGTATCTCTACAAAATCACTAGATTCTATTTTAATAATTCTATCTCAAACAGTTTTTGGGATAAGGTATGTTTCACAAATATTTTTGCATCCAACTTGGTAAATTAGGGTTTATTTTGACCAAACCAGTGTTTGTGATGGTTGAAAAGACTAATAAAGTATTTTTTGGTGAGTTTTATTTTATTTCTGTCCCATTGTTTTGGTCTGAGATGCTGGTGCTCTGGTGCGACATCCACTGGCAAGTGAAAGTGAATTTTGTATATATGAGCTTTAAGATATTTCACATTACTCCCTGCATAAAAAGTCTGAATATTTCAAATCTGTCTTTGATGCCTTTCCATCAGTTATCTCTTTGTGAAATCCAGCCCAATGATGTGGCCATTGTTTTTAAATTTCCATGTACAAAAATGAAAAAGTGATCAAAAAAGCACACAAATACACATAGAACACTGCACTGTTCTTTACCTGCAGAAGTTGACATTATCCATGAGCAGCCAGTCACCAGCCTGCAAAGCCTGGACCAACATACCGTCCAACCACTCAAAGCCTCCGTTTGTCCAGCCGTCTTCCAGCTGAGCCAAACGCTCCTTCAGCAGTGTGAAGTCCATCTGCAATTTGGACATGTCTAGAGGACGAACACAAGCATGTTACGAACATAAGCATGTTACGAACATAAGCATGTTACGAACATGTTCTTATACTTACAAGACGAATAAATAAAAATAAGAACAGTTGAAAGAATTTTCCTTTACATCAGGCAGTATTCAGTTATCATTACCAGTGAACACTTTGAGCTTGGTGTTGAGTTTCTGCAGGAGGAGGATGATGACCTCCAGCTTGTTCAGGGCTTCTGAGTTGACAGTTCCCCCTGTTCTTTGTAGTCCTTCCTCCTTCAGCCAGTGGCAGAACAGACCCCACGTCTGGAGCAGAAACTCTGTGTCCTGGATGCCAACATCCAGTGACATCAGGCCACGCCTTATGACCATGGCAACGATGTAGTCCACGCTCTCCAGCACTTGTTGCCATGGCCGCATGATATCCACCTGGAATAAAGAAAAGAGTGAAGAGTGATGTGGTCTGAGGTTTTCAGACAATGAAAGAAAGAAGCTTTTCGAACTAGAAATCTGAGGTCGTGGTTACCTGTTCAAAACCTCCCAGCAGCTCTGTGGTGTCCATGGCACTGTTCATGGCCATGACCCTGAGGCGGTGTCCTGTCAGCAGAGCTAGCAGTCTAACCAGGCTGGTCTTTCCGCTGGCTGTGGGGCCGACCAGTATGGTCATCCAGCCCTTCTCCACACACTTCATCAGGGATTCCAGGGGCCGCAGTGCCTGGTGCGTGATGGACAGCGGGGGGTCCAGGGCCACAGGGGCTCCGCCACTGCGCTGCAGGACAGAGAAGCCAACCTACAGAGGCAATCCATGGGAAAAAAGCTCATTAATTTTGTCCTTACAATTCAAAACATCTTCTACTGAATAACAGAAGGGGTTGTTGTTCTGACAAACCTGCAGGTTAAGTGGAGTGATGTGGAACTGTCTGGAGCCGGTGTAAGGCTCAAAGTCCTCCCCAAACACCTTCCTGAACACGGACAGCACCTGTGTGGGACGGGAGGGGGGTTCACAGACAGAACGCTGTTTTCTTCAGTTCAAGTTCACAAAACCAGTAGAGGCTTTCCAAACTGGTCAGTAACAAGGACTGAATGCAGAGATAATTTAATATGCTCAATATGTGCAAATACAAGCACTCAATGTCATGAAGAACACAAAAATGCCCCCCTTTTATATTTTTGTGTGATTATTATTTTTACTATTCATTTATGTTCAACTGTAACTTATTTCTAAATGAAAAAGTACCCATGATGACCCTAGCTGTAGTATGGTGGACGAGGCTTTGTTGTTATAAATATTACATAATGCACTTAAGGGATTACCACCCAAGCTGCTTAAACCCAACACAACCCTGACTAACTTGTTCTAAAGGGACTTTTGCTTTGACTTGTTTTTTACAGAGCTTCAAACAACGCAAAACAAGAGAATTGGCCAGCAGTCTCAAACATTTTTCAATCTCCCGTGCAGGCTGTTTTGCTGATTGTTGTGGACTAAAATGCCAGATTTCATGGCAGCTTTTCTAGAAAAATTGCAATGCATGCTGCAATCTTTTTAGGATTGTTTTTTGCAATGACATTGGTGTAGAAAGTAAAAATTGCAAAAAATAGCTGTGATTTCTTTTTTGTATAATTAATTAAAAATCTATGGCAACTTGTTACAGTGAGAATAAAATCAAACTGTTGTTGGGGACTGGTTGAATTTGCCTTAATTGTAGGTCAGTTAGAATCATATACACATACATTTGTTTGTATGTATGTAGGGGAAAAAAAGGAACATGATTTGATTTAACAGATTTAATTCACTGATATACTGATTTCTGTTTCTAGAGGACCGTACAATCAACTTTTTTTGCAACGGTGTACCTGAGCCTTGTCAGCATCGGCTCTCATCCTGTCAGCATAAACCAAGGCTACATGCTGGCCTGGGTTGAAAAATCCTGGTGATTGGTCAGCCTGCATCAGCTCACACCAACGGAACATGTCGCGCAGGTTGAACTCCCAGGGGCTTCCTTTCTGACCCCACTGCCTCTCCACGCACACCTCCTGGACAAGCTGTTAAAGGCAGAAAGAACCTTTTAGGTGGCTTTTGACTCACTTTATAGATGTGAAACACAAGTTGAATCTTCAGTTGGCAGTCATACAGCAACAATGAAAAAGAAACCTACCCTGTTACTGAACTCCACCATTTTAGCAACGATTTCCTTATCAATGCTGGGGAAAATGGAGTCTCCTATGAATTCCATGTCTTTTCTAGTGAGCTGGTCCACAAAAACCTGAGAACACAGGGGAAAGTCAGATTTAATAAACAAAAATAATTTGACAGATCTCTTGCCGAGAGCTTGCCGATGCCTTGCAGATGCCCCACAGATATCTAGCAAGCAATATCAGGTTGCATTGGATGCAACGAGTTACAGCCAGTGAAAGCAGACATGGGCTTACGTCTCTCTCCAGCACCAGACAGAAAGCAGTTACTTTTGTAATGGCCAAAATAACCTCATCAAATACCATCACACACACATAAAACCAAAACATAACCTGTGTAATGAGTTGGTATATCTATCTACGTGCACTTACTCTAGTGAGAAATCTTAATTATTCAAACAGTCCTGTTCTCATTTCCATGGTCTTTTCACACTGAAAGAGCGCAGCTACAACAGAGGCTGAGCCAGTTTATCTTAATGGATTATATTGATGCAGAATTGACAAGAAGACTGTGGACATGACACCATTTAGTCTGTTTCTAGTTATGTGTTTTTATGGACATGCAAGGAATTGTAGAAATGTGATATTTCCTGTGTGGTACAGGGAGCTTTCAGTCGAATTTAAACTACTAATATGTATAATTTTTAATGTTTTGTCACCACTACAGAAACACTAGGTAACTGTTAAAGTATGATAAGGTTGTCTGATGACTGTTATTAGTTTGATTAATGGTTTAATAATGCTATTACTGACACTGGTTGATCAGGGTCATTATCAGCTAATTGTACTCTAACTGACAGTATGCTATAAATGGTTGCAATTTGTGTACCTGTTTTTAAACCATTTTCCTAATTAAACATGAGGTGCTTGTTATTAATGGTCTTATTAATGGCTCCTGATGAAACGTAGTTTAGAGACTAGACAGACTCTAGGATTACTCCTCGTGAAAGCTCTTGTAGTGTGTGACCAACTTCAAAACCCCCAATTACGAGACTGAAAGTGTAGTGTGAACTGTATAGTGATTAGACATTTTTGAAAGTCATGTAGTGTTTTACCTGAGTGAATCTGTTGAGGAAGGATTTGGGCAGTCCCTTACGCCCACCGCCCTGCATGAAGGGGTTCTGGCAGCCAAAGATCTTGGTCTTCTCGTGCTGAACCTGGAAGCTCATGCCCAGTTCAGGAATGTAGATCTCTGCTCGGTGATCGAAGCAGGCATTCAGGCCCTCCAACACCGACTGAGAGGCCAGGTTCAGCTGTCAGCATGAGGAACGAGTCAGTTTAATATTGCGGGTTATGTTAGCATCATCACATTACAATTTGTTTTATGAAAGTGTGCAAACAAAACAAAAACGGTGTACAAGCATGTCTGAAGTGGTCCTTACCTCATCCAGGACAACCCAGTGTCCTGCCTTCAAAGCAGCCAAAAGGGGGCCATCGCGCCACGCAAACTCCCCTCCCTTCCCTCCCTCCACAGGGAGATCTGTTCCAAACAAATCAGTAACATCCTGCCAGAGAGTGCACATCATCAGCACCAGAGTCTTGTTTGCAGTTCATTCAGGAGCACAATCGATAGCGTCTGAGCATTCGTATAAAGGCTTACCGTTTGATCTGACAGGTTGATCCTGACCAGGTGGTTCCCAGAAGCTTTTGCCAGCGCTGCCACCAGGCTGGTCTTTCCCACACCAGGTGAGCCCTCCAGCAGCACGGGCCTTTGCAGCTTCAGTGCCCGCAGGAGCCTCTGAGCATTCACCGCGGTGGTGCCCGCTGCGATGGCGTAGTCTGACAGGTTACGGCTCTCGGTCTGAGTTCCTGGGTGTACGTACGGAGTAATGAGCCATTTGAGTCCAGCATGAGCAGAAAAACTCAGTATGTAATAACCAGAGCTTTAGTTTTCCATGTAGAATTAGATATGGTAGTTTAATTCATTTTTACTCTTAAATGAGATTGAGATCAGTCTTGTCATTTAACTCAAGAAAGCAAATAAGCAAAATGTCAAACTATTCTTTTAGTGAACTGGCTGATGGTATAGGACATGAACACACATCTTATAAATCATGAAGTCCATACCTAAGGCGATGTAGAAGGGGTCAATGCCGAAGAAGTCTTCCCCCCACTGGGGTTCCCGCGGCAGGCTGCTGTCATAGACTCTCAAGGCGTCCAGCATCTCCTGATCCAGCTTGGTCATCTTGCTCAGCCGCTGTTGCAGGAAGCCCAGGCATAGCCGGCGTGCCAGCAGGGCGTTGTCAGCACAGAACGCTGTGGTTCCTGCAAGAAAGGTGTCACATTTCTTAGAAGACCTCCTCTGAGAGACAAATTGTCAGCGGAACTGAAAAATAAGCCGCCAGCTAACCGGAGCCGATGCCATCGATGTAGACCAGACATGCAGCGTGAATAAAGGCGGTAACGGTGTCCAGTCTGAGGTCCCATTCTGCTCCCTCTTCATCTTCCAGGGCTCCCATGGTCATGAAGCCGTCCTCGTCCCGCTCACACACGATATTGAGAAAGTTGACCCATGACAGGATGTCTCTGACACTCAGGATGCAGCGCCGGCCGAAGTCTTGTCGTGTCAGCCACTCGATGAAATCCAGCATGAGCTCAGCGATATCGCCACCTGCGTTTGAGAAGCCACATCAGTAAAACTTTGCAGATAAGGTAAATGTTTTGTTATATTTCACTAGACAAGGCAGTTCCATTTATACAGCAAGCCTAGAAACAGTAAAGCTGTGGGTCATAAAACCATGAGCTAAAAGAGGCAAAGACAGAGCTGAGGGGAACTGGAGAGTTGATGATAATCATATTTGGGTTCATCACAAGTGACACATTCTATATATAATCCATTGTTTATATCAAGATATTGATTAATGCACCATTAAAATCTTACAAATGAAGAAGACCAGAGGTTTAAGTGGTCATTTTGATCTGATGAAATGTGAAGAAAATGACAAATGTTGTGCGGGGGAATAAAATAATTGATTAAATATGTGACAAGACCAAATAAATAGTAGTGAAGGAGTTAAAAGGGCTGTAAACCTGGGCTAGATACACTTGTGCCCTAAAATATCCCTTGAACTGGTGCTAGCATTGTGAAAAACTAGAAATGAGTAGAAATAATTACTAAAGTAACGTACTAATTATCTCTCTGAAGGCAAGATTTTGAATTACCGTTCAGTTAGTTGGTTGATAAGGCAATAATTCACATGATTAACAATATTCATGATGTAACGATGTCTCAAAATTGTCCAGAAAATAAAAGTAAATATTTATTGTATAATATTAAACAAAGATGGTTTACCATCGAGAGAGAGGCCACAGCGCAGGTTGTGTTGGATGATCTGAACCAGGTCACTGCGGCTGTTGCTCTGAGGACACCAGATCTCTGTGAAGCGGTTCCTGAGGGCCGGAGAGAGCTGTGCAATAACAGACAGGCACAAAAGTCAGACTCTACCTACATAAAGTTCTGGCGGATTACTTTTAAAGCACATTCATACAATATACGTTAAACCATCAGCACAAATTCAGCAGAATCAATTTCAGGCAAATACAATGAGCATCATTTCTTTCTAATCTACCTCCTTCTTGCCAAAGTCTCCTCCAGGGTTCATGGTGGCAACCAGACGGAAACCTGCAGCTGCTCTGATCAGCTCCACGTCGTCATTGTCCCCGCTGCCCTTCTCTGCCAGCACCAGGGACTTCTCTGTCTCAAGAACACTGACAACAAACACAACACACTGTCAAAGGCTCTTCTTAACCTGTTAATCACCTGTATGTGGTTGTAAATTTAAATAATTTCCCCCTGGGATTATTATTATTTTTTAGTATAGTATAGTATATACATGTATATACACACACACACATATATATATATATATATATATAGTATTAGTATATTTTTTTTCGGTTTTTATGCCTTTATTTGATAGGACAGCTGGAGACAGACAGGAAAGGGGGGCAGAGAGAGGGGATGACACGCAGCAAAGGGCCGCAGGTCGGATTCGAACCCTGGGCCGCTGCAGCAAGGACTCAGCCTTGGTACATGGGTCGCCAGCTCTACCACTGAGATAACTCCCGCTTCCCCCCCCAGGGATTAATTATAGTATTTCTGATTTGATTCTGATTGATGTGGGGCAATGTGTCATACGGTCAGTCGGTTGGATTTTGTTGCTTAAAATGCAAATTGCATGTAATATACACATTTTTGTTGTATAATATCTGTCAAATGTTTGCTTATGCATCATTACATCTGATTGAACACAGGAGTCTGTAGTGTCTCCACATCATTTTAATACTGAGGACTGGGGTAACGCAAGGCTCTCGCTTATAAAATAGCTTATACTCCAACACAGATTACACATCCTTTTTTTATGCATGATGCATCTTTATATTCATGTCTCTTCTCCAACTTAAGAACAATCTACTAACAACTCTCAGACATTCTCTTCAGAACTTCAAACATTATTGTTTTTGTTGAAAAGTGACATTGTATTATCCATTACAGTTTAAAATAAATAACAAAATGGAAAAATGTAATGCTTTTTTGCTTTTTTCACCACTATTGGTGGTTAAATAGAAATGGAGAAATCTTTATTTTAACGTCTATTAATTATAATGAATGTTATTCTGTTGAAAATATAGTAAATAAAAAACATACATGTGTAAAACAGTGATACATAAAAATATGTAATTCATTTTAAGAAGAAGACACCTAATTACTGGATTTATAACAACTAATGTCAGTTCCTGTTAGAATGATTCCCAAATTCAATGCACATAATGCAATTTGGGGCTGCAAAAAATTGTGTGTTCTACATGTTATCTCTTCCCGCACCGAATCGTCTGCAGGGAGATTCATCCATGAGAAACCGTACTCCTTCCTTCCAATGCCAGCACCCAAAGGACGTCATGCACTGAAAGCCTGCTGTCTCGACCACAGTCTCACAACCACAGACAGAGGGAAGGACAGACTTAGATGTCAAAAAAAAATTCATGGATTTCGTTGTCTTAGTACTTGTAACTTTGTGCATGACTAATTAAGTTGGATCTAATTAAAAAAATAAAAAACTATAATAAAAATAGATTTCAATCTCATATTGTACTTCATATTTATTCCAATTGATTGCATCAAGATCTGTCGTTTGAAACGTTTGAAAAGGGTGAAACATACTGTGATCCTTGTGTATATGTTATTAAATTATGTCTGGTTTTATGTAAATCTCTATTTTCTGTCAGCCAATGACAATGACGTTTCAGGAATAATACTAGGATAATGTCCAGCCTTCTTATTGTTATGTATAATGGATTCACTTCTGCAAAGCTCAAAAAAACCGTACTTGGGTTTAGCCTCCTTCTGATTCTTTCCTCTGCCTAAGGATGTGACTTTTCACCCACCAAAGACTTGTTGTACCTGATGTGTGTTCTGACAGGTCGCAGGCCTCCCAGGAAGTCGACGTCTCCATGTGTAAGGTGACAGTTAGCTGAGAAAAACTTCTGTCCAGCCAAAGCAGCAAACAGCTGGCAGATTGTAGTCTTTCCACATCTGGTGAGGGAACAGGAAAAAGAGATTAGCATGGATAAAATAAACACACATGCAGTATGTTACAGGTAGGACACCCCAAGAACCCGGGGTCTGGTTTTTGAGGAAGGAGTATCTGAGACAGACAAGAAGATTACAGGAATATCTGCTGAATTTGACCAGGAAGTGTGGTCTGCATGACTAGATACTTACACGCTCCTCAACTTATGTATATCAGCTAAGCCAAGGAACTAGAGTCTACTAATGATATAGTATGTAAATAGAAAAAATGAACGAAATAAGTTAGGAGAACACGATTATGCAGGCCATGCTACAGTCTGTTGAGCCTGTATGTTGGATCAGCGTGCATTAAGCTAAAATTAACATTGTCATGCTAACAAGCTCAGTGACACAATGATGGTTAAGTAGGTGATATTTACCGTGTTCACTATCTTAGTTTAGCATATTAACTATGCTCCATTTGGCTAATTAGCGAAAACTGGGAAGTTATTAGGATTAATCATCTGGGAATGCACATGAACATCAGTAATGCTCATCTGTCAGTAGTTGTTGGGAATATCAGTCTGGAAGCAAGTGGGGGATCAACGTTGCTAGCACTCCTAGAGTTGGTAATGGTAAATGGACCTGTATTTGTAAAAGCGCCTTTCTAGTCTTCAACCACTCAAAGCGGACATTTACACTACACGGCCACATTCATCCGCCTTTCACACACATTCGACCAGTTGATGGCAACGCAACCGATGCACAGCATCGGGAGCCATTTGGGTTCAGTATGCTTGGCTAAAGGATTCTCGACACGTGCGGGAGGAGCGGGGATCGAACCACAACCTTCGATTAGTGACAACCCGCTCTACCTTCTGAGCAGCAGCCGCCCAATTTGTTATTATGCTGGCTAGCATAGCTAAAAAATGGCCATTTTTTACTCTAATTCTTTCTTAAGACATGCAGTGACAGTTAATCTCACCCCCGGTGTCTCCTACAAGACAGGACGACTCGCCAAAATCGAAGCGCCCGTCTACTAGCACAGCTAGCCTCATCACTGCTGTGCTCCACACCACTGTGCGCGAAACTCTCCGGAATCGGCGATGCGTCGATGAAGGGACTGCTCAAATCAAAGCAACAAGGCAACATTGATCAGTGTTGGCTCAATTGGCTCATTTTTTTCTCCCTTTTTTTGATTATCATTTTAATTTACTGTGGGGAGCTTAACCATGAAGCAATACACAGAAAGGAACGTTGACTGAGGTTCCAAAATGGACGGGTCTTAGGAAAAGGCCAATTGCACACAAATAGTCAAAAATTAGATGTGAATGCGTTGTTTGCCGAAAAAAAAACCAAAAAACTCCTATTATCAACCAAAATTTTTTACAATAGTCCAGTGGATATACTCGACTTTAAAATAACTAATTTAAGGGTTTCCATTCCAATTCTGCAAAGCAAGGTTCTTTCCCCAATGAGAACACATGACTATGTTTGGAACCTAAAATGGTTCTGGAAGCCCCCTTAATTAGTATCAAAATGGGCTTCTGTTGAAAAAGGTCCAAATTACATTTGGGTGGGAAGGTGGTTAAAAGTGGGCTTCTGTGAAAAAGGTCTATACAGTGTGAAAGTGTTTGTTTAGTGTGTGGTAGTGGAGTGAAGTGTTCCACTTACTGAACTGGCTGGTGACCTGTTTCTGAGAGAACAGGTTTTCAGGGTTCACCGTCCTCTTAAAGTGCTTCTCCAGGATGGATAGGATGATGGCCTCCTCCTCTGGCTTCCTCACACGTCCTGCCAGCAGCATGTACCCTGACAAAGATGACAGCAGTTTTATTTAATGTCTCAATGGAACACAGATGTTGGTTGGTGACTTAACAGAAATGTCTGATAAGCCTCACCGTCGTCAGCCAAATGCTGCAGCCAGTCCTGAGACGCCTCCGTCTGCTCCTCCAGCCTGTAGCGGTCTGCCCAGCGAAACAGATCTCTGAGCGTGATGAAGCCATGTTTCCCCGCAAACACAGAAGACCCCCTACGTAAGGACTGGAAAAGGAGAAAAACAATTCACAAATACAGTTAGGATCACCCAAGACAAGTAGGTAATATGCAGGGTAGACAGACAGGTACAACAATGAGAGTGTACAGTTACCTGCAGGTCTTGCATGACCTTGACCAGCTTGGTACAGTAGGATGGAGGCAGGCTGCACCTCTGGTGGAGGATGGTCTCCAGCTCTCCACTGGGCAGCTCGTCAAAGTGCAGCTCCACAAAGCGGTTCCTGAAAGCCCTGGACAGCACCTGGAGATCAGTTAGTAAAGATAACTTAAACGGTTTTTACTTTTTGATTGACAGGCAGATGTACAGTAAGGTGCAAGAGCGGGTTATCTCCTTGAAAGATGAACGTGCCCTGAACTGGTAACGGTATTTATCAACTTATTTCGATCTGAACGTGATCTGAAGGTGTTTTACCAAAGTGAATCTGAAGGTAGCCACACTGTAACCATGCCATCAAACACAAGCCTCTCAGTCAGAATATATGGTATACCTTTCTACCCCCGTAGAGACCAGGGGGGTTCTGGGTAGCGAACAGCATGAATCTGGGGTGAGCCTTGATGACTTCCTGTGTCTCGGCCACAAAGAGCTCCCGGTTGTCATCGAGCAATCTGTTGAGAGCCTCCAGAACGTCGGTGGGGGCGAGGTTCAGCTCATCCAAGATGATCCAGTAGCCTTTCCTCATTGCGTCTATCAAAACGCCTGGAGCAGATAGACAAAGAAATTACATATTAGTCTGAGAAGGATGCTAGAGTTCAATGATAGATGGGGCTGACTAGGGAAATGCTTTCATGTGTGTAACAGTGGGTCTTCAGAGGAGTGCAATACCCTGAAGTTTGAGATACTTTATAATGGCCCACTACATGTTAACAATGTTCCTTTAAAAAACAGGTTAGCAGAAGTTCTTGTACCCTCTTTGAACACCAGCTTGCCCCTGTCGTCGGATGAGTAGCAGCCTATGTATTCCTGGATGTCGGTGTGCTCGTGGTTGTTGATTCTCACACACTGGTTCCCCGTGGCTGCGGCCAGCCAGCGGATCAGGCTCGTCTTCCCCACAGATGTCTCTCCCTGGATCAGCACTGGGTGAGACCTGTGAGGCCAAAACATTAACAGAGAGAGTGATGGAGGGGGGGCAGACTACTGATTTGTCATCAGCTCAATGTAGAGTGATGCTGTAAACTCAGAGTACCAAGTTAATCTTGGGGGCTATTGTGTGGTGAGGATGGGCTGCTGTATGTGACAATAACAAAACCAGGACACCTGCTGAACGACATGACAGGTGATGGATGTCAAAACTGAGCGAAGCAGTGTTAACATTCTAGTTTTCCTGTTATTTGTTGTGACAAGAGAATTGCATTTAATTAACCAATAACTCCTGACTTAAGGCTGCACTATCAAATGTATATGAACAAGTGATCAAAGGACTATGTGTAATGTGAACATGTAGTGAGGAAAACACAGAAAATTAACTCTACAGCTCCACCTCAGCTTTCCACTTTGCTTTGCAGTAGATCTTTTTCACAGAAGTCGTTTTGACATGAAATAGTTAAGGTGAAACAGAGTCAGGGTGCTGGGTGCCTGCTTATGTGGGTAAAAATGGACATGTACTTTGTTGATGAGCCTTTCCTAGTCCTACCCGAATCACTCAAACGCTTTTCACTAGTTGGCCACATTGACCCTTCTCAACATTTAAAACCAGCCGATTGGGCAAAGTTTCCATTCGAACAAGAAACTAAAACAACCTTTCCGAATTAGGAGAACAAACCCTCTGGCCTGCCGCACAAAGGCGGCCCGTGGTTGTGGGGCTCCATGGGAAGGGCTCTGGCTACACAAATGGGACAATATTAATAGTATCACTGGGATCTACAATTAGGTCCTGTGTTTTACCTGTGCACCCTGGTTGTACCATAAAAGAAAATGTTTTTTTCCAGTTGGGAATGTGGGGGAGAAACTTGACTGGCCTGCCCCCACAGTGTCCTGCCCCCCTCAACCCACTGAACCACCTTGGGCCATGAACTGGAACATCGCCTTGACCAGACCCTTACACCTATACCATCAGTGCTGGACTCAACTAAATGCCCCTCCTAAAAATTCGACATCATTGAGTCACGCTGTTCTTCTACAGGAGTTTCCATACAGAGGCATAAGAGCGGATTCCCGCTTCCTGGGGCCGCAGGTCACCTGAACCATGGGCAAGGGGGAAATTCAGGTCCAAACATACAAATTTTGTCCTGGATACATTCCCTTCTCCTGAAGGGCCCAGAATTACTCTGACATAATGAATGCGAAATTAATAGACATTGAACCCAATTGATTCGGGGAAGAATCAATTTGGGCCATGAGGGTTCAGGCCCTGGGCAACAGTTCTCCTCCTGCAGAATACAACTCTAACCGCAGTCCAGCGGAGGGTTCCATTGACTTTGAGGCCGGTGGGAAGGCATGTTAACTAGGGTCAAGCCGCCCCATCTTCCCCCTGGAGACAACCAAGTAGCCCTCACCCTCTCCCACGCAGAGCCAGCCTGAAGGGCGCAAGGATGGAACCTGTGGGGAAAACATAAATAAAAAATGCTTGGAACTGTTACCAAATAACTGTGGGTTACAATGAAGGACCAAATTTAACACAAACATTGATCTACAAACTTCTGTAATTTACCATGCTGGTTTCCATGTAATTTAATGCAACCTGGCATAGCTCCCAATACAAACTGTGGGTTAAAAGGACAACCCCTGGAAGAAAGAGAGAGAGAGAGAAGGAAGAGAGAGGAGAAGAGAGAGAGAAGAGAGAGAGAGAGAAGAAGACGAGAGAGAGAGGCTTCCTCTACAGCTGCTGAAATGACATTTTTAAATGTGAAGCATCTGTTGCACGTAACTTTGAAAAGAAAAAAGTTTGAAAAATTAGTGGAAATGAAAAACAGCATTTTGTTGTTGAAAAGACCAAACACAGGACGAGTAGAGGGGTTGAGTATGACATTTACTGGTTTGTTTAACTGGATTGGGAGGGAAGGTTTGGTGTTGTCATCAAACAAGTAAATTCAAAAAAAGGGTGCCAGATCAAAAAACAGCTGTTCTTGCTATAAAGAATGTATTAAAAATGCCCCAAATCATGACATATTCACATAGGTTATTGGCCGTGGATACTAAACCATCCCCTGAAGAAATATAAACAGGATTAATAAGTTTATGTTTTGTAAGCGTGATTAACATGGTTTCTTGGATGTATCTGTTTTCCTTTGTTCCCATTTAGCATAAGTTTCTACATACAAGTTTTCTGTTTGTAGTGAATGCCAAAAAGCAGACACCAACGCTTGGTAAACATTCCTGGTTAAGTTTCTGAATAGTATCATTATGTTTTATTGATCCTGAAATCACATCCTTGTTTAATTAAAAGCCTCCAGTTGGGTGTAACATTTGGAAGGAGGGATCTTTATTGGTCAAAATGGAATAATTAATATTTCCTGAGGTTGATGCTTTCATTACTGGTTATACATCACTGAAATAATATAACCATTGTGGTTTTGTTTACTTTAGAAATAAGCTGTTTATCTAACAGAAAGCCCCGCTGGG
>NW_023340246.1:339030-340034 GCF_004916995.1 Morone saxatilis
AGTCTTCCGATCACTCAAAGCGCTTTTACACTACGTGCCACATTCACCCTTTCACACACATTTATACAGCGATGGCAAAGTCCATCGAACAGAAACTAAACAACCTTCCGATTAGGAGACAACCCGCTCTGCCTCTGCGCCACAGCCGCCCCCTGGATGTTGGCTCACTGGGAAGGCTCTGCTACACTAAATGGAACATATTATAGTATCACTGATACTTACTAATTAAGGTTCTGTGTTTACCCTGTGCACCCTGTGTACCATAAAGAAATGTTTTTCCCAGTTGGATGTGGGAGAACTTGACTGGCCTGCACAGTGTCCTGCCCTCAACCCCACTGAACACCTTGGGCATGAACTGGAACACCGACTATGAGCCAGACCTTACCACCTAACATCAGTGCTGGACCTCACTAATGCTCTAAAAATTCGACCAATCCATTTAGAAGTTCACGCTGTCTCTAACAGGAGTCATACAGAGGCATAGAAGCGGATCGCTTCCTGGCCGGCAGGTCACTGACTGCAGGGGAATTCAGTCCAACCACATTTTTGTCCTGATACATTCTTTCCTGAAGGGCCAGAATTAGCTCTGACAAAATGAATGTCTGGAAATTTATAGATGAACCCATTGATTTCGGGGAAAATCATGGGCATAGGGTTCAGGCTGGGCAACAGTTTTCCTACCCTGCAGATACCACTCTGACGAGGTCACGGAGGTTCAGTTTGACTGAGGCGGTGAGGATGTAGCTAGGGTCCACAGCCGGCTCCATCTCCCCCTGAGACACCCAGTAGCCCTCCACCTCCACGCAGAGCCAGCCTGAGGGCGCAGGGATGGACTGTGGGAAACATAATAAAATGCTTGAACTGT
Organism: Morone saxatilis; assembly: GCF_004916995.1. NCBI lineage: Eukaryota > Metazoa > Chordata > Actinopteri > Moronidae > Morone > Morone saxatilis. The sequence continues at coordinate 339,896 of NW_023340246.1, forward strand.
TCACAAATAATCTTGTGTACATGAAGGACAACATTTAACACATAACTATTGATCTAAAATTCTGTAATTTTACCCATCTGGTTTTCATTTTGTAAAATTTATGCAACTGGCAGCTTCAATACAAAACTAGTGGTAAGGA
>NW_023340246.1:340147-340691 GCF_004916995.1 Morone saxatilis
GAGAGAGAGAGAGAGAGCTCTCTACAGCTGCTGAATGACATTTTATGTGAAGCATCTGTGCAACTAACTGAAAAAAGAGGAAAAAAGTTGAAAAATGTAGTGAATGAAAACAGCATTTGTGTTGAAAAGACAAACTCAGACGAGTAGAGGGGTGAGTATGACATTTACTGTTTTTGTACTGATGGAGGAAGTGTGTTTGTATCAACAGTAAATTCAAACAGGTGCAGATCAGAAAACAGCAGTCTTGCTATAGATGTATTAAATGCCATCATGACCATATCACATAGGTATGTGGCCCGTGGAGTACTAAACATCCCTGAGAAATATCAACAGGATATAAAGTTATGTTTGTATGCTGTGGATCTAAAACCCCATGGTTGTCTGGATGTATCTGTTCTTTGTCAGTTAGCATAGTTTTCACATACTAGTTCTGGTTTGTAGTGAATGCCAAAGCAGACCACCAACTGGTACATCCTGTAAGTTTTAATAGTATCATTATGTTTTATATGATCTGATCACATCCTTGTTATTAAAAGCTCCAGTG
>NW_023340246.1:340746-341053 GCF_004916995.1 Morone saxatilis
GTTTTTGTTAACTTAGAATAAGCTGTTTATCTACAGAAGCCCTTTCTGTGGAGTAGCCCACAAACTGGCTAGATTGGCCACTGTATTATCTCCCGCACGCTTGGAAAGGGAGGGGGGAAATGAGTGAGTTGCAATCTGCAACTCAACGTAAAAACAGCAATATTGTTGATTTGCCATGAAAACTATTTTTAATTTTAGGTTTAATGCTGTTTTTTAGCTGTGTTACAACCAAAGCCTTCGGTTTAATTCCTCAAGACTTGTTGTTCTCTATTGAAAAACTTTGAAAGTGGTTTATGATAGCAGACAC
>NW_023340246.1:341197-376212 GCF_004916995.1 Morone saxatilis
ATTGAACTGAATTGAATTGAATATAGGTGACAGGTGAAATTAGAATTAAAGTCCTGTTAGAGATTAATAAAGATTCTGGGGACTAACAACTGTTGCGGTTTTTGAAAGTAAGATATTTTTACAGCTCAAATGAAAAATATCCACACATCCATTGGCACACATACAAAATTAACTGTAAAAACACAGCACTTTAAAAGCAAGGAACTAGCTCTCAGAATATCTTACTTGTTTGAGACACTTTACGTTGCCCATCAGAATGTGCTGACACACCAGTTTCTGGACCAGAGGGTGGGAACTTCTGTCCAGCTGAGTCAGAAAGCTCAGGCAGAAACCCTGCAACGATGAATCGGAGAGACTTGTCAGCTTGGAATACATGCAGGTGATGTGGATGGAAATAATTTCAGCAAGTCAAAATAAGTCACACTACAAAAGCCATACCGCAAAAAAGGTGGCACTGAACCAAAACTACTGGCATGTCTCAATATCCCTCGTGGTAAATAAGAAAATGTTCTTTTTTTTGGATTTTAGCAAACTGACCTTTTAAAGAGCCTCTTACCTCGTAGAGAGAGCGCTGCACGCTGTGGCAGGGGTTTGCTGCCACGTACTTCAGTGCCCTGCACAGAGTACGCAAGCTGTAGTGGGGTCTGTGGCCTGTTCCATCCACCAGATGTGAGTTGGCCTCCTTTCGTACTGCTAGGTAAAAACTGCACACAAACACAATTGTCACAGGTACATTAAGAGCCTACTAAGAGACAGAAATGCTATGCAAATATCTGTACTAACCCTACTTGAAATCCTGTTTAGTTTCAATAATAAAGCCTAATATCTTACGACAGATAATGTTGTATTAACAGCTTTATTAAAAAGAGCCCTGTGCTTTTCTGTCCTGTATTTAATTTTCAATTCAACTTGATTCAATTCTACTATCTACTATAAATACAAATACAGATTATTATATTTCCTCAAACAAAATCCAGTAGTCAAATAAAAGCCTGGTCTTGGATAATGGCTGGGCATACAAATAGAGACCGGGACAAAACAAAAAGAAGGGATAAACTCCAGGTGCCTGTTAGATAATGTACATTTCCATTGCTTTAATTTTACAAATTGTTATGGATTCATCTAAATTGTTATTGTACGATTTTTACAGTGGGTGTGGTAATATCTCAGCCAAACTGTAATTTTGAGTAACGTACAAGTGCTACAAGATGGCAATAGCTACATTTGAAGTACCGAAATGGAGAAGTGCAATTCACAACATGCTGCTGCAAATATTTCACAATAAAAGCCTTGTTGAAAAATTAAGGGATTCTATTCACTGACACACTAGAGGGCTTTTAATTTGAAAAAGATACAGAAAGTGTTGGGTTGGGTGTGGGTTTTAACAGAAATGTAACAGGGCAAGTGGAAGCATATCAGAAAACAAGGCTTTGTACTAAAATATGAACAAATATACTTCAAATCAATTCCAAGGAACTCGAAATAAAGGCCTGTCTCTAACATAAGCCTGCTTCAAATAAAGCCCTGGTGCACTCAAAAGGCCCCAGTCACTATTTCATGTTTAAACCCATTACTTTTTGTAGCCTGTGTAGTGCCTCTCAACAAGTCTCCATGATCTCAACAAGTTGCACAAATAAGGTAGATATTCAGTATAACTTGCATACTGAAATATAACTTAACTTCAGTGTAACTTACAAAGACTTCTGAGGGCACAGTGGCTTTGAGCGCTGTTAAGAACATTGACTTGTTTTTACTGCTGCAACATTATGTAAAGGCTAACCTTATGATGCCACTGATGACATTCCTGTGTGGATTCAAGAACTTGAGGTAATCTGAAACCAAAATCCGCAGGTCTCCCTCATTCTCCAGCTCCTCCACATACAGCTCAGTAAACCTGGGACACACACACACACACACACACACACAGAGCAGGTTTACAAATGGAACAATCATTTTAGAATTCAATTTTGTATGGATGTATCTAATGAATGGAGACATGCATTATTGCTGTGTTGAGGTTTTTACCTCTTTAAATTGTCATTTTTAAATTTCATGTATATTATTTTTTTTAAATAAAACAGTAATAGTAATAGTAATAAAATAGTAGCTCAGTCTAGCGTGACGTTATTGAGACTTTCAGTTTTCCTTCACTTCTACACACTCTCACCTGTTCCTGAGGCCCAGAGGCAGGTTTCTCTTGCCCACATCAGTAGCTGGGTTCATGCAGGCGAAGAGTCGGAAGTCTGGGTTGCGTACGAGCGGCTCTATGATTAAAAAAAACACAACAATATTAATATTGTAAGGAATATTTTTAAAAAAGAACAAATATATTTGTTAATGATAAAAATCTGGACAAATTTGTGCATGTCACATTAAGCCAGCATACTTAGAAGTTTAGCAGAACTAGTTGTAGCCTCTTGATTTAGTGCTTTGGTGCTGGTTGTGAACACTATTTAGACTGCCACTAAAAAATGTTTCTACCAACAAAAAGCAAAAAGCTCGACTCAACCTATACACTTATTATTATTGTTATCTTCTGAAAGTGGAATTCAAATGTATTCAATCAGGGATTTAAAAGGATTTAGATTTGATAAACAGACAAGATACTGGTTTCAGATTTTTAAAAATGCTATCAAACCCCAACCCTACAGCATGGGTGATTGAAGTCCTCACCAGTGTCCCCACGGTCCAGCAGCACCAAAGATCCAGCGTTGCCTTCCAGCAGTCCACTCAAACACTCCAGGGTCTCTGCTGCTGCCAGGTTGATCTCATCCAGCAGGATCCAGTGGCCCTTCTTTACTGCCTGAGCTAATGTCCCCTGCAGAGGAACACACAGAGGTGAGAGCTGCTTCACCAAGGCTATACAGGAATAAAGCTCAGGTCACAAACTCTTTAGGCATCCAGGGTGCCCTTCAACAAGATATTGTTTCTTTACCTCCACAAAGGCGAAGACCATGGCTGTCTCACAGGTTCGGATCTGCTGCTGGGTCTGGCTCAGCTTGGTGGCCAACGCCTCCCACTGCTCCTGCAGGAAGGCAGCTGCACAAGTACACAAGAAATATTTTACTGTGCTACAGGAGTCAGTATTATTAACTGTTATCATTGGTTACTCTCTTTAGTGCACTACCATTTGACTTCTCCTGCAGCTCCTTGGTGAGGGCAGACTTGCAGACGTGGTCCATGAGCTTGAGCAGATCCTGCCAGCGCTTGCCCCTAAAACAGGTCTGCACATGACCTAGGAAGGTCAGGTTCTGCTTCCTGGAGTATGTCTGGGAGAACAGGTCCTCAAAGGCCTCCCGCAGGGGGAGCAAGATCTGCTTGTGGTCTACTGGCTTGTACCTGTATGAGACAGAAAATTCTAAACCATTTGCTCCATAACAAAAGGTCTGGTGTTTACTTGTGCCGACGCATTTAATCAGAACAACTGTGTAAGTTGATGGTCAGATCCACTTTTATTGTTTTGGGATTTAGCCTTATAATAGTCTTCAAATTTTTTCAGCAGTTTTTAATTTTTTTACACTTTTTTCATGGACTTTTGAATAGGTCATTCTTATTTCCCTACTGTCTAGGCATTCAATGATGTTCAGTTGTTTAAGAGTTTGTATCAAACACAAACTCTCCACAGAGAGTTAAAACTGATTATAATGGGAATATTAGGGTCCATGTAAACATAGCTAATGATACAGAACCACTCTGCACTTCTTTGGGAGTATTCTGTAATTCAGGAGAAACATAATATCTAGTTTCTGCTAAACACACAGTTATGTTTACATTCTCATCTTAAAAACAATTGTATTTTTGAGACCTAGAGCAAAAAATGTTGAATGAAAGTTAATTAGTAGAGCGGCGTAAAACTGAGGTGCTTGAATGCACTACCCATGAGAGATAAGATTTTATTGCAGATAATAATCTTACATGCTCATTGCTTTGTTGCTGTAGTGTGTAGACAGGGAATGATCCTTTTGCATTAGACTCCATTATAGTAAGTGCAGAGTTGAATGTTGCTCATCCAAAACCAGAGACCCTGACTAAAAGGATGTCATTTGTGGATTGCTTGTCAATTCAACAGCTGTTTTCAATAATTCTCAATAATTCTAGTTTTTTAACATGATGCCGTGTTTGGTTAGATTTTGCCCTCAGTTGCAGCACAAAAAGGTTTTAATAAACAGAAATGACAGATAGTATTTCATATTAGAGACATGAAATTTGTGACGGAAAATTTTATGTTTATGTTATTTAGGTACAATTTGTGTGCACTCACCCTCCAAGCAGGTCGGCAGTGTCACTCTGCTGGTTCATGTTCACAACCCGTAACCTGTGTCCTGGATTGAACACACAATAGAGAATCTTTATATATATATATATAGATCAAACCACCAACAAGTGGACAAGCAGCTCTACCTGCTGAGCCACAGCCCGACTAGGTTCCTGAGCTCACCTGTGACTCTGGCCAGGTGTTGTACAGTGGAGGTCTTTCCAGTTCCTGTCTCTCCCACCAGAAGAACAGGCTCCCCTTTGGATATACACACTGCCAGCTGTTCCAACAGCACAGCAGAGGGACGTGTGGCAGCAAATGTCTGGTTGTCCCTGTTCATGGTAATAAAAAACACATCTACTGATTGCACATTCTGTTGTATTCTTTGTATGTAGATACTGGTGTCATAGTCTCATAGTACTTATTATTAAAAACACTTATTATTTAAACAAGTTTGAACTTGAAGCTTAAAATACTGTTTTTAAATCCTATTAAATATTTAACATCAAAACATTAACAAACAAATTGGTTACCCTTATTTCTTTGCTTAATAGTGGTCAAATTGCTACCTTTATTATACCTTTCATTTTAAATTTTTGATCTGCTATGGTCTATTCTCCTCAGCCACCATAACGTCCTGTACAAGTGGGTGTGTTTTGGACTCTGTAGCTGCTCAACTGCCTTCAGCACGAACAAATTATGATAATGGGCGTGGTTTGTAGGGGGTGTGGTTTGTAGTGTCTGCTGGACATTTAGCTGCAATTAGCTAACATTAGCCACTATAAGCTACTTTTCATAGCAGACCAAGTGAGGCTGTAACACACCACAGGGTGTGTTAAAATGAGTAACACTTGGGGCGCCCGGCTGCAGCGGCCGAGAGTTCGAATCAGACCTGCGACCCTTTGCTGCGTGTCATACCCTCTCTCTGCCCCCCTTTCCTGTCTGGCTTCAACTGTCACTATCATAAAGGCAATAAAAGCCAAAAAATATATATACTTAAGACTTTCAACTTTCCATTTTTAAAAGAAAGAAGAAGAAGAAGAAAGAAAGAAGTTTTTTAAGTTACATCACTCCCTTTCAATCACTTTATTAGATTAGAATGAATCAAGACAGTGACCTATAAAAGTTTAAAATATCTAAAAGATCAAACATCAGTGTGCCTTTTAGTTACACCATCAGATTACTTTCGATGGTGTTATGCCCTCATGGCATACTGCACACACTAATCTCAGTTTTGGCACACTGCTACAAAAAGTCACACTTAATTAGTTTTTAGTCTGACACCCTTTCATATTGGCTTTTGAAAGAATCAATGTGAATATTTGGGCATGTCCTGATGGCTGAGCCATTAGATGGGTTTGTTTACAATAATGTACTTTGAAATCAATTCGATGTTTATTCAATTTAACAGCAGGGGGTCTATTTGTTTCTATCAGTAGGTGAAGATTGGCACAGCAACTAGCTGATGCATATGTGGTGTAAACAGAGGACAAAGGGGGCGGGTGGGCAGGATGTCCCACTTACACACTCAGCTGCACCGCTTCAGTCTGCTTTCGACCCAAAGTCACTCTGCCCACCGAGGCCTCCAGCTCGGTCAGCGCAATGCCAGGCTGATACATCTGGCAGAAATGCTGGGCCTGGAAACAAACATCACCCAGGAATCAAAACCACAACAGGATTTTTTGTATAAAATGTAGAATATCATGTTAAAGGAGGAAGACGTTTTTTAATAGTGATTACAGCAATTCTCAAATTCCAAAGGGCGGAAATTTTCATCACATTAAAGTCAAAAACACTTTTTCAATCAATCAATACTGTCAGGGGGTGATTTGCATAAATAAGCTATCCAAATTCAAATGTTTTACAAAAAAAGGATTGCTGAATACCTTCTCTTTGGAGATGTTGAGCTTGCTTCCAATAATCTCAGCCATTCGCAGTCGACTTTCAGGACGAGACAGCATGGCTGTGAAGCAGTCAAGAGCCTGACAAAGAAAACACCACAAAGAGGCATCACTTAATGGATGCATATAATGGAGTGTTCTATATACTATTAGTTTTTTCTAAAATTGGATTAGAAAAAGCAATATATTGCCTTGCTTATGGTATCACAATATATCGTGATATATAGAATCGTAACCCCTTTATCGTTATACGTATTTTACAGATTCTTGCAAATATACAGCCTTAAATTTAGAAGTGGGAATTCCAGATGGATGACTAAGCTGTACAGAACTAAATATAACTAAATAAGGATGGATTAATACATTCAACTCACGATTCAATACAATTCATGATATTAGGTTTACAATATGATTTTATCCCGATATGTTTTAACAAATTAAATTTTTTAGACAAAGACAAATTATGAATGAAAAAAGGTTCTTTATTCCTCAGACAAAAGTCCACAAAATATATTTTCTCTTATATTTTCTTTGTCATTTGAGGTAGGGTTTAAACTGTGCAAAACAATGTATATATTCTTTTCTTTGTAAAAGTGAAACTGATGTCTTTGCTGCTTGATACAGCTACTGATGAAATTGACGTAGGAAATTAAACAAGGAAAGTCTAAAGGAGATAGTGCCCTCCGCTGTTTAAAAAGAGTATCACTCAATTCATTTTTCATCTCACCAATTTGAATCTTCACGTATTTCTATCATGATTTAACATGATACATAATTACCTTCCTACAACTAAATACTATTTTCTGGCAGGTGTGTGGGAAAGATATACAGCTTTATACTTGTTTACTAGAAATCAAACCCACTAACCTCTTGGAAGACATGATGTGCTGTGGCTGATGAGGTGCTGTCAAAGTTAACGCTGATCCGCTCACACCATTTCAGAAGGTCCCTGTGGAATCATAACGAATATACATTAAGAAACAATGAGACAGTAGTAAGGAATTTCTGGATAATGAGGTAGCTGCAGAGTGAGACACACTCAGCTACAATCAGTATTAATAAAAAATATTTTCTCGATTTCAATGCTTAATATAATGACACCTGCTGGACTGAATGATGATTTCAGTTTTAAATGCTTTCTCTGAACAAGTTTCAAAATATGGAAACATGCAGGAGTCAGTCTATCTGACCTTTACCAGAGTACATGGTGTGGAATGCTCTGATGAAGGACAGATGCATGGATCTAAGTGTGTGGAAACCTTTACTTTCAAAATATGGAAACATAAAATGTATATAATTTACCATTTCCCTTGTTTTTGGTTATTGTCATATTGTTAAAAGAATACACAAACAGGTGACAAATTAAAGGAAAAAACAACATAACATGAGTTAGTAAGGTTTTGGGCCACAAAGTGCTACCAGAACAGCTTCAAACCACTTTGGCATGGATTCTACAGTCTCTGGAACTCTACTAGGGGAATAAACACCATTCTTCCAAAAGATATTCCCTCATTTGGTGTTTTGATGATGGAGGTGGAGAGTGCAGTTCTCTTCCCTTTAAGGGGACAAACCCAAACTATATTACTCAGCAGTTACACAGCATTACAGAGCCACCGGATCCCCTACAGTGTGGGCATCCGGTGGATCTGTTATGCTCCCCACAGATACTATAATCAAGTTTATGCCCCTGATCCCCATTTAATATCTGCTGATACTGAGTCCTGATCCAATACAGTACTGTAGAAAAACGAGTACCACCAGGTTTTCAAAATTTTGTATCGACTTGGTATGGAAGTATCATTTCGGCCCACAGGCTTAAAGTATTAAATAGTGAAAGGTGAAACAGTAAGTTAACATCAAAAAACATGGACCTAAGTAAAATGTATCTTTTTCAATACCATAAACCCTAATGACCTAGTCCAACACATATGTGCATCACAGGCCGAGCTATAAAGTTAATTACATCGATCCATGAAAAGCATATGTACTATTGAAGTGCAGAGCATGGAAAATGCAGACACATTGATTAATGGCTGGTTCTTCACTAACACCTTGTATGGACCACAGTAAAAGCATCTGGAAACTTAAAAAAAAGCACCAGGGCAAATAAGTAATGTCTCTAAGCGAGGAGGCATTTATAAACCTGTTACCTAATGAGAATGCCCCGGCACGACCTGCAGAATCTGTGATCCCAGCCCCCTCACACAGAGGACAGTCCACTCAATAACCTAATCGAACGCAGCAGTAGCTAGTGGAAAGCTAATTAAAGTCGGGGTTGCTGCTGCTGCAGACTGGCTGGTAGTTTTGATTTCGGGGGATTCTGACGGATGTAAGGCTAAAAGGGGGGCTGAAGCATTGTATGTCTGCCCCCCACTGATGATGACTGTCAGGGAAAAGGCCAGCTGTTTGGGAGCAGAGAGGCCAGACACCATGTGACAAATGGTTGTTATATCAAGATCGTGTAAACGGCACATGTCCCTGCATGTCCCTGCAGAGCTGGGACCAAGTCATTGTCATTGCAAGTTACAAGTAAGTCGCAAATCTGTCCCAAGTTCAGACTGATGAGTATGTATGTATGTGTATGAATATGTATGTGTACTGTATGAATATGACAGGAAGTCATACTGCTGTTCCTGCAACAGCCAACATACTGCATCACACAGTTTAACAGTGCTGTCTTTTCACATGTTTTATGTGTGTTATTTTAAAGGCCCCTATATCTGTCCATATCAAATAAACTTGAAATGAAAAGGAATGCTCCCCAGTTTGAGAACCATTGCTGTAATGGATGGTGCTGAGTGAACCTAAACTCACACCTTGGTCTTTCTAAGATATATGTATAGTCAGCTGTTCAGCTGCACATAACCAAGTCTTCAGTGAACCTTGATAATGTTTTAGTACAAATCCCACACCCATGCCTTATAACCATAATCCAAACAGCATATTCTCTATTATGATTAAAACTTTTGACTTTGTTAGACAGTGACAGTCATTGACAGCATATAATTAATGAGAGAGACAAGATAAGATATATACTTTATTAATCCCCTATTGCTATTATAATGGACAGAGATTTCAGGTCTGTGAAGTGAAGCCGATACTTAAACCTGCATTCTATGTTATGACCAGCAGGAGGGCAGCTCCATTGGCTGCAAAAAAAGAAGTCTAATAGTATGGAGTCTCTCATTAAACTGAAATCTAAACTACCATTCTTCTGCACTCACTCCTATTGCATTTAATGTTAAAGCAGATATTTCTCAATAGGAAAGAATGAATAGAAAAAAGTAAGTATACAAAACTGAAAATGTAGCAACAAATTTCTGTCTGACAGCAACACAAGGTTTGATTAATGTTAATATCAAATTCCATTTATGTGTCACTGGAATATTGGCAGCCAGACTGCATCCGTGTGTTTGCTGGCTCATACTAGACTCATGCTAGACTCATGCTAAACTGATCACAATAAGAATAATAGTCTGCAGCTTTTGTTTTTGTCATGAATAAAATTCACACAAAAGTCGTCTATCTAGATTTTGTCGTCATCCTGAAATCTATCTCAGTATAAAACATCAATGTATTTAATGAAAACAGCAGACAAAGGAAGTAAAGTGAGAGTAGAAACAGCAGGGAGCTGGGCCTCACCTCAGTGACAGGGCTCTCCCCTCCAGCGGTGTGCTTTTGTCCTCAGACGTGTGCTGCTGACTACCGTCAGGGGTTTGGGGACTGTTCGGGTCTAGGTCAGAGTGTCTCTCCCCAGTCAGCTGGCAGTAGATATCCAGGAGACGATCTGACACCACTGTCAGCCTAGGATACCTGCTGATGAGCACCTACACACACAGACAGAGGGTATGCTAATAATACAGGTTAAGAACATAATTAGTGTAGTTATATTTTTACAGAGAAAATAAAGTATTTAAAAGTAAGTAAAAAAAAGTATTGACAACAATATTAAATGCACAGCCACACAGGTGTTTCAGTGACTCTGATAAGACTTTGAGTCTGGGTGAAGCTGGGTGGAGCTCTGCAGGGAATAACATGGTGTCATCAAGTTCTATGTACTGAAAGAATGAATGAAGACAAGGTAAGTAGTCCCGCCCTAACAGGTCAACAACACTCACCTTCTTCAGCTCTTCTCGTGCCATGTTGCCCATTTGCAGCTTGGTCCAGTACTTGTCCAGCAGTGCTGCATGAGAGTTCTGTGGTTTGTGCCAACTGCCACCGCTGTAGTATATCCTGAGGTACACAAGCATACTATGTGTCTGACAGCTTTTGTACCTTTCAATAACAGACAATCTGGCCAGGTAAAGTCGACCTGATATGACCTACTTTCTCAAGTTCGCCGTTTTCATTGATCACACAATTGCCTCTGTCACTGTTTGTGTGTACAGCTGTGAGTCCTCGTCCTGTCACATTGGGCCCCATGCAAGGACCTTTTCATAATTCTTATCCTAAACCTCCAGTAGTATTCCAAGTAATTGCTGTTCAGCTTAGACTGTTTGAAACTCGCTGAGAGCTTAACAATGCATCATAGAGGCTGAACACGGGCTATCCTGTGGTATTTATAAGCGGGATGTGCATGTTGACAGACTGACGGACTGTGAGGACACACGATAATATACACGCTAAAAGATATATATAAATATATAAAGATAATCAGGTTACCAACAATAGCTGGTATCAATAACATCCCTCAAGTGCATACAAACACTCTAAACTAGAGCAGCCAAGCAGAAGTATGTTTAGAATGTAATGATATTATTACCTTCGGGTTGCAAAGAACTGAAATCCAGGAGCAACATCAATACAGTCCTCCCGTCCTGGAATCATCAGCTTTTTGTTCTCCATCAGAGGCAGGAGCACAGATATCTAAAAGAAAAAGTCCAGTCGTGGTTTATGGACATGATATATTCACATTAAACAGGTAATATTCAGAAGGCTTAGTACTAAAAATCACCTGTTTATTGGTTATATGGTGCAAGCCCATGTTATATTGAGTATGTGTTGGAACTGAAAATTACAAAAGGTCTTATTCTACACAGTTCTCAACAGGTTCAGAAACTCACCACATCCAGAGGAGCATGGTCAATGTCTTCCAAGAGGATCCACTGGCCTTTAGATACAGCTTGTGTCAGCGTTCCTGGCTGCCACACAAACTTCCCAGGTATGTCAGTACAACGGTACATCCCTAGCAGCATCTGTAAAACAAACAAAACACATTCACACATTTCTCAGCCTTCTATCTTACCTCCCATGAATGTCAAAGGGGCACTCCACTGATTTAGTACTGCACTTCCATAAAGTTGAGCGACTCACAGGGGACAGAAAAAAACTTAACTTACCCTTCCTACACCTACAGTTGCCAACTTCCTCCTGTCCTGTACTTAGATATGCTATGTGCTAGGCTAATCTATGTTGAAAAGACACATTTTGAAGATGGTTAAAAAATAAAAGCGACATTCATTAAGATGTGATTTCACATCTTAAGTTAGTTATCAAATGTAGCAAAATGGTAGCTAACCAGCCAGCTAATCTGCATCGTTAGCTAGCTAGTTAGCTAGTGTTTTCGCTAAAGAAAAATACAGGCTAATCTAATGTTTGCAAAAACACTAGCTAACAGATAGCTAAGTACACCAATCATTACCTAGCTAGTTACATAGTTATGTGCTGTCTTATCAACACGGACGAGCCAGGAGCATACCTATGTTCCCCGCTTTGTATTGGGCCGGGGATAACCCTAACCCTAACCCTAACCCTAACCTTAGCAGGGAACATAGGACCCGGGGAACATAGGGATGACCCCGACGAGCCTAGCACGTAGCATATCTAAGCAAGATAAAGGAGGCTTTTAGTCCCTAGTATGGGCCAAGCTACAAAACCAGTGGTTCTTACAATTCTCAAACTGCAACTCCATAGTGTCTTTAATTTAACCCACAGGAAGGTTTACATTAAAATGTTAAGCTTACAGCCCGAGCAGAGCTAACCTTGATAAAATCCTTATGACATCATCAGGGTTATTTTTGAATTATTGGAAAGCTCCCTCCAAAACCACAGAAGACATTATGTGAAAATTGGTGGAGTTTAGAGTCCATGCTCTCTCACCTTGCTGTCAGTTTGATCCCCGAGCTGGACCTTGAGGATATCTGTAGCTTTTGTGTGTCCTGTCACAGCAGCCATAAACTCTACCAGTGCAGTTTTACCACATCCGATAGGACCCTCAAGCAGCACTGGCTTCTGGGAAGCCACAGCCAGTGCCAGCCTTCTAAGATTACGGCAGGTTGAGTCTACCAGCACCAGATCTTTTTGGTTCATCTGCAAACAGAGAAAACATTAGGACCAAAAGGATCAACAGCAGAGACTATTTTATGTGACAAACCGAAGGGTACATACCTGTTCAGCCTGTCTGGGAACTATCCTGGGTAGGACAACACCACAGACTGCCACCACATTCTGGGACAGGTCCTCTGATACCACCTGGCCCCTGGTGAACTTATTAGTTTTTTCCTGCCGCCACATCACAGAGCCCTGATTAGCTAACACCAGGGCTTTCTCCACCTCCAGCTGCTGAGTTTCTTCCAAAGCTCTAAACAAGGAACGAAGAAAAAAGACATGACACACAGGTTTGAAAACAACTTCAAGTTTATGAACACATCATTCATTCTATGAACAGAAATGTTAAAGAGAATATATACAGTAAACAGTGGTATGTATAATTAAATATAGTGAAAATGTGCTTAGAGACAGGTTTCAAGAGTAGTACTGAAACTAACAATTTCCCATAATACTCAATCCTATATATGACAATAGATAAAAAAAAAAAAAAGGTACATACTTAATTTTCATGTGCAGGATCTCATCACTTGTGAGCACCTTTCTCAGAAAGATGGCTTTCTGATTATCAGTCATATGAGAGACCAGCGCTAAACAATGGGCAGTGTACCTGGTAGAGACAATGGGAGAATAATACAGTATATTTCATTTGTTTGGCAAGCATGCAGAAAGCAAAACTGTGTAAAAAAGCTGTGAAGACAAATGTGGGAAGAGAAGAACAGAGGGTCTTAACTATAAACTGCAGGAAACTATGAACACATTTGAAGTCTCCCATTGGAGTCTGAAGGGATATTTTGCACTAATCCCAAACAGACATAAAAAAAATGTCCATGTCAGTTTCCACACTGAGCTGTGCTTGTTTCCATTTGACATACTATAGTTGTAAACAGCTGGTAGGAAATGTTGAAAAGATGACTTAGTTGTCAGTTTTGTGTTTTTTCTTAATAATTTTAGCTTCTGGCAGGTTAAAACTGTTCTGATCCAATTTCAGCATCAGGGGCCAATACTGCCCTAATTCACATATCAGATATCAGACTAGTGTAAGTATATAATAAGGCGATTTTAAGCCCATAGGCAAAATGTTGTAGCACAAATGACTGAATTGGTAATTAAACAGTTTTACAAAGATATCCAGTAGTCCCTGTGTTTTTCGTGCCGTAACGTCACACGACTCAACACGTCCTTAGATTGGAGATATTTTAGTCTTGAAACACAGTAATAAGTTAGACACCAACTTGTTATGTGTATAAAGCCAACATTATGAGGTGTGGAATTTGGGCTGCATCGTACAATATTACCAGTTTAATTAAGTAGCACCAGTATCAGCAGATATCCAAACTCACTTAGTGGAATCAGATCGGAACTGACAAACAGTGGATTGAGTCTGGTTAGCCATCCAACAACATATTGTCCTTCAAACATGTACACTGCCAAACTGGGCTCAAACTAGCATTACTACATGAAATTATACTGCTACACATTAACGTCGCTACCCTTCAGGTTAGCTGTGCTTAAATCGTCTTTTGCTGCATTAATGCAGTGTTGGAAAAACAGGAACACCTGGCATTATTTCATTACGGTAACACCGTATAAATCTCACACATACTGTATGTAGCTGACTGTAAACAAGCGAAACTAGATGCAAACAAAAATTTATGGTTAAAGGAACACCATATAGGATTTAATGGCATCAAGCAGTAAGATTGCAAATTGCAACTCCCTCGCTTCATTGCCTTTTTCTTTTTAACTTTTAGAAATTTAGCAGTAATATTACTAATTACACACCAATGAAGCCACCATGTGGTTAAGGATCGGTTACCCTGCATGGCCCATAAAGCCTCTGTGAGTCTAAAGAGGAAGCCGGTACGTACCCTCGCACCATGACGTCGCTGGTGAGCAGCTGTGAGACGCAGGGACTCCAGTCCCAGAGAATTCGAAACTTTGCACAGTCACTCTGGAGAAAACGTAGGGTGGCTCCCATGAGGTCCCGCAGCTTCATCCTCCTGGGGCCATACTGAACAGCCGATGACTCTTCACTGGTGAAGAAGAGCCTCTGATACACTGGGGGGGCATCGTTGAAGTACCTTGCAGCAAACCTTATGGAGAGAAGGAGAAAGTGAGTCAGGGTGGAATGTATCCTGCAGAGATGCTGGCTTTGGTTCCTGCCTCGGCGTCTGTTTGAGTGCAAGACCACCCAGGATTTTTGGACAAATACCAGGAATTAAAGTTAGGCTATTTCAGCTTCTTTTTTACCAACCTAGACCATTCTTTCCTTTTTAACTGTCTCTCGCAAGTCCCTCAACTTAGTGAAAGAGCAATACTAAATCACTAACCCTTTAACCTCTTCCACTCCAACCCTCACTACAATAGTATTATTAGTACAACAGTATTAGTAGTACAATAATATTTGTCTTTTTTAGCGGGATCTTTAGGGGGAGATGGCAGGTATAAAGTATATGCCACATAGAAGTGGTATACATCTGAAAACTGTAAACTTTAAGATTCTTTAAAGATACAGCTCAGCACACTCTCATCACCTATGCAAATATTTAAAGTTTAGCGTGTATAAGGGATTGGAACATTATGATAGAAGTATGATGGCCATTCCATGCTCCATTATATCTCATATGCTGTTGCAGCAGTTGTTGGGTTGTTCACAAAAAAAGAGAGATCCAAATTGTCAAGTATTCCTCCAAAATACCACATTCAGACACCAAGACCTTGAGGAACTCTCTCGCTACACCCTCCCCTTACAAGCACAAAGGAGAAACTATATATTTTTTGTTCTTTTTTGCAGAAATTAAAAGTCTTTCATACCACAGATTCTATGCTGTAGAATTTTTGGACTACTAATGGTATACTATAATAGCTACCCTACTGCAGCTTTGTACACTTAATGTGGCTGCAGTCGAGACTGGACCACCATCTGGGCAAAGTGCAACTGCAGCAAGACCTCCGACCCTCAAGTAACAAAATCATGACATCAACTGAGCAGACAAGGGTCCTGAGTTATAAGTTAAAAGGAGTAGTTCAACATTTTCTTTCTGAGAGGTATATGAGAACATAGATATTGATCTCATGTCCAAGGCTGGAGTCAAGACATAATTAGCCTAGTTTAACATAAAAACCGAAAACAGGGAGACACAGCTAGCCTGGCTTTGTCTACTCATTTTTATAATTTTTACTAACTCGTCTCCTCGTCATCCCGCCTATGACCCAGAAACCAAGGACGTCTCAATACCGAATAAACATCTTGAGGATAGAGGAGGCTTGCTGGAGGTGCACAGGTGCACCTTCGCAGAATTCTTTTCAGCACATGGCGTATAAGAGGCGTGAAGCAAGGACGTCTCATTTTGTTAAAAAACCTGTTGCCTCGACTCTTTCCTCACCTCCTCCACTTGCACCTCAGGTGGGAGGGACTCAGGTGTGAGGAGAGAAGAGGCAAGAAAAGGAATTGTGGGTGTACAAACTGAGAACTGATAGGAGGGGGCACAGGCTAAGGTGAAGAAAGGGGACATTTCCCACGCTCACTGTCAAGAGAATAAGAGTCCACTTACGCCTGTGCATCAGGACTGATGCCGAGGAGTTTGCTGAGGGCCACACACAGGCGCTCGTGGAGGTCATGGTTGATCTTGCCACCAGCTTTGACCCTCTCTGCATTGCGCTCCAACAGGTCCAGGACCAGAGGTCGCAGGTGTCGAGCAATCAGCAAAGTGTAGTCCTTCTCCAGCAGCAGCTGGGCCAAACACTCCAGAATACACTGCCTGTCCTGCTGGCTCCATATCTGAGGAGAGATCATATGGCAGGAAGGTCCCAACTGAAATATGGACTGATTGACATAAAAGCCACACAGAAATCAATGTTTCTTCAATATATTAACATCCTAGGGATTAGCAAGGCAGCAGAAGAATTTTACTGACACAATATGCACTAAAATGATGTCATTTGTACAGTGATTACTGACATGTGAAGGGAATGTCACTGCATGCTGCACACAGGACACGTTTTGAGTCACAGTGTGGAAATAAATCACTCCAAACACATTAAAGTGTTCCATACAAGCCAGGAATCAACATATCTTACCTGTTTGGACAGATATTGGCTCAGTTCGTTGTGACTTTTGTCAACATGTCTGGATATGGTGCCCAGTGATGACAGGCTCAATTCTAAATTTTCCATCGTATCATTTGTCGCCTCTGGAGGGGCGATCTACAACGGAAACACACTCGCGCGGTCTAAGAACAGGTATGCTGATTAACCGTTATTAAAGCAAACTGCGAGGTTCATCACGCACTCGCCTGTCTGAGGCTGTATCACAACACACAAGCACGTTCCCGTCACTGGTGTTAAAATCCTGTCCACATGTGAGCGAAGCACAAATCCTTCCGGGTCGGGGTTGGAGCGCGTCGCGGTGTGATGACGCGAACGGGCAGTGACGCCGCCCGGCACAGTGCAACTCTCCCCGCGAGCGGAGCAACTTTCGCTCGTGCTAACGGCCGCATCTGCTTCTATTTAACGCTTGTGTTTGCGCCGTTTGGCTGTGGTAGAATATGAACCGCTGGAGGAGACAGTAAGTCGCGGAACAGTAGGTCTCCTTTAGGGTCGGAGTCCTGTTTGTGGAGTATTTTTTGCAACCGAGGAGGTGCGAGAGCAACAGACCGCGGGAAAATGTCGTTACTTCCTGTGCAGTGAAGTCTTGGCGCGACATTACAGTTGTAAACAACAGGAGGACATATAGCTAACAATACGCAAACAAGTAAGTCAACCAATTCATACACAGCTCACTGTAATATCCTTTTTATGAATGTCAGGCCGGTTACACATTAGCATCCCTGACTTACAGACAGCACTTTTCTCCTTATGGGCTACTTTTATTCATATATTGTAGCAGTTTGATATGAATGTACAGCCGATGGTGGTTTAACCGACCCAAACATTTTTATTAACGACAGTAAAAGGTCTTTTCAGGGTAAGATGACGGTATTTGCAGAAAGAGAGTCGTTTTTCTACAAAATAAGTGTGCTAACCTTAGTGACGGGTGCAGATTTATGTTAGCTTGAAAAGGTAACGTTGTGTAAAATGTCCATCATTATGAAAGTTGGTAAACAGAGGTTAGTTGGGGTTGCCCTTCATTCTGTCGTTTGTACTGTTCAAGAATACATTTCAGTAAACTTTAAGTCGTGTGAGGGTGAAGACTTTCTGATTCTATCAGCTAAAGTTAGCTAATAGTTACAGTAATATTAGCTTGAGGCTGAGCTCAAATGTAGGTCAGGGGCAGAAAGTTCCTAATAGGACAGTATTTAACCCCAGCGGTTAACAGTGGACATTGGAGTGAAACTTAACAGTATTCCAACTCTCAACTCAAGATGTCTTCATTTGTGTCTGCTCAGCTCTGTTGGTGGAAGGCTTTGTTCCTTGCTGTCTTCTTTGTTTGGACAGCAGCTACCTCACTGTGTTAATCATGCCAACAACCCAGTGATTAGCCTCAGTTTATATACTACATATAGTGCTGCTTCAAAATAGGTGAATCGAAATATTATTGAAATCACAATAATGTAAGGTTTTGATGAAGGTAATATTTGTGACAGCATTATAATAAAGTACTGTAGTAGTGCAGAGGTGCCCTAGTCTACAATTTTTTATCTCCAGATTTAAGAAAACCTGTTTGTTTGCTACAGACCCCCAAAAATATCATCATTTTAATATTTTTTTCAGTCAAAATGAATCTTAATAATCATTTTTTACCATATCATGCAGCCCAAGCCAAGGGGAAAATAAATCTCAGAGGACCTAATTTAATCAGTCTGCTGTCATAGAGGACTAAAGAAACCAGATAATAGTACATTTTCCTTAAGAAATGACTCAATTCAAAACCACTGGATCCTTTCCTCATATGAAGGAACCAGTAGCTTATTTTTCTACCTGACCTGCTGACATCTCCACAACTCTAATTTACAACCAAACTTTTCTGTTAAAAACACAGTCACTCTCAAAATATAAGCAACATAAGATATTATACAACATTTTATGGGCTCAGTAGAACTAATAACTGACCTTTCTATAAGCTAGATTGGTGGAATAGCCCCTTAAAGATTTGTCAGCTCTAGGATCAATTGTGGATTTAAAGTTATTGATTGGGGTCTTGCCATCAGCCAGGTGTTAAAGGTTCATCTTCACTGTCTATAAAGTGTGTTCTCTCTGATATCTGTAGACTAGTAATAACTATTGATTTTCCTTTGGCATTGTTGTCAGGAACTCCTTGAGAAACTGAACCACAGTAAACACTTGGAATAATGGAGGACATTGACACATTTGATGCTTCTGGTCGTAAGTATAAGACTATTACATACACTGTTACATTTAGATTATTATATAGTGTATTATGGGCAGTTCTGGTTTGTAATGAAGCCATTTTAGCATATGAAAGATATTGAAGCTGTCTTTATCAGTGGCCCCAGTATTGGTTTGACTATCAGAAATTCATCTTAGAAAAAAACATTTAAATTCTATTGTAAATATTTAAAAACCTGTAATTTTCTACCAATAAATCTATAGATTTTTATTTTTTTCAATATGGACCTAGACATTTTTTTTTACATATACTGTACCTAAAATAAGCCCTTCTTTGCTATTCAGTGCACTATATTTAATTTCTGCAATTTTATTTTATTTTCTTAATTCTAAGAGTGAAATAATGCACTATATAGTACCCAAAATTGCACTAGCTATAGCACTACGTGGGAAATAAATGTGGGAGTGATTTTGGAGATTATAGCTGTAGAACTGATGACGTACATTTGTAATACATTTACAATATCCACAGTCTTGGTCTCTGATGTCAATGAAGATTCTGTGGATATATATGATGGCCTGGATATCAACTCTAGCAGCAATGCAGGTAAAAGTCCTTTTTGAAATAGTTTCACTTTGGACTGCTACAGCAGAATATTATTACTACTCATAATATAATTGTATTTGAATTGAATGCAGGGGAAATTGTCCAGAACAGATTTCTTTTTCCAAAATTCAGATTTTATAATTTATCTTGTTTTTTGTCTTGTTTTGTTTTATTACAGAGAAGTCATCTTCAAATGATTCTCAGCCGAAAGAGTCTATGGATCTTTATGAAGAAATTTTCACAGAGGAACAGCAGAGCAGAGAGTTAGCATACTTGGAGGTGAGCTGCTGTGTTCAGACGTTTTTATTTTAAAGGTGCTTAAATGGGAATGTAGATCAAAGGTTGTTACACAATACTATTGTGGGAAAATAATTTCCCCCTGGGATTATTAAAGTATTTCTGATTCTGATTCTGAATACAAAATAATTGTAACAGGCTCTACTTGGTAGCTTCATATTTCACAAGTGGTTGTATATGAGGGAGAGATTGATGTTAAGATCAATTCTGCATTAACAAATGGAAGGGTGCAAATGTTGCCCTCTGAATAAAGACCCCTGCTGAGTCAACACACGTGACTACTAAACCAATTGTTTGGTTCAGTAAAGACCTAGTAGTGACCTGCAGACCCAGGACAGGGGTGAAAAGCTGCTACCATAGATTTCCCTCTGAATAACAGTCTGGTGTGAATTGTCAAGTACGAAGTGAACACACACATAGAGAGATTATCTAATAAAAAGCTGTCTGTCAGTGTGCCAACTATCTCACAGTCCTCTTTTTCTTTATTTGTTTGTAGTTGAAGTCCAGATTCCAAGCAGCTCAAAACCAAATTAAAGAGTTGCGTAGGAGACTGGAGCAGATGGAGATACAGGTTTGTTGTTTTTTTGTTATTTTTCAGATGTTGAAAAAGGTGAACATTATTGCTTCATTATTATTAAGCCTGGAATTAGCCTGAGATAACTTTTGTTATGAATTGGCGCTGTACAAATAAAATTGAATCAATATATCAGTCAGTATTAGGCACCAACTTGAACTGATCCTGGAATAGGTGGATGAGGAAATGTGGCTATTCCAGTAAAAATGGCTGTCAAAATGCACCTACACTAAAAGCTGAACAGCACTAACATGGTGTGTGTGCTCTCTCTCTCTTTCTCTTTATTGAAACAGAACACAGGGTTAAACACTGAGAACTGCCGTCTTAAAAAGAACATCTCCGCACTGTTACGGACAGCTAGACAGGAGGTGACACGAAAAGATGCTGAGATTCAGAGACTGAACCAACTGTAAGTATTGTTTAAAAAGAACTGTTGACTCACTTTAACACAAGCTACATTAAAAGGGCTATAAGTTAATGAATGTATGAAATATTCCATAACACATTAATCTAACAACTCCAAGTTGGAATTGTAAAAGATAATTTTGGCAGGTAAATTAGGACAAATAGTTTGTTGTTTACATAACAACTCAACTGATTGCATCTATGTTAAACAATTCTTAATCAATTGTAAAAATAAAAAAAATAAATGTTTTTCCCAGTTCAGAGAAAGGTCTCCATCATCATCATCAATCTCACATCAATAATGTGAGGGATCAAAATTTGTCCAGGGGGACCACCACAGGCAGCTCCAAAAGTAGGCCTCCTCCACTACCCTCCGGTCCTCCTCATCCTCTACTACCTTCTGGTCCTCTACCACCCTCTGGTCCTCTACCACCCTCCGGTCCTCCGCTGCCCTCCAGTCTTCCTCCCCCTCTTCCACCTCAACTAGCCACACATCCCAGGGAGGATCGTACTCCAAGGGAACCTCCTCAACCTTCTGTGAAGGAAAGCAATAGTTCCACCTATCAGTCCAGTGGATCTTGTGTGACAAGAGCTTCAAAAGCATCCTCCCACAATCATTCAAAAAGTTCCTCAAGTTGTGATCTAACTGATAAACTGACTGAGCACTCCATTAGCAAATCCAGCAGCTGTTCATCAACCCGACATAGTGAATCACACAAACACAAGTCCAAGCACAGAGAGGAAAAATGTCAAAGTCAAAAACTATCTGAATCAACAGATAGGAGACATAGAACTTGTTCAGATCCCAACAAGGACTGTAATGGTCCTGAGAAAAACAGGTCTCACAAAGCAGACAGAGACAAAGGACGAAGGTATGACTCCAGGTCTTGTAAAAGCAGAAACTACGCAAATGATGAGGGCCACCACAGATCAGAGAGGGCCAAAAGCCCTCCACCAGAGATTTTACATAGTGCAGCTTTCTCTGATGACAAGAAAGGGAGAAGTCGAGAACAGAGACCAGATAAAGCCAAAATATCCACATCAGACTCTGAACATAGTGCAGCTTACAGCTCTAAGGAGGGCTACAGCCGAGATCATAGGAAAATCACAACTAGTGACGGACATATCAGAAGGTCAAACTCAAAGGACAGTAAAAAGTCTTCTTCAAACAAACATGCCGAGTGCTACAGTGATTCCTCCAAAGAGAGGGAAGGGGATAAACTGTCAAAGGATTATCAAAGGAAGGAGAATAGACGACGTGAAGATGAAATCAGCAGAAAGCATGAGAGGAGCAGTCTGTCAAAGACAAGCAGAGAACGTGAGAAGCAGAGATCAAAAGAATCAGATCACGGTAGAGGGGATGCCTGTAGTAAGGAAAGAAAAGACAAAACACAAGATGCCTTAAAAATATCATCCGAAGAACCAAATATCACAGAGAAAATCTCTGTGGAGGAAAACAGTCCAAACAGAAAACTGTGTTTCATGGAAACATTGAATCTAACTCTTTCACCAATGAAGAAGCCAGTGTTGCCCACCAATGCCAACCATGGTGACCTCACACCAGTGGACAAGGTCGTTGAAAACAGAACAGATGACGAGAGTTCGCAACCTAACGTTGAAGACATGTGTGTGATTGATGAAGTCAACAGCAGTGAATTAGAAGCAGGGTTAGAAGATGTTGCAGAGCAATCTCCAGATATCACCAAATCTCCAGATTCAGAAAAGACGCATAAGAGATCTGACGATGCGAAAGATGTCCAGGAGAGGGATAAAAACCAGAGTGAAACTCCTGCAGACTATTCAGTCCAAACTACCTCAGACCATTACCAACACCTAAAAACTGCAGAGAATCAGATGACTGTGCATCTCACACCAAAATCCCCAGAGAGTAGTTCTCAAAAAGCAACGGATGAAAAGTTGACCCTTTTAAAAAATGAGGACAAAACCAAACTGGCCTCAAACAGCCGGTTAGATGAATGTGGACCTCTGGAGGCTACAGATGGTGTCAGTGATACATTTGGAAGCATTTATAAACTGCACACAAGCAATTCTTTACAAAAGGTAAACTCTGGAAATAGTACTGATCAATCTGTTCCTGCATCCGTTGTGCTTGATTCAAGTGTAGAACTGAAGTTTAAAGCTTCTAAAACTGCAGTAAAGAAAAGCCTCCCTGTGGATCCAGTCAAAGAAGACACAGCTGCTTCACCCTCAAGGGAAGGTCCTGTATTTGATGTTTCTGACAAAGCCAATCCAGAAAGTCATCTAATTTCACCCACTATCCTACCTCAGGACTGTAAGCAAGGGCCGTGTCCTCCTGCTTCCAGTTCCATTCACGAGAAAGATGCTTGTCATACACAAGCTGGTCCTGCAGATACAGATGCTGTATCCAGTACAATAAGCCTGGAATCATTGCCACAAGAAGGGCTGAGTCTTCCCGAGGCTATTTACATTTTAACACAGACAAATGAAGATGCCAGTGACAGCAGTAGCATCACAACTGAGCCAAGTTCTTCTACGGGCTGTATCGCAGTGTCCAAAGTCAGCAGTACAACAGAGGAGACAGCAGTGCCAGAGAAGCGCAGTGACCTCACGTTCACCCCAAAGAAGAGCTTCAGTCCTGGAAAGAGTCACGAGCCTTCCAGTTCTAGGCCATTGCTCCATGATGAGGACTCCATGATGCGCACACTGAGCAATCTAAAGAGAATCCCTGATGCTATAAGCCCTCTGAGGAGCCCAATACGGATAACCAAGAGAAGTCATCTCCATGTTCATGGCAAGCCAGGCCACGTCAAGAGCCTTCAGAAAGGTAAAGTTGGCCTGATTATTAAGTGGTTGTAGTTGCTAGTAATTTTATCTTGTGTTAAGTTTCTAATTTTTTCTTAAGCAGACATTATTTTTGTGGAGCTCATTTTTATCCCTTGATAAAGGTTGCATTCAGTCATTATCTTGACAGACTGGTTCAGAATTTAACTACTAATCTAATCTAATCTAATCTACTCATAATGGCAAATTGAGGTTGTATGTGTATGTCGCGCATACATAGAATTTTTCATTTGGACAGATACTGATAGATCAAATATTTAATGGTAGTTTGAATTGGCCTGGCCGAAAAAACAATAGCAATATTAGGGCTGCACAATTAATTCAAATATTATTGAAATCACAATATGCAAATTTTTGATAAAGGTAAAATGTGTGACAAAACAGCATTATAATGAAGTACTGTACAGCTGAAGAGATACCCCGGCCTACAAATCTTGTTCTCCAAATTTAGCATCTCATAAGATACAGATTATTGACAAGATAGGTAGCTCAAAATACCGAGGCATTTTAACCGTAATTATAAGATGCTATCATAATTCCTAGAAAATGTTTATATAAACTTGTTTTTTTTCTCTGTCCTGTGCAGAGTTCTCCAGCACAGCTGTTGATGCTAACTCAAAGAAGTTGGATGTAAACAAAGAAAACAAATATCCGGGTTCTCCTGCAAACCATGACGCGCAAAACTTGGTGGACAAGGTATCCGACCCGGCCTCAAGTCTCTCTGACCCTGAACTGGAGGAAGGGGAAATTATAAGTGAGAGTGATGAGATGGCTGCAAGTTCTCCCATTCCTGCAACCAAGAGGGCAAAGCTGGAACGGCCTGTCAGAAATAAACCAAGTCCTAAGACTGTTTTAAAGAGGACATCCGAAGAAAGGTGTGTTGCAGCAAATGAAACGGCTGGTGTATCAACACGGAGTCCAAAGAGTCGTTTTAAAACGGTTTGTCCCGCAGCAACCAAAGCTTCTTTTTCCACCATAGAGGAAGTAATGGAGTTATTCAAGCTGGTTCGAACTGAGATCCGAAAAAAGTACATGAAGCTTCATAAAACCTTTCCCAGGAAGAGCTTCTATGGGGTAATGGACAATTTCCAGGAGTCTTTTTTAGAATTTGTAGATGGTGCTAACTTTGGTCAGATATGCAGTCAGGAATGCGAGCTGAGACCCAAGCTGAAGAAACTGATTGTGTCTGTGTTTAACAAAGTATCAAATAATGGTATTGTGAAACGCATCTTTGAACAGCAAGCAGTTGATCTGAAACAAAAGTTGTGGGACTTTGTGGATGTCCAGGTTGAGTACTTGTTTAGGGACGTTTACACGACACTGCAGAGCCATTGCAAACCAACAAGAGCTCAGGCTGAGGACAATAGGCCCAGTGAAAATAACAAAGTGTCTAGACATCCTTCGGCAAAGAAGCCACAGTGTCAACAAAAGGAGGCACAGTCAGCTCCGACCAGCCTGCGTCGAATCAAGCCTTGCACTGTGGTGCCTTACAAAACAGGCCTTGGAAGCAGAGGCAAAGATATCAGAATCACACATGTGGAAAAAGACAGGAAAGTTGACCAGCATCAAAAAAATTGCCCAAATACACAAACTGTGGTCGACTTCCTACCTCCTAAAAATATTCCTTCAACTCCAGAGAAAAATAGCATATCTTCTTTGGTTGTCTCTCAAAATGGCTCTTTGCTTGACAGAACAGACTTTGAGCTACTAACAGAACAGCAAGCCTCCAGTTTAACGTTCAACCTGGTGAGAGACTCTCAAATGGGAGAAATCTTTAAGTGTCTCCTGCAAGGATCTGACTTATTAGAAAACAACGGCATCGCTGGAGACAACACAGCCTGGTCCCTCGGTACACCAAGGAAGGACGGAGAGAGACTGCTCAGTATCACTACACCAACTAAATTTGACTCTCCATCTAAACTTCTTTCCCCATTAAAATTCGAGACTCCCTCCAAACTTGTCGCAACATGGTCTAGCATTTCACCTCGCAAGATGTCGTCTCCACGGTCCAAAGATCAAATCCCACTGAACCCCGCTTTCTTTGATGAAAGTTGCTTGTTAGAAGTACCATCAGAGAATAGAGCAATGCTGCAGTCCGGCTTGGCTTCACAGAGGTCGTATTCCATTCTAGCTGAAGATCTGGCTGTCTCCCTCACCATTCCATCACCTCTCAAGTCAGACAGCCATCTCAGCTTCCTACAGCCATCAAGCATGCACATCATGTCCACTCCAGACAGCGTCATCAGCGCTCACATAAGTGAGGACGCTCTGCTAGATGGGGAAGATGCTACAGAACAGGACATTCACCTGGCCCTTGACACCGACAACTCTAGCTGTGACTCCAGCTGCAGCGTGGCCTCAGAAGAGCTTGCCACGCCCTTCGTATTCAAGCCTGACCTGCTCATGCAGGCACTAGTGATGGAGAAGTCCAACGATCATTTCATTGTAAAGATTCGTCAGGCAGCCACAGACGCAGATACCACGCTCACCGCTGATGACAGCTTAAGTAAAACACTAACGGAGGGAGATCAGCAACATGGAGAAGGTGGTGTGGCAAGTCAAGAAAGTCAAGCAAAAGCTGTTTTGTCAGACAAGTCACAGAAAAGTACTGCTTCAAATTCTGTACCTTCAGTGAACAACCAGTCCAACCTTGCTGAAAGGTCTGGGATCTGTCAGGCTGCAACCAGTGCAGATACCCATCTCACTCAAGATGAGAACTTGACACTAACAAAAGATCCACCCCACAAAAAAGAAGATGAGTCAACTCAACAAAATACCTCAAAAGTTTGTTTTTCGCATGATTTACAGTCCCCCAAAAATCTGCCTCAAACTACTCTTTCAAATAACAGTTTGCACGGTGATTCTCAAAACTCTGATCAGTCCTTTGGGCAGATCAGCCAGGCAACCAGCAGAGAAGGAATCACAGCCACTGCAGAAGTGAGCGCAAGTCAAACACGCCACAGAGAAAAAGACATGACATCCCAACAAAGTCCCTCAATAGCTATTTTATCTGATTCAGACAACAGCCCACATCAGTCTGCCGAAGGCTCCAGAACAAAAACAAGACAAGTGTTGCTGACACGTGTCGGAGATGAAATGGAGGTGTCAGAATCAGAGAAAAGTCTCACCGTTGCAAAGGGGGAGGAGAAGTCTCACCATTGCAGCACATCAGAGAAAGACAAAAGGGATTGTGGCAGAGGTAGAAAACGGAAGAACCACCAAGAGAAATCAAAAGCCAAGCGTCCCAGAAAGGAGGAAGAGGAGATTGCAGAAGAGGTGATTGTGTCTAACTACAAGAGAGATGATAGTGAATCCAAATCCTCCCCAGCATCTCTGTCCCCCAACAGTCTCTATGCCAAGAATGTCATCAGGAAGAAGGGCGAGGTGGTGATATCATGGACCAGGTCAGTAGTTGGTGCTCAGTTGAATCACTCCCCCTCCCCAGGAATTTGTAAATAAGAGATCTGATATATGTTAAACCATCCTCATTATTTGCATTGGTTTGCCATTTTCCAGAGATGAAGATCGTGCAATTCTGGTCGAGCTAAAGACAAAAGGTGCCTCA
The DNA here is from genome assembly GCF_004916995.1 of Morone saxatilis. Lineage (NCBI taxonomy): Eukaryota > Metazoa > Chordata > Actinopteri > Moronidae > Morone > Morone saxatilis. Next base: position 368,243 of record NW_023340246.1, read on the forward strand.
CGTGAGACTTTCTCTGCCTTGTCAGAGAAACTTGATAAGCCATCAGGGCAGGTAAGTTCATGTTTTTTCTCACATGACTGTGCAAGCTGTAGTGAAGGAGCATATAATAACTGTAATAACATATAATATACCGTTTTTCTTTTCTCAGATTGCTCACAGATTTTACCAGCTCATGAAGATTTTTAAGAAGCAGGAGAAGATGGACACTTGATCACTTTGTGTGCAAGCAAATAGCTCTTGTATTAGAATATTTACACACATACTGTGGCACGAACACAGGTAGGTAGGCTGCTATTCATGTGACAGTGCACAAAGATGTGAACGCAAGGTGGCTGAGTGGGTCCCGCAATAAATGCCCATATATGCTACTCTTTCCACCAAGATCTGGAGCCCTGTGTACTCCAGCCATCAGCTGGGTAGACATATGGGCAGCAGTTTTAGCAAAACTTTGTTTCTCAAAGGAAGGTCAGAAATTAAGTTACTGTCTGTGAAGGTATTATGTTCTGAATATTTAATGGTACCTTTTCATATGGTTCAAAAATAATTCAGATTGATGTAAACGATGAAATATCCATTTAAAATACAGTTAACATCAGTGTTATTGGTATTGTTTTTCATGCACTTTTTGGTTTGTAAGAATCCACACTGCAGTCACTACTTGGTGCTGGATATTTCCTGATGTCTGGTCCTCACAAAAGCATATAACTTCATTCTCAGAGCAGCATCTATACAGGCTTTGCTTTCTCTGCCTTTGCAGATATTCTCAACAAGTCCTCAAGCTAATCTTAGGTCTAGTCCTAAACTTGTGTTTTTCTCAAAACAGTGGGGGAAAAACTGCCTTTGGACCTGGATCATTCCAGTTTCTAGTGCAAGTACGCTCAAATGTTTTTAAATGAAGTGACAATTTTAGTTCTTAAAAGTAGTAGATGCTGACTGGAAACAATTTGAAGCATCACCCATCAGTAGACCTTGAGTTATGGGACTGATAGGTTGTGCTTTTTATTATAATTTTGTTTGTGACATTTGAATCTTCTTTTAATGGATATATTTGTATATGGGTGGGGGGCGGGGTGTGGGGTGCTTGATGGAAGGTTGTTAAAATGTTTACATGTCCAATTCATGAACGGGACATTTATCTCTGTTAATACAAATGGATCTGTTGGCCTTAATGGCTTTTTGTTTGACTCATCCTATTGCATATAAACAGCATGGAATGCAATATTGTGTATATTGTGTGTAATTCTTTACTGAAAATAAAGTTTTATTTATTTATGCTGGTGTCTATTCTATTTTATAAGTGTATTAACAAAATTATACAAGTATTATAAAGAGGAATAAAATATCTATTCCAGTTTGTGCTAACGGAAGATAATCAGTGAGGCAGCACCATATACTGTGTCACCATGACACAAATATTCATGAAGTGCATGGAAATCGAGGTCAGTGCCTAGGGCTGCTGTTTGTAACTCAGTAGCACAGCAGTCAGTGACATGAAGTGGAGGACAGAGATAAACCTGATGCTAGAATTAGAGCCAAACTGATACATATATCGACCTATCATCTATCTGATACATACACCTAGGTATGTGATGATAGATTCTATCATCACATACCTAGGTGTATGTGTTATCCAATATGTGCTGATATTAAAACAAAAACAATGCCTATAGTCATATGTTGGTGTCACTAAACACTTTATCCAGCAGAGTGTGCTGTGATTTACAATACTGTGGCAAGCTCCACAGAGTAGGAGAGAAAAAGCATAAAATCCCAGCATTCAAAATCCTAAAGTAAAAGTACAGTATTATGAAAGTAAAATGTCCTTTCTAACTTATGATTCTATCTGACATTATTAGATTAATGCATCAATGTCAGAGCAACTGTTTACTGTTGGCTGCTCGATGTGGAGCTATTTAAAGGTCCAGTGTGTAACATTGAGGAGGATCTATAGTCAGAAATGCAATATAATATTCATAGCTATGTTTTCATTAGTGTATAATCGCCTGAAAATAAGAAACATGTTTTTGTTACCTTAGAATGAGCTGTTTTTATTTACAGACGCATCACATTTTTCCCTCTGAGATGTAGATGGGTGGTACGGTCTAGCTCTCAGTTGTTTTTTTCAGTTCATCCTGAAGGTGTTGAGGTGTTAGATGGGGTTGAGCTCAAGGATCTGTGCAGAACATTCAGGTTCTTCCACAGCAAACTGGGAAAACTATTTCTTAATGGAGCTGGCAGGAGACAAACACAAACTGTAGACACAAGGTTGAAAGCACACTATTGCACGCTTTGTACTTTATAAGCAAGAAAGTTGAACACATTGTGCATGGCTGTGTATTGACATCTCAGTTGGTGCTATTTCCAGTGTAGTGTCCTGTTAAAAGGCGCGGGATGAAATAACCTTGGGGCATTATAGCACCATGTGGTGGATCAATGGCTTCAAACCGGGAGTCCTAGTTTGCAACAGCATTGAAATAGTGTCAGCTACACTGCACAGTGGGGACTTGTCTCTCTTCAAGGGACGACAAACGAGCCCTGATGTCGCCCCAAATCAATCTGCTCTTTTATAATGGCTTTTTGCTGAGGCACATGAGACAAGGACCCTAGAAAACTTGTAAGTAAAACCATTTTTATTGCATTTTTACTCTCCATTCAATGAAAAGTACAAACCGCTACAAATTTATTCATTGACAGATATAATAATATGACAGAAGATGGGGGATTGGAACTTATTAGGGAGTATTTTAGAAGAGGTCCACATTCATTCCACCATCGTGGGGAAGATCTGGCTCACCATCCTCTTCATTTTCCGAATGCTTGTGCTCGGCGTTGCGGCTGAGGACGTCTGGGATGATGAGCAGAGTGAGTTTGTTTGCAACACGGAGCAACCGGGCTGCAAGAATGTCTGCTACGACCAGGCTTTCCCCATCTCCCTCATCCGCTACTGGGTCCTACAGATCATCTTCGTGTCCTCTCCCTCGCTGGTCTACATGGGCCACGCATTGTACCGTTTGAGGACCCTTGAGAAGGAGAGGCACAGAAAGAAAGCCTGCCTTAAAGCTGAGTTGGAGGGGACAGACCCAGTCCAGGAGGACCATAAGAGAATTGAGCGAGAGCTCAGGAAACTAGATGAACAGAGGAAAGTAAGGAAAGCTCCCCTTAGAGGCTCTTTGCTGCGCACATATGTTTTCCATATCTTAACCAGATCTGTGGTGGAGGTGGGTTTCATCATAGGTCAGTGTGCCCTGTACGGCATTGGACTGTCTCCTCTGTACAAATGTGAGAGGCTGCCATGCCCCAACAGCGTTGACTGCTTTGTGTCAAGGCCAACAGAGAAGAACATTTTCATGGTTTTCATGCTGGTTATTGCTGGAGTTTCTTTATTCCTCAACCTCCTGGAGATTTTCCATCTGGGGGTTAAGGAGATCAAGCAAAGCTTGTATGGATACAAATACGGAGACGATGACAGTGTGTACAGGTCGAAGAAAAACTCCATGGTGCAGCAGGTTTGTGTGCTCACTAACTCCTCACCACAAAGACTGATGCAGCTCACACAGATGACCTGCTCTGTTGTGTCTGATCCTCACGGGGAGAACCTGCCTTTGAATTTGGCTCCTCAGAATCCGGAGAGGTCCCACAGCTCCAACCAGCAGCCTGCACAGAAGTACCTGTCAAGCCAAGCAGACATCCAGGGTCTCCAGCAGCTGGGGGCTGTGGAGCGGCGCTACACTCTGGACAACAAGAACCCCTCATGCAGCAGCGATGAGTCAAATGGACCTCACAGCTCGGTCCAGCCGCAGTACGCGGGACCGCGACCCACACTCATGGCCGGCCACATGGAGATCCCAGCAGCCTTGAGGAACCCACAGAGGAAGCAAAGCAGAGTGAGTGCTTGTAAGGAGCTCAGTGACATGAGCGATTCTCCGGAAAGCGACCATTACCCCACAGCCAGGAAGTGCAGTTTTATGTCCCGAGGAATGTCGGAAGACAAGCTGGCCACTGACAGCACCGATTCTCAGAGTGGAACAGACATCGAAGCCCAGCACCTCAACCAGGGAGAGAGTCCAATGACCCCACCGCCACCAGCCAGTGGGAGGAGGATGTCCATGGTGAGTACAGAAAATGATCATCCAATCACGTTTTATCTGAAGCCTCTAAAGCAACAAATGTTCCTACTAGGCTATATGGTGAGTAGAACTGAATATATACATGAAGTTGCTACCATCTATTTAAAGTATTACTTCACACAAAGCTGAAAAGCAGTGTCACTTATAGAAGATGTACAATGCCTAAATAAAACCAAATCAAACAAATAAATAAAGTGAATACAATTACACACTGTCATATGCAGTGTTGGGGGCTGTTACTCAAAATAAGTCATGTATTACACATTACTTGTGACTTTTTTATAGCAACTTTACTTTGCACTACATTATTTTTGCGTTACTTTGCACCATTGCAGTACAGTAGCAGGCTTATCTGACATGTTTATCACTGAAGCAGTGGTTTTACCTTATGAGGAGGAGTCTCTCAAACTGTCAGGTAACCTGTTCTTCCTTGGAATCTGCACAAGACTGCCAAGGCTGAGAGCCTCTCTACGGGCACATTAGATGCTGTGTTGATTTTCACTGATATTGTAGGCAAACTGTTTAGGATCCCCATCTCTGACCCAGACTTCAGTGATGTAGTTAAAGGAAGAAGTCCCCCAGGAGATTGCTGACATGATTGTTTGATTAGTAACTGTAATGTGATTACTGAATTTAGGAACAGTAATATGTTACGTTACTGTGTCATACCGTCTTATGTAGTTCCTTTTCATGTATGGCATGTATCAGCTTGTGTCAGTGACACTCAGCTCTGCCCCTAGACTGTGATTAGACAGCTAATGCCACTGCTTTGCATTTAGTATTGACAGGTCTTTACTGCTCTCTGCTGGACAACACTGACATGTAATACACTTCTCCACTTGATTTTAATGTAGCATAAACAATTCATGCCAAAATGAACGACTGCATTCAATTGTTAAAGACGGTAGCTTAACATGTTTTCCATTTGATAATGACATAATGATTATTATGATCATAATACACACTATAACAATGTGTATTTAACTTTGTTTCTGTTTGATTTATTTTTATTTAGGCATTTTAAGACTTCCATATTCACTGCCCTCTCCCCCTCTCTTAAGTCTGTCTAGCCACACTCAGCTGGATGTGGTCAAAAGTGTGCTCTATTGCACCTGTAACCACACCCACCAGTGATGTCACAGTGTACTGACACACTTTGGAGCAGCAAGTTAAACTACTGGAGGTCAGAAAAAAAGAAAAGAAATGATAACAAAATGTTTTTTCTCACTTACCTCTGGTGGTATCCAGCACCATAAACAAAAATCCATTCACCTCCTTTGTGTTGTGACAGGCAAAAATCTCTAAGATACGCCCTGCATAACATTCAAGCACTAGAATTGGCCAGGTGCCCATGCTTTTCAGGTGACATACAGGAAGTTAATTTTAAAAAAAGCTTTATATGTAGCATAAAAAGCAATAATGTCCAATTATAGCTGCAAAGCAGTGGTGGATGAGTGGGTTATTTATTGGATCTATATCTGGGAGACTGGGGTTCAACTCCTGTGAGAAGGTTTTACACTTACCATTTTAGTTTTTTAAAGTTATCTTCAATTTTCAGTCACAGTTTGGTTAGGTTTAGGTTTAGGTTAGGTGTACTGTTCCACTAGAGGTAAGTGAGAAAATGTGTTTTTTTATTTTATTTAGTTGAACTAGCCCTCTAAATAATTCAAATCACTTATAACAAAATTCTACCGCTCTGTTTTTCCACCAAATCTGGTCTTCAGTCTTTTACACCACATTCCTTTTTATTGATCTAGTCTCTACTCAAGATTTAAATCAGTCACACACAAACACACCAGCAGTTGCAGATTAAGGTAGTCATGGGCCCCTAGGCTACAGTTTTTCTAGCAGAGAAGTCCTTAATGAGGCTGGTAAAATCCTATTTGTGCAGAATCTCACTTTTGATGGACATCAGGGACAGGTGATTCAGTCTGTTTTGGCTCATTGTGGATCTCAGTCTATAAAAACAAGGATTCCCACCCGGTCGGATCATCCGATAATCAGATAGTTTGCGGTTCGATCCCTGGCTCCTCTCACTGCATGTTGTCAGAAGACTGGAAAAGCGTTATACACCGATCAGCCAAAACATTATGACCACCTGCCTATTATTGTGTAAGTCCACCTTTTGCCGCCAAAACAGCCCTGACCTGTCGAGGCATGGACTACACTAGACCTCTGAAGGGGTGCTGTGGTATCTGACACCAACACATTAGCAGCAGATCCTTTAAGTCCTATAAGTTGTGAGGTGAGGCCTCCATGGATTGGACTTGTTTGTCTAGCACATCCCACAGATGCTCAGTTGGATTGAACTTCAGGGAATTTGGAAGCCAAGTCAACACCTTGAACTTGTTGTGTTCCTCAAACCATTCCTGTACCATTTTTGCTTTGTGGCTCATTATCCTGCTGAAAGAGGCCACTGCCATCAGGGAATACCGTTTTCATGAAAGAGTGTACATGGTCTGTAACAATGCTTAGGTAGGTGGTAAGTAACATTCACATGAGCACAGGGTTAATAGTTTCACTATTTGCCAGTTTTCTTTTATACAGGGTTTTAGAGAAGTACCTATTTGGGTGTTTGTATTATCCCAGCATGCAGAGTCCGAGCTATAGGTAGCGAGCCTCTCCGCAGCAACAGGTGAGGCCGTCATGGGTGTGGTGGCTGGAACATAATGGCTGACTCCCTGGGTGTTAGTACTACAACATACCGATGTTTCATGTGGTCAGACTCCTTATCAGTCTTACCTGTTAGCTTGGTGTCTTTGTCATGGCTCGGGCTAACTGCAGCTAGTTTCTACCGCGTCAACATTAACCATTAGCCTGGTGTCCTGTTCTTAACCAGAAGACGATACAGCAGATTTGAAAATTCCTGACAATTTAGGAATTTGTAACGTTAGACCTTGGTCACTCTTTTGTTTCAGCCATTGTGCTTTTGTTTTTTGTGCTCATATTTTCTTTCTGACATTTTGCCACTATGCTGTTCAATTGCAGCAACTGAAGTATTTAAAAACAAAACGGACCTCATGAGTCTGGTAGCTGATTATAGTTGAAAGTGCCCCATATCTACCCAATAAGCTGTTTACATTTAAGATGGACAACATGACAGCTTTTCTAAAACCGAAGCCAAAACACCTCTGGTGGCGAAAATTTTAAGTACATGATAAATACATTCTTCCTAACAATGGTTTCTGTCGTTTTAGGTCTTGTGGTTCTTTAATCCCTTGAAAACTTGTCAGACTGTCAGTGTGTGGGATCAAGGTAAAGATTGCAGTCCGGTGGTATTTCTACAGCGTCAGAAGCACAAGTCCGAACTACTGCGCCAGAATAAAAAAAAACTAAGTAAAGGGTTAGCAACAGCTAGCATAAACTACTGTGAATGATGCGTCTCAATCAGTAAGAAAATTAGTGCAGTTTCACAGACTCCCACTCAAAGTGGAGCCTGGGGAAGGTGGGTCGGAGTCCTCTGATTAGAGGGCATTAACTGTTTTTTTATAGAAATGTTATGATGTAAGGTAGTCCCAAACTATCCACTCTATGTCAGCATTGGACCTAAAGGTTCAGGGTGATTTAAAACAGTAGAGGGAATATTGAGACATTTCTAACCCACAAAATGCAGATTTTCATACATTTAAGTCATATAATTCAGTTTACAACTCAGAAAACACATTTCAGAGTGAACTACCTCTTTACCTCAGGGGCGGCTGTGGCTCAGAGGTAGAGAGGGTCATCCACTAATTGATCCCCAGCTCCTCTCACTGCATGTCGAAGTATCCTTGATCAAGATACTGAACCCCAAATTGCTTACAATGCTGTGCATCAGTGTGTGAGTGTGTGTGAATGATTAGT
>NW_023340246.1:376245-376374 GCF_004916995.1 Morone saxatilis
CCATTCTGGTGAGCAGTTGACACCGTACATGGCAGCCACTGCATCAGTATAGGAATGTGTGTGAATGGGGTGAGTGTGGCATGTAGAGCACAGCGCATTGAGTGGTCGAAAGACTAGAAAGGCGATATA
>NW_023340246.1:376474-377282 GCF_004916995.1 Morone saxatilis
CCATACATTGTCCTCTGTCTTTCTTTCTTTCTTTCTTTCTTTCTTTCTTTCTTTCTTTCTTTCTTTCTTTCTTTCAGAGCATGATTCTGGAGCTGTCTTCCATCATGAAAAAGTGAACTGAGGATGACTAAGCTTGTGGCATATGGAAGCTCTAAAGGGACCAAGGGATCCTGATCACAAAATGAATCTCACCCTGTCTCTTTAGTTTAACTTTCTGTTTTCACAGTATGTTTATACAGCGTGTATTGTGCATGATCAGATATGTTAACATGAAATTCCACAGACAAAAGAAGCTTAGTAATTTTCTTCATGTGCAAATGATATCTCCAGCCTCTTTAACATTGATAGTTTGCAAGCTACTTGCTATTTAGGGTTGTGGGTAGTTTTGAGAGACCATAAATCAAATGTGAATTAAAATTATATTTGGCTCAAAGCATATGTGACAGCTCATAAAATGAGACCAAAAGCGTATAACATTTGACTGAAGATTGTAATTAAAGATTGTGGAATTGGCAACCACAGAAAAGCTGAGAGAGCTCTCTGAACCAGTGTTTATGATTTAGCATACAGAACGAGCTGGAGAGAAAAGGGCTCTTCAATTTCAACGTTTTCTTTTGACCGAGAGCAGCCTAATACAGTTGATGAATATATCTGACACACTGAAGCTTTTATTGTGAATATTTCTGTTGTCCTGTTGTTGTTTTTCTATTAAACTCTTCTCCCTCTTCAGCAGGACCAAACTGTTGGTCTGAGTGCTATGTTGTTCAGTCTAATGAAGCTTGCAGTGTGTTTTTGCTGGGATCTAAAG
>NW_023340246.1:377431-378109 GCF_004916995.1 Morone saxatilis
AAGCCCATTTCCACCAGTGTGATGTAAAAAAAAAAAATTCTTATTTTATTATTATTATTATAATAAGAAACTTTCTCAAAATATTGAAAAAGTTCTTGTTACAATGGCCGAAATGAGCTCCCATATTTTTCTCATTTTTACATTTTTGTATATAAAACACCAGAATACTATAAATTTTGTGGTAGACATTCATACTCAGATGCAGGGGCAGCAAACTATCATACTATTTATTTAATCTTGACATTTAAATCAGTGGTGAAATCATCTAATCTAAATGACACACTTTAAATTATAGGCATTATAAAAAACAAGATAGTATGTTCATTTTCTGTCTTACAACATCACACAAACATGACTCCAAATGAGCGCTTATGTTGCTCTGTGTCTGTTAGATGGGTTAGGTAATTGTTCATCATAAACTTTAGAAGATTTCAAACTTAATAAAGTTGTATGTCAGTGTTGTGTTCAGGGGCAGACCCAGATGTCGTAAACATTCAGCCCAAACCTAGAGGGAGTCAGGGGCACGGACCCCGCTGAGATCTTTTTCCATTTATGGCAACTATCTCTACCTGCCAACACTCTTTTCCCGGGTTTCTCTTGTATGTCAAGAGACATCCTATTTATTTAATTGATTGATTGATTGATTAATTTTATTCTGTTTGCATGTCCACAAGTGCA
>NW_023340246.1:378121-386335 GCF_004916995.1 Morone saxatilis
TGTGTGTGTGTAAAAAAAAGAGTGAAAAGAACAATTTCTTCTAGGAGATTAATAAAGTATATCTTCTTCTTCTTCTTAAAAAACTAAAAACAACATATCTATCATCCACAAGCACATTTCACAACATCTAAAACACCTCTCTCAAAACAAACAAGAACATATACACATATACAATATAGAGATGCTGAGTATGGACCATTGAGGAGCATACCCATTGATAATATTGTACATATGCAGCAGCTTCTGTTGTTTTACTTTGAGGAGTACTGACAGCAACTTTAAATTCATCACTACAACCAAGGGGATACAAGTATATAAGTCTTGTTCTGCAAAATAAGAACTTAAGTTTGCTGACACACTTGGATAATATCTTACCAATATTATTCCTAAATACAAGACACTTGTCTCAGAAACAATTTCAGCTCCATTACAAGACACTTTTCAATTTGTTCTTGACAGCTTCTTCTTTGTTCCAAACAGGACTGACTCGGTTTTACCCAAGTGTATTGAAAGCTTATTTTCTGAGAGCCACTGTTTCATGCTTTTTAATTCATTACTGGGTGTTCTCAATCTCACTGACATCATTCCCAGATACCACTAACGAGGAATCATCAGCATACAACAAGAACTTACATGTTATGGCTGCTGGCATATTATCTACATCTGATTTACAATTTTTCTTAAAAAGGGGAACAATCCTAGCTCTTCAGTTCCCAGGGAGAATAACCCTGACTTATAAGATACATTTACTAAATGAGTAACTGCACTAGAAATTACACTGGCACTATCCCGCAGAAATCTGGCTAGAATAAGATTGTTTGTGGGCAATGCAGCTCGACACGCTCTTAACTTTTCCACTGAGACAGGACTTATTATATTACTTATATACATTTTAAAGAATTTACGGATGACAAACCATATCTCCCTGAACCACAGGGTAATTTAGCAGCAATGCTCGTAAACAAATCATTAAATTAGCTCGCAACATTCCCTTTATCAAAACTACTCATGTCCTCAGACCAATATTACCAGATTTTATTCAGGACTTCTGCTGAGCCCATTTCGTTAAGTACTTTTCATAGTTTTTTGGCTTGTGTGAATTTTCAGCAATGGCATCCACATAAAATTGGGACTTTGAGTTATCTATCCAATATCTGACTTGATTTCTAAAAAATATATATCATAATCAACTGCCTCAAAACATTCACAAAACACAGACCATGATATGCACGTTTCTTTATTTCATAAAGAGAAATGGTGTCTAGACAAAAAAGTAATTTATAGAACACTAGCAATTGAAATGAATGAAAGTGGGGTTTGCACAATACCGTATTTACAATGATTATTAAGTCATTTTAATTCATTAGGGTCATGTAGCATTTAAAAATTATAAAGGTAAGAACTCTTAGTAGAGAATAAGCAAATAACAGCTATTCCAAATTGACAATATTAACACAAAACAATCATCTAGAAAAATGAAAGAAAAAAACAACAACTTGAACTACAAGCTTAAGAGCTATTACATTAAAAATGATGCACCAAAATCTACTAATACAATAATCCATATAATCTGTGTAAAAAGCATGTAGAAAAAACACCTGATGCAGTTTGCTGATACAGTCATTGACCAGTTATGAGAGGTATGAAGGATTTCACAGGTAGATAAGTGTGAGAAAGTCCGCACTGGTGACTCAGGGATGGGGGCCCAGGGCCCTGCATACACTCACTTCACTTGAATGTGAACTATGGCCTCTGCAAGTTCTAAGGCAAATATCGGAGGTGCACTTGTATCCATGTAATGCTGACCCATCCCGAAAGTTGGATTAAAGACAAGGTGAGGAAACTCATTCTTTGTCTCTTTACACAACACCAAGAATCAGTCCAATTGAACCAAGCGTCAATTTTACATGGCAAATTATCAAACATGACATGACACCTATTTGTAAACATTTTTCATTTTTATATTTTACTCGATGATCTCAGCCTGCGCTTTCAACCAGGATACCAGATTTATTTTTTTTTCAATAAAGTTGAGCAATCTGTGAGAAAGGCATGTTTTTGTTCATATTCTTTTACAGAACAACCTTTGGAGTTGAAAAGCCAGTGTTTGTTTCAGAGAAGCAGCAACAAAAAAAAGAGTTTAACTAAACAAGACAAATCCACAGCAAAATGGTAACGAGCATTCAATGAACAGAGTTACAGCGAAACTTAAATCAATCTGCTGCAATGGCCACAACCAAAAAGAGTTTGGCCGGCACAAAGTAACCTGGAGGATTCCTCATATCTAACTATTTCATTTAATTTTCTATGCATAGAATTATTACTGTTACATCATTTAAAGCTGCACTAATCAATATTTGTATCTGAACAATGGATCATGTGTAATGTGATAGGTGTTACTCGTAGTGACAAACCAGTAGAGAATTTGTTTGTTTTTGGTTTTAAAACCAGGGAATTCATTTCTAGCAGCTTTTTTTAGCAACAACAAAAAAAGCCTTAACAAACTCATTGTACGCTACCTGCCTAGCACCAAACAGCACAGATACAAAGTTAGCATCTATCTGGTGAACATAGTGGAGCCTTTAGCAGCTAAAGAGTCAGATCTTTTTCTCAGGGGGAGTTTGAGGCCAACACAGAGTTAAAAAAAAGTCAATACTGGTCATTCATCAGATGGAAACAAACAGCTCTCCAACTGAATGCTAATGCTGCTCTCTGTCGGCTTGATGTGTAAGCAGGCAACTGTTTGCTAATTTGTTAGGTGACAATATGACAATGTTGTGTTAACTGATTACTCTGCTGCCCCCAAGTGGCTTAAAATCAATGAATGCAGCTTTAAGTGACATTAACAATTAATTTTAGGGGACATTTTATTTGACTCTCGAAGTAAAAAGAAAAGTAAAAAAAAGAAAGGCAGAGGTCTGCTTCAGAGTGATACAGAGAGCATGTTCAAATGATTGGCACCCTGAGACACTAAAGGGTCAGTTCACCCAAATTACAATATATATATATATATGTATATATAAATTATATAATTATATTTGTTTATTGCCAATTTATAACAGAAGTTATCTCAGGACACTTTTTATATAGAGCAGGTCTAGACCATACTTCTTCATATATATATATATATATACACACACACACACACACATATATATGTGTGTGTAATAATTAATTGAAAACGTAATTACCTCTGCTGGTATCTAGACAGTCTGACACTGTCTAAGATTTCTGCCACCAGCCTGATAGAATGGACCTGAATGGAATTTCAATTATATTAGTTTTCATTAAAATAACTAAAAAAAACTAACTACAAAAACTGTTCACAGTAAGTGATTATCCAAAGCAAAAGGACACTACTTCTGCAAGAAGATGCTACATTTTACGACACTTTACAACCAAAACTTTGTTTTTGTACATTTGAGTGAGCTGACCCCTTTAACAACAGTTGACCTGTTGGAGATGCTGACATGAACTCATCTCACCACTTAAGCTGAGGGTGTTACTGTGCTTTGAGCAAACAGTCAGTGTTGGAGCAATGCAGCAAGACCTGAAGAGGTCAGAAGTTCTGGACAAAAAGCTTTTCAGGGGCGGCCGTTTATTGTATCTTTCATCTTAGCTCTGCAGGAATTGGAAAGGTTGTCAGGTTGAATTATCAACATTCAAAATGTGTAACAGAAAGTCTGCAATGCAAAAACAAGAATGTGATCATTGCAGTATTATTAGGACATGTGAAAAGACACCCAGGGTCCTTTGTTACAATAGTTTTGCTACACAACTTTTCTCCAAACAGAAAAACAAAGTCAAGAGTTGGTGCTTTCCAATGCAACACCTTAATGTAACATCAAGCAAATAAAAAAAGTACATGAATAGAAAATGAGTTGCATAATGTTTGCAGAAAAGAAGCTTCTGGTATAATGTAGATGATTCCACTTGAGTTTTCTGGCTTGAACCTGGTAGAATCTCCACATGGTAAATACTGTTTCGCGTACAAGAATGAAAAAGCACAAATAGGAAAACGGGCTGAATCACGGCCGCACGCAGGCTGTGCCCCAAGAAACGCATGTACTGTGGGCGTTCTGTATTCTGTATCACGTGTGTGTGTGCATGTGTTTGTGCATGTATGGGTCTGTATATTCTACAAAGCAGGGACCGTTCTTTTAACAATTAAAGTACGGGTTCATAAAATACAGTTATACTCTGTTCGGCTGAAACAGCCTCACGTGTGAGATCATATTTTAACTACATCTAAAAATTACATTGGTTAAAGCGAGGGGGAGAACTTCAAGAGATATCATCCAAACTTTAAAGCCCCAATCACAGGTTAACTAGTTTTTATTGTTTGGTTTTTGGCCAAAGAAATTGTTAGAATTTAACATTTTTTAGCTTCAAAATGACCTTTGTTTCAGCCTAGCTCACTAACACTCCCAATTGACCTGGCTATGGGGTTTACTATCCACATTTTTAGATTTACCTATTATAGAAGGTTGTATATGGTATATATTTTTTATATACACCTTCTATTAATATTGGAACCCTTTGTGACTTTAAGTAAATGTGTCCATTAAAGGCTGCTGAAGTATGTTTAGAGGTTAATTTTGCTTCAGTTTAATTTGAATTAGTTATGTGATACTATAAAAAGGGGGTTTCATGTCATGAAATGAATGACGTCACCAGCTCAAGATAGCAGCGGCCAACAGTTACAATGACATATTTTGGTTGGTTAAACTTCATGGAAGCTGTAGTTGTGTGCATGTTAACAAAATCCTGGTTGTTTAGCTTTTTTTAAATCACAAAGGGTTTGCATTTTTAATAGCAAGTAAGATACTCTTTTTGAGTGAGGATAGTAAACTTCAGAAAGAGTGTGGAAGAAATGCTCAATGAGAGATAATGCTGAGCTACAGAAACTAGCCTAGAGGTGACGTCAGCTTCAGCTCTCTATTAAGCTAACAGGGAGCGCCATTTTGGATTGGGGCTTTAAAGAGCAATGAATAAAGCGTCACATTCCAATTGAATTCAACCTTTGCACTAGAGTTCTCGCACATGAAGCCAGCCTCTAGTGAGGGTTGAGATAATTCAGCTTCTTTATACATTGAAATTTTAAAAATATCATTTTAAAAGCAGACTGCTCCAGAGAGAACTTACAAGGCAAACAGAAGCTAGAAAAAACTAACTAGGCTCACAGCTATAGGCAGCATGCATGCACATCACAGACTGGGATGTTCAAACAAATGCACAATTAGGGCAAAACGTGTTACTATCTTATATGATTGTTACTTAATCATTTGGACAAGACATAAACCCTTTTCACGTCAAATGAAATCTGAATTAGCTTATTCAATTCCTAAAGAAATACAAATATAAGGTGTGAACAATCTTATACTAAAGCATTAACTTCCTTTTGTGTTTAGGTTTCAGATACATCTTTTTCATAGGGATATTTTATTGTATATAATCATATCCACATGATGTTTCCTTTTGAAGGGCCAATTTAAGTGCTCCCGTCTAATACTTTTAAGGGGTCTGAAACAAAGACAAAGACCCTCATTGAAGTGCTAAATGGCTCTGAGCGCTTGGGGCCAGAAACAAAGTGCCCGAATAAAGTTCATTTATTTTCCTTTGTCAATAGGTGTTTCGTTTTTTTCAGGATCAGTTTGAAAAAAATGAAAGTTAACTTGGATGTTGGCTGTGCTCTGTTCTCTTTCCCTCGAACATCAAACAGCAACACTGAAGAAAACCAAAGCGTGTCTGCGAAAGTGTACACAAATAGCGTCTTTAAATACTGATAAGAAATAAGATTTCCTCCGAAAAAACACAAGGCAGAACTCTTTTTTCACATTTAAAGAGGAGTCAAAGGTGGAGAGGATCTGGCTTGAGCCTACGCGTTAAAAACAAGTCTTGAATGTCTAACTTTTATACATGCATGGGTCTCAAAATTCTACGTGTGTGTTGATGCGTGTGTCTGTATGTACTGTATAAGTGTGTCTACATGTGTGTCAAGCTGATTTCCTGAGTATAAGAACACCCGCCATGATGGGGAGTATTCGTTAGGCAGGACAGGAAACAGCAAAGCAAAGATTTTTTTTTCCCTTAGCAAAAAGGTGCTTGATATAATCCCGGTGAGAAAGAAACATCTAAGCCTCTACCTGTACAAAATCACTGTTACAGTCATCATGCTCCATACTATTTACATTTGTGCCAAACAAGCACTTGAAAGTCACCAGTACAACATCCAAATACAATGGTATTGCTGATGAGTGGAAAATAAAAAATAGCCATTTAACCGCCTGCAAAGACTTTTTTTTCTTCCTTTCAATTCAGTGCTGAGGAAGGCAAGGAGGAATGTTTTCGGTTACAGCCTGTACAAAGTTCTCCTGTACAGAAATACAAATGCGAGACGCTTGAAGACATTTTTGCATATGAACATTTTACAGCCTAACTGCATCATTAACTCCCTCACGTACAGAAGCTGTATTCTCATTTTTTAGGAATTGACCCTTCCTAAGTACCGCCCCATTTTGCTATGTGCTCCAATAACAGTTGAGCAAGCCTCAGTCAGAACCTTTGTCACTTTTCTCCTTCCCTGTACTTAGATATGCTATGTGCTAGGCTAATTTATGTTTAAATTGACAACCACATTTTGATAATTGTTAAAAGATAAAAATTAGATATATATAGATATAGTGCACACCAATCATTAGCTGGCTAGGTAGCTAGCATGCTACACAGTAAACCACTAGCTAAGTAGCTAGCGGTTTCTACATTAATTGTTAGCTAGCTAACTTAGTTACATCTGATAACTAATGTTAGCAAAATGGAATCTAATTAGCTAGCTAACAATAGATGAGCAACCTATTTATCAAGTGTTTTGCTAACATTAGCTAACTTAGACTTTAGCAATACTGTAAATGTTGCTTTTATCTTTAAACCTTCTTTTAAATATGGTTATCTTTTCAACATAGACTAGCCTAGCACATAGCATAGCATAACTAAGTACAGGAAAAGAGGAAGTTGACTGAGGTTCCAAAAGAGGTGGGACTTAGGCAGGGTCAATTAGATTGAACATTCAGAGGATATTTTATTTTATTTTCCTGAGTTTGAATTGCTGTGACGAAAAGGGCCACTGAGATATAGTGAGAGACGAACCACAGACAGAGAGAGAGAGAGAGAGAGAGGGACAGAGAGAGGTAGAGAAGATTGATAGAGACAGAGTGGGAAAAAAAGAGAAGAGGAAAATGTGAAAGAGGAAGGCAGGAACAAAGATACTGTTGGTACACAGGGAGACAAAGAGAGCTGCTGTTTAGGTCCGATGAGGTTCAACTATGAGTTGTGATGTGTGATGACGTGGAGAACAGAGTCTCCACTGTAAAGGTTGCTGCCGGGGAGAGTATAGCACCATTGTAAGGGTTTGGTGAGAAGTTCCCCACTCTGTCATGGTAAGAGGAGAATACCTGGAGAACAGTATTGCTGCTGTTAAGACAACTTTAGTGTCAACCGTTCCAAAAAAAAAAAAAAAACACAGCACAAAAAGACATAAATACAAACAAAGCTTGTTTATCAGTGAACACTGGCGGAGGCTGACCGTCTCAACAACCCGAGAGAGGGGTTTGTCAGAAGAGTAAAATTAAATAATAAAAAACAACACAGAGAACCACCACTACTTAGTAGAGTCCTTCCTTGGCTGCTCGTCAGTTGTACATTTCTCAGTCATTTCCTGGCAAAAATCCACTGTTACCGTCTGGTTGGATTTTTCCACGGACAGCCCTGACTTTGTGTACAAGCTGGTGTCCTGGCCGTCCGTATCTCTGTTTCCCCCGTTCCTGACGGCTGAGTCGGGCTCGCTCTCTGAGGGGCCGGGCGACCCGTGTAAGCTGGGCTCCGGTGTGGCCGAGCCCGAGTGGGTGGTGAGGTCGATGCTGGTGGTGGTGGTGGTGGTGGTGGTGGTGGTGTTGGCGGCGGGGCTGGAGGCAGGCTTAGGGTGGTGGGCGGCGTTGTTGCTGGCAGTGGAGTCGGCGGGCCGCAGCACGGGGCAGTAGTGGTGTAAAGACTGGACCTGCTCGGGGCTCAGCTGGACGTCTCTGCACACCTCCTGCGACAGGCAGGAGAAGTTCTCCCACAGCTCGCCCATACACGCCTTCAGCTGGTTCCTCTCCATCAGCAATTTCTCCTTCTCACACACCTGTAGACACACACACACACACACACACACAGAAT
>NW_023340246.1:386491-390670 GCF_004916995.1 Morone saxatilis
GCAACATCATAACTTCCTGGAGGGACTGCTTCATGGACCGATTGTGGTTGAGATTGCGTTTTTCAGGGTGATAGTTGTTAAAGTGCAGTAAATATGCAACACGAGCTCAGGGCTAACACTGAACATCAGAAATGTTTCAGGTATGGAAAGTGCTTTGTTTTCTTTATGCATTGTAAAAAAGCTGTTAGATTTACTGCACACATTACTATAGCTCTGCTCTGAAGGATAAAAGATTTATTTTCGGGCCAAAGATGCAAATGAAATCAATATTCAGATTGTAGTGTTTTACATGATGAAATACTGCTTTTTATGTAAATAGAGGGACTGGAGGAGACTATTGCAGTTTCTACTTACTGCCAGAAGAGGGGGACAAAGCCCATGTTCTTAAAGGATAGGCTCAGATAGGATTTTCTTGCTAAGAAAAGGCGCTCCCAATTTAAGTGATGGGGGAGAAAATCCAAAAGTGTATCTAAAGGAGGCTTCAGCAGTATGAGTTAGACAAATAAAGTGTGCATCTTCTGAAGTTACTGTGTACAAAGTTCTCTCTTTGTGTCCCTCCACTGCAGCTCATCAAAGATACTGTCTAGAGAAACACAAAGACAGAATTTTATACTGCTAAAGCCTCATATTAAAGGTTATATATATGAGATTTAGAACATAAATATAGCAGCAAACAATTATTCTCTATGTAAAGATAAAATGGAGTCATGGTGTCACACTCCCTGTGCCTGTGTTGCTATCGCAGCCTCTCTGTGGTTTTTAATTAAGGATTTAGTTCACCCAAACCAGAGTTGGTGATTGTTGGAACACTGGAAAGACTATCAAAGACTGTTTTGGTAAGTCTTCTGTCCCAATCTTTTTAGTCTGACATGCTGGTGCTCTAGTGCGACATCTAGTGGCAAGTAATTTTCATTTAAATAACCTTTAACTTTTTATTTTGTCGCCCATTACTTTCATATTGGAAGGGCACCGGGAAGAGATTTCCTAATGGTTCGTATGAACAGGAGGAAGAAAACCCTGTTCAAATGTTCATATTTGCACCTGATTATTATTTTAAGAAAAAATATGAACGTATGCTTTAATCCTCCCTTTCATATGCTGTTCTCAAATGAAAAAGTCAGCTGTATTATGAGATGATCAGTTATCAGGTTGGATATTATTCACTCTTTCATACTGGATAATTCTTGGCTGCTTCTTCTTGAGGGTTGGAACATTTGCACAGGCTGACACACCAATATTAAAAAAATTCAGTTTCAAACCCACAGAAAACAGTTGCCAGAAAGTTTCCTGTACATTGAACCAGCAACCCACACACTGCTCCACACACTCAGCGAATAGAGGGCACTCTGACAGCGAGAAAGTGCTGATAGAATGGAGCTGTTCGAAACAATGCCAGCCCTCCTGAGATCACTTCATCACATCATCACTTCCTTTGTCTGGTTCAGGTGGGCGGTTGCTGTAATTGTTATCCGTGATGATAAGGTGTGTCACAAATGGCTGACAGTTTTGGTGGAAACTGCAGACTCACCAGTTTTCGGATCTCACACTCCAGGTTCAGGATGCAGTCGAGCTTCCTCTTGCGGCAGCGCTGCGCCGCGATGCGGTTCTTGCTCCGTCGCCTCACATCATGGATAAACTCAAGCTGTTCCGAGGTCAGTTTGTGCATTTTCACCAACATTTGGAAGTCGTTCCGTGGAAGATTTGTGATCTGATCTACGGGGAAAGGCAACTTCACCTGGAAAAAGAAGAAAAAGAACAGATTGTCACTACTGAGCATTTATTAAAATGAGTGGAAGTTGCCCATACAGTTAAAATACTGAGTTTATCTGTCTTTTGTATGGAGTGTGAAGTGTGCCATTATAATTATTATATTTTCCCTTTGATTAATTAAATTAAAGATGCATTGTGTAAAAAAGACGTTCAATTTGCCAACCTGTACATTTTAAAGCAGAGAACAAATAAACTGTGAGATGGGATCTGATAGGCAGACAGGGCCTTGATTGAAAAATGTTATCAATTCTTCATTTTGCATTTTACAAATATCTTTAAATTTTCCTAAAATACACAGGGTCTGTCAAGTTATGAAGCTCGCTTTATTCCTTTATCACTACCACCAGTGTCTAGACTCCTGATACAAATAACAGAGCTTCAACAACCCCTTTAAATACAATGACTCCTCTCATCTGATCAAGCCAAAACCAAGTTTATTAATTGATTATAACACTTTTGCATGATTTGCATCTCAATTTCAAAACAAACACCAACAAAAACCTCTAACTTATCTGTTTCTCTTAACTAATCTCTTTTGTGACTTAATGAGGGAGATTCATGAAGGCTTATGGCTAAATTTACCAGCTACATAGAGGAGATTTACCAGGTGAGTCATGTTTCATTGTGCCCGCTTGCTGTTGGACAGTTCCTCCATTTGATCACAAGATGGCAGAAGAGCACTGCCCCACAAGCCTTGCATCCTTCAGCTCTCTCTCTCAAGCAGAGGGGAAAAGGTGATGCAAGAAAAGAGTCCCTATCTATCTGTCCCTTAGCACCTGGAAAGGTGCCAGCATGACAGACTGAGGGGGTGGGACTGACTTGTCAACCTGATCCAAATCAGTGTCAGGTGATTTCTGGGGGCATGAATATCCGAGCCAGCAACTAGCCTTCACATGCTGCAGAACAAAAGAATTAGTGGAGTAAATGCAGCAGTGATTTGGCAGCGTAAACCAAAAATCAGAGAGCTGTGTGCTATTTCTTCACCGATATGAGAACATTATCAAGGTTGTATGTGTTGATTCTCTTTTTCTCAGTTTGGAGAGCAACAATAAGTCAGCCTCTCTCCCTCAGGTGATGGCAAACCTTATGATAAGCACATCATAGGCAGATCCACCCCAGCAGTATCTGTGTGCACCAGGGAGCTGTAGCTTTAGGCAGCGGGTGAAGCAGTGGAGTCATAACAAAGAGCCAGAGGAAGACAGCCGGAGAGCTTGGCAGAGATGAGAGGAGCTGCAGATCCCTTTCTCCTCTCCCTCTCCCTCCCTGTGGCTGCCTCTGCGGAGCGCAGGAAGAACAAAGTCAAACAAAGGAAGAAGAGAGGAGAAAGAGGAGCAAGCGATGCGACTCCGCACTGTACCTGACTGCTCGAGCGGGGCCAGATGATCCCCGGAGACCCTTAGCCGCTCAGACGACTGTCGGCACAGGCTGCAGCAGAGGTCTGTTTTTCCAGCAGACTTACACAGCGGTGGCTGAGGCGTCACCTGGTGTAAAGCGCCACACTCAGGGGGATAAAGCAAGGTGCCTACTCATGACAGAATTGAAATTACTCCTCGCTGAAGAGCAAATCTAGATGTCAATCTATCCCTGAGAGATAAAATGGCTTGCGTTTCCTCATTAGAAGTGGAGCCCTCTGAACCGCCAGGAGCCCTATTTCTCATCTCAGCTCGACATCTGCATGCAGACACATGAATAAATAATGACCTGAGCTTTCAAGGCCATTCAAGGCTCTCGCTACTTTGCCAGGGCATGACAACTCCAGCCTCAAAGAGAGGCGTGAGGAAAGCTATAAAACATCAGTACGAGCTGCCAGCTCCATGTATAGCAGAGGGGAAGATGACTCTGTTTGTGATTCGATAGCTTGTGTACAGTGTGTACAGAGTGAGCTTTCCCACCACACAATCCAAAAGGGTCTTTGGCCAAACCAGGTTAGAAAAAGAAGGGGGGAAGGAGACACTGCGACCTTGTGATGGTTTCTTTCTCCCCCTCATCTAGCAGTCACTGGTACGCAGGGGACGGCTAAATTTAGCCGCTACACCACGAGAACCAGTTCAGCAGCAAGGCTGGGATGACAGAGTACGCTTCAGCGGTGGTCATAAATTCACAGCCAACTGTTCTGGATTTACATTTTGTTTCTCAATTCTCTCCATTCCCCCTCCCTACCCTCAGTCACTCACTTTCTCTGGGTCATTGTGCTGCAAATGGGGTACAGAGTGAAAAGTAGGGCTCATCTGTTATCAGGACCAGCGCTTTGCTGGGTGTCAGCTGCCTGACACCGCGCACTGTTAAAAAATAATGGATGTTTCAAGTTTAGGCTCAAAATACCATTTATGTGATTTATATGTAGGTGAGGAATCCACTCAGCTGTGGCTCAGAGGCAGAGCGGGGTTGTCCACTAATCAGAAGGTTGTT
>NW_023340246.1:390770-394369 GCF_004916995.1 Morone saxatilis
TTTGCCTGTGTGAATGTGTGTGAAAGGGTGAATATGGCATGTAGTGTAAAAGCGCTTTGAGTGGTCGGAAGATTAGAAATGTGCTATACAAGTACAGGTCCATTTACCAGTCAAAGGGGCGAGCTGATCATTTTCACCTGCTGAGGAATCTTTTTGTTATAGGTTCTGGTTTATCACAGCTCGGGTTTTATTTTCACAAACTGGATAAAATCTGTCTGATCTTCTCACTGCTCATGTTTTTGTCCCACTGGAGTCCTCTTTGTGTATCTCATGTAGAATGTAAAAACACTACCAAATATACAAAAAATCAATAAGACCCAAGTTGTAATAAAGTAGAATTGAATTTAAAAGGAGTAGTCCATCTCTCTTTATCTATCTCACCCTGTGTCAGACGTGAAGATTGATTGTACAGCTCCCGCTTCCAGATAGAATTCTGGGATGTTATGCAAAAATTACCCTCTAACAATCCTGCCCAAAACTACGATTCAGCATTTTGGGAACAAATATTTTCTTACATTACTTAAATATTTATTTTTCTGACAACTTTTTACTTTTACCCCCTTTATTTTACACAAATATCTGTGCTTTTTAAAGTCACTCATGAGGATATTCATGATTATCTCATTAATAGAGATTCACTCTCTGTTCACTCTGTTTTTTATCACAATACGCAATAATATCTTCCAATCCTATATATATACTGTACTATACTGTATCTGGAAACCTACACTATAGCTGAAGACACTGCACAAAAGTACAGAGTGTATGAATAAACTGTCAAGAAGTCAGTGTAGAGACATGTAACAGGGTAAATACAGCTGCTACCTGTAAAATGATCTTATCCAATCCTGTTAGAGCTCTCACTTTAAAACAAGTCTGAATTGTGGATGTGAGAGCTGATTAGGTAGGATATTTGTGCAGTGTGTGTGAGGCTGGGTGGCTGGCAGCCTGCAGCAGGGTGAGACCTGAGGTGAACTGTAGCAGGGTGGGACAGGGTGGGTTCGATAGATGACCCCTGACCGGGAGGGGTCACTGTGCTCTACGCTCACCTGCACTTGTCTCTTGGTCTGCTCTTCAACATTTACTTCATTCCCACACAAGCACTTTCACACAAAGGCCCCGGGGCTATCAACAATGATATTTTCCCTGGCAGTTTGCTTTAAAGCAATTTTCTAAAATGATTGCTGCCCAACACCACTGGTCTAGGTCTGTGTAATACTTGACTGTTTTGTTGCTCTCTTGCTGAATGATGTAATCATAAATAATATCAATCTGTACCAGGTTCATATAAGGCTGTATTATAAGGATAAAAATCCTCTTTTTCTGGCAACTGCAGCTTGTATGGGATAAACACAAGGAGAAATGGGTAGTTAGCTAGGAAAAATGTGTCGAACTTCATTAACATGAAGTCCAAAAAAACAGCAAACAAAATTTGCAGAACTGGACGCACTGTTTGATTGCCAAGTTATTTCTGGGAATTTGCGTGCAAAAACACCACAGCACTGGCCGCCAAGCTGCGGCGACGTGGCCAAAATCAACACAAAAAGAATCTCACAGATTACCACTGTGAGGTAGCTGGATGCTAAATGTCTCAGTGCTCCCTCAGGAGTGCCAGGGGATGTAAGGCCCTGCAGAGGAACAGAGTCATTTCTGTGCCCCAGCTGGCCCCGTACGGTTTGCTGCAGAAGTAGCAGCATCCTGGGGATCTCCACTCTATCCCGATCATACATATACTATCCACCTTGCTGACAAAGAGAGAACGCAAAAATATGTCCTCTGTTTGGTCACTATATTTGTCCCGCTCCACGCAGTGCTCCTCAGCGATGCAGCGTATACACCAGGGGCGATTTGGGGGGTAATGATGAGGCACTGTATCTCATTACCTTGTCACTACATTTTTTGTGCGTGCATCAAGCTAGATAAATATAGATTTCAAAGTAAAATGCTTGGGTAAACAGCACTCCTCTTGCTCAGTTTGAACAAGTTTCCCTCTGCATGCTATGTAGACTACAAAGTAAAGCTCCCTGTGGTATAATGAGTGAGTTTTTTTATATACATCGCCCTTGTTAAATATAGATTTAAGATGGAAATGAATGGGCAAACATCCCCCTGTTTTGAAACTTCAATAAGTCTACTTCCATGTGTCACACAGTGTGCAAACACTGGCCTATTTCATTGTTTGTCTTTATAAGCCACTGTAGCCAAATCTTCTCCCATTCAGCTACACTTATCAGCAACATTTCACTAGATCATTTTAAAAATACTGTTTCTTTTCCAGCTGACACTGATAGATGTTGTCATGTTGCTTTAATATATCACACATAGTGCTTAGGGATGACAGAGTACCGTCCCTTGAAAAAGGCACCATTTCCTATTTCATCTGATATCTTATGTATTTACTATTATCGCTATTGGATATGACTAAAACAAGTTAACAGCTCCACAGCTAACATTATGAATGGCAAATCAGACTCAGACCACAGCCACATCATATCTGGAGTAGAGCAAAGGTTGTTTGGCATTGAGCAAGAGTAGCAGAACTGATATTAAGGCCTGTGCACTTCCTGTCGCACGTTCATTCTATTTCATGTTTCGTCTGATAAAAAACAAACAAACAATGTGCTGATGTATCAGGACTACTTCCTCATTCCTCCCACTTGCTCTGAGATCAATATTTGCAGTGCTGTGGCCAGACGATACGCTAGAATGAGCTCAACGCCTACACTGCAACTGGAAGCTGCAGTTCTGAGAGACACAGAGAGAGGAGACAGAGGGTGGTACAAATGGTGCTGTGAAGAGATGCATGATATTGTCTCAGCTGAGATGCTGGTGGTTGCAGTGGCAAGGTGTCAGCACTTAATTTATCCTATAGCACTGTCCAATCCAGGTGGGATTTTGGCAGCCTGTGTCATTGTACCCTCTCATCTCCTCACTGACTTGAGACCTGTCATGTGGCTATGCTTGGAAGCAATTGCAAAAGGCCATTAAAGAAAGCCTATGGACAGCTAAACACAACAAAATGTAGCTCACGTTTGCTCCTAAAATTAGCCACACTGGTCATAGAGAGTGTTAAATGGAGAAATGAGAAATGTGTTTTATTTCTATTGGATTCCACTTTAATTGGAATTATGAGATAATGGTGAATTCTAAAACACAGTGTAATGTCCGTTACCCAGTGATATCAACCTAAGTTTGGTAACCTTAGCTAACATTACACACCATACTGGTCTTAGAAGGTATTAAATGAAGTAATTTTTTACTGCTATTGGATTTGGCTTCAGTTGGAATTATGAGATAATGGTTGATGCTAAAACACAGTATAATAGTACCACAAGTAGAGAAAAGTCATAAAGTTATTGAACTGGCTCAGTAATGTCTGTTACCCAGTGATATTTTCACCAAATTGAGCAAAAAAGACATTTATGTAGTATGTATGTAGTGCATTGTTATTAGAATTCCATCACTGCTATTATATATAATCAGTAGTCATTACTGCTGTCATAAGACCAATTTATAGATTTAAACCACTGTGGAAAAACACATCAAAATCCCCTCATAGAGCAACACATGGGTCCAACTTTACATTATTAAGTAAAGAA
>NW_023340246.1:394394-403549 GCF_004916995.1 Morone saxatilis
CAAAACCAAATACAATAATAATCAGTAGCTCATAATCTACATAGTACAATAAAGACCAAATTAACGATATTTAAAAACCACGTAGAAAAAACACACACCTACAAAAAAATACCCCATCATTAGAATCAAACACAACAGGGGTCCAACATACATATCACAAATTGAATTAAGTAAAAAGAAAAAAATATATCATTATTTCTGTCAAAAGTTGCTTAATCTCTCCTTTGAGGTGATTGTGCTGTCTGCTGTGTGAGGCTGCTGATTGCTCTCTACACAGATGTGGCTCATATGAATGCAACAACCCATAACCACAGAGCAGGAGCTGCCCAGAGGCCTCAAGTGACTCTGGCTACCTTGAATGACTAGGCTTTGGTCAGACTGGCCTGCGCTTTAACAACTTCCTTCCTCATCGACATTCATTGTGCTCAGTCCACAGTCTTGGGCTGCAGCTATTTTTACCAAAGCTCTTTTCCCCCTCTGCCATTTACTCTGCAAATACAGTGAGGCCAGCCTTCTCCCTGTGTTTGTTTGTACGGCAGGATTATAGAGAGGGCTGGAGGGAAAAAGAGTGGCACAGGAAGCATGAGGTAGCATTTCTTCACCACATAAAGGCCGAGGCGGAGTAACCTAACACTGAGCTTCATTTTGTAAGTACCTCTCTGTGATCTCCACCAGTGCAATAAACTGTAGAACAGGCAGATCTGGGAAACATTCATTCATAAAGGACCTTATCACTATGTGATAGTGAGTGGAAAGCTGGCAGATAACCTGTGTAAGAGATTTGACAGAGGATATTGTGTGGAGTAATGGAGCAGCTACAATGGCTGACACATACATATATAAACAGCCATACCCACGCAAAGAAATGACAAAGGGAACTGAAATGTCTCAGAGTCATTTTTGGGCTGCTCTCCCGGTTGATAGCTCAGTGCTGTAAATCAATCCCACATAATTTACAGCAGCCCATTCAGCAACCGCTTCAAAGGCCCATAAATCTGATGGTGATGGGTGTTGTGCGCCATGCTACGAAGGTAATAATTACACATTACTGCTGAGCCTCTTTATCTTGCAGCTCTGTTTGTGCAGTGGAACCGAATTCTTTTTCACAGGAAAGCACAATCCTGTCGTGTAGCTCCAACCCTTGCAACACACCGACTTGCTCTGTGAATGCGATCACCATGGCAACGCACCACTTTCTCTATCTCTCCCTTTCTGCTCCCTCTGTGCACTAAGATCTCCACCAAGCTCATCAAAAATAATTCTGCCTGCACCTCAAGCAAACATTGCTGAACGTGATATTGCAGTCGAGATAGACTGGTGGTAACATGGAGCCTGCTGGAGCCAAAAGGTCAGAAGTTCAAGCTCTGAAACAGCCAACATATGATGTCACAGTCTAGAGAAAGACATATGACAATGCTAGTGTCATATTAAATCCTCATAACTGACTGTAGTGATGTATAATTTATTGTAAAGGCATTTCAAATCCCAACCAGGGAAACAACAAAGCTCATTTTCCAAGCTTCTAACAGTACTTGAGAGGCATTTTGAAGATACTAGACAAGAACAGCATGTGTCAATGCAGGCCTGAGATGCAGGAAAATTTAATCATTAAAGTGATTAAACGGCTGTGCTACAAGGAAGCAAAGCTAGTCTTTGTGAATTCATTTTATTGTCTTTTGCTTTCCCTCAAGTGGGAAATCTGCTCATTTCGATGTTATTACACCTGCATTGTGCTGCATCTGTGAATTAGAATGTCCCCTTGCTGATCTTTACCCGGTAAACAACAACAGTCGTCTAGTCTGCAGCTTGGAGGACGTCTGCCCAGGTGGATTAGGGGAGGATGATTAGAGGATTGGCTATTCATCCTTGTCAGCACTGTTGAGCTGCGTTACAACCGGGCTGAGCCTCTCGCCCACTCACATTCAACTCACTGCAACCTCCGCTCCATTAAAACTTTATGGCCATACCACATCGCTGCTGTAATGTATTGCTTGTAATCCCTTTGCGATGCACTGCACACCTTCACGCCGGCTGGGCATCACAGCTAATTGTTGATAGATCAGAAATGTCAGAAGTCGGCTAGGCTGCACTGAGAATTAGCATATGAATATTTACGAGGGGATTATAGACGTGGGTGTTTCTGCTGGGATAAAAAGCTAGTTAGGCTAGTTGGCACTGGCAGGGAGATAGACAGAGCCAGTGGGATTCACTGCAGAGGGCAGTTCTACCCTGGGGAGAATCCTGAACCTTCAATCGCCTGCAGTGCTTCTCTTACACACGCTACTCTCAGCTAAGATAATTAACCAGTCACTGTCTTAAAAACAGCATCACAACCTCCTGTATCTAGACTGTCCTAGTGCTTTTGGGCTCACATATTCAGACTCATTACACAGATCCCCAGCAGTGCATAAAGCAGATTAATAATATCAAAGCACATCTGTGGCCTTTGGTGGTGCTGTAAATCTTGTACTGAACACTCCTGCTTCAATTACATGATGATTTAATGACTGCTAATGCAGACCTGGAGAGCAGGCCACTGCGATATAATTAGCCATGATGGAATTGAGTGTGATGGCTACATTGTATGTTACATGTAAAAGACAATGTTTTACACTCACCTCTGGCCCTTGCTCCTGTACATGGCAGGACTCGCTGTCTCCCTCTGAGAAGGAGCCTGACTCGTCGCTGGAGTTGGTGCCGTAGGACTGCTCAAATTTGATCTTGGGCCGCACCTGGTTAAAAAGGGCATCCCCTCCCACACTTTGCTCCTGCTGGTCCACATTGAGGCAGCGTGCCACATTGGAGCACGGTGAGGAGGAAAACTCAAACTGGGGCAGGCTGCAGGGAGAGCCTCCGCTGCCATCCTCCGCATAGGAGTATGAAGAGCAGGAACTGGAAGTCCTGGTGCGGGTCTCACAAGGCGGCGAGCGTGGGCACACTTTGATTGGCACTGGGCAGCTGGTGTTGGGCCGTGGGCGGCACAGGATTGGGGGCTCAGAAGAGGTGGTGCTGGGAGAATAGGTCTGGGAGCTGGGGAGGGACTGGCTGGTTCCACCCCACACACCCTTTGGCATGGGCTCAACGAGCTCCATCTCCAAAGAGTTCCCACCAGGGTAGGAATGCGCTGGGGTTCCCAGACGGTTGCAGGCCCCTGAGGAAAATATGACACTACGGCGGTCTATCTCAACTTCCTGTTTGCAGACCCCATCGCAGGAAGTGGACTTGAGGGACAACCCTGCAGGGAAACCGTCCATGTCCTTTGGGGATGTAACTGACAGACCCAGCTCCCCAGTGAAAGGCCTGAAGTCTTTTTTATGATCTCCCTGAGAGTTTCCTTTGTCCTGGGGGCAGACAAGTCTGTTGGCGAATAGCTGCTGTGATGTGTTGGGCAGACTGGGGAGGTCCACCCCTTTCTTGAAGAAGGCTCGGAGGCAGGAAGGGGACTTGGTTCTCTTGGTTCTTTCCACAGATATTGGGTTATCCATCTCCATGGCTGTCACACTGTCCTTATCCCTGACGTCCTGCTCGTCCCCTGACAGGCACAATGAGATGGCCTCTTCCTCTGCCTGTGGTTCAACTTTGATCTGAGCCAAAGGCAGCCTGCCCTGACCCGGCACTGCCCCACTTACGCTGCTCTCCTTTAATGTGCTTGGAAAACCTGAGGTACTGGTGTCTGAGGAGGTGTCATTATTGTGCTTGTTACAAGCCCACTGGTATTTCCTGTACTTGGGGCATCGTGGCAGGTCTGATGCACCATGCCGATCAAAGTCCAGACGGCCATCCATGAAGTTACTGGGCACAGCCATCGCTAGCCGATCATCATCAGGGTGTCGAAAGGAGGAGAGGGCGTCGGCACACCGCCGCGCCCTGGGGGAGGTGGGCCTTTCCACCTCTGACTGCATGCTCTCATCCTCTGAGTTGTTCACCTCCGCCGCCACCTTGTGGCAGAGCAGCAAGCCGTCCTCCTCACTGCGCAGCTGAGCTTCCAGGAAGCGAAAGCATGAGTCCTCGAGGTTGTGCATGCGCAGGAATTCAGCACAGCGGATGACCTCCTGGATGTTTTCTCTGCTGAGTAACAGCTTAGCAGTGTAGGCAAACTGCAACAATGGGGCGAATCCCCTGGCAGTGACCTGCAAAAAAACAGGGAAATTGCCAGCATTACCATCAGCACAGCCATTGTTCAGAGCACTTGGAGTGTGGTGAGACAACCCGACAGCTCCAACAACCATAAACAAACACTGTAAAATACCGCTTAATCTTTTTATCGGGTCAGCACTGAACTTTCTATACAGCAGTAAATAAGAACTGGTGCTCTGGGGATGTTTGGCAGGTTGTGTCCAGCCTGATGTGCATAATAACAACCTGTGGGACATTCCAGCAGTCTACCACTGTCTGCTCTGTGGTCATATTATTGGTTTTGCCTTCACCCACTCCAGTCACTGCTTTGTATTTGCACAACCCCTACTTACTTGAGGTAAGATGTCTAAGCACAAGTGCTGCTTTATATTCATTCAATTACATGTATTTACTGTTGGCAGCAGGAATCGATATATAGAAAATGCTGCCTTAAGTGCTCTGCTGGAGGACCAAATAATGGTGATTCTTAAAAAAGAATCAAGGTTATTTTTGTGACATACCTTAGACCGCTAACAAGTTTTAGTAGTCAAGTTTTTTTTATCAGTTCCAAGAGATTTGAACCGGCACCAAGCCAATACCTCATACCTGAGAAACAAATGGATTCAAATTTGTTAAATATTGTTTAAACAGAAGCAGCCTAAATAAAATGCTCTAAATCTGCAAAACTGTGATTTAAATCAAATAAAAGTAAATAAATCACAAATCTGACCACACACTCAATGTTGGCTTTTGGCACTTGACAGTAAACTGTAGCTGATATTTTAACCTTCAGTTAAAAACTGCTCTGCACTGTCAGTGCTCCGATCGGGGCCCACCTTCTATGTCAGTGCCCTGCATCCTCAGGTCAAGTGCCTATAAAGCCTAATGGTTTGTAAGACTGCGGCTTATCTCCGTGGTGGCCATGTGGCACTGGATGATAGAGGGAAGCCTTCCATTTAGACTTAATGCCAGATAATTAGGTAAACTCCTGAGCCTGCAGAAGTCCAGCCCACCCTCTGCTGCTGTTGTCACTGAGCACACATACAAGAGAAAGGAGCCAGAGGAGCCAGGCTTAAATACAAGGCTTGTCTGCTGTTTGGCGATCAGCGTGAGGTTTACACTAGGTTGTGTTCATCACTTTACTCAGGTTTTAGCACCCAATCCCTGCAGCTTTATCCTGGTTTATTCTCTGGTGACAAACAAATTACTGTTAGGCGCTTGGGGAATGCCATCAAACCACACACAGAGGAAAGGTGCACTAACAAACACAATTACAATGGGCTCACTTTGAATCTTAGACTGTATTATTTGCTCTACAAAGCACCTCTTCAGAGGTAGACTGATGTGAAGTCTTTCTTACAAGACTTAACAGAGGCTCGCAGATGTATGGGATGAGCAGCACAATGTGGTTTTAATGACTGTTAACGGATTGTTTTGCTGCCTTTGTTGGGGGAAACAAGAAGATGAATTACCCTAGGTGGAACCGTATCCACTGTGTGAGCACTGTAGCAGCTTCCTGAGGTCCAGTAGTCTCTGCCAGACACCCCACTTGTATAACAGGATTTTCCCTCCTAAATGATCAAGCTTCAAAAACCACAGAATTTACTCTGTGGATTTTTCCACCCGGAAAAACAACTAAGCAGTATGCACGAGGAAACACAAATATGTCAGTAAAAAATAGCTTGAGGTCATCTGAGTGAGTCTAAGAATGTATTAAATCATCTGGCTTAGTGGATTATTAGTAAGATGAATAAACATGTACATTAGGTTGCTGTTTTTTATTTTTAGAGGTTTAAACCTGGTAGCGCCAATACTTTACTGACTCAGTCCTTGTTCACTTTCCAAAAATACTGTGTGAAATTAGAGATAATACATGCTAGAGGCTCAGAACACAACAGCACAATGGAGGATGTGTGTGTGCCAATTTGAATGGAACATGACCCCAAAATACAGACGGGGATTATGTGATTAAAGAATAGATATGAGAATTAGAGCTTTAAATTGTAAAACACCCAACTTGACTTTCAGCTACCCTCAATGATCGATCTATTTACTTGTGCATTGTCATAGCTTCTTTGGCAATATAAATAAAAGATAAACTGTATTTATTTTTCATATTTTACCTATGTAGTTGACTGTTATGTGTACATTTTTTCAAACATTAAGGCCTAAATGCTGTTTCATTAGCCACACAGCCGGGAATACAATTCTGGTGGGGAAATATATGAGTGGTAACTATAGCTGTGTACGTGTGACTGCTGACGCTATAGTTCAGTTACAGTTTTAACCACTGCAATGTAGATAAAATGTTGTGACAGAAATGTGATTTAAGTAAGCTAGTACGAAGACTACATGCTAGTGATTGATACTGCTAATTTCCATCCTTGTTGTGTTTTTCAGTACATTTCATTTTCCATTTTTATGATCCATTACCTTTACAAAACACATTTTAGTGGTAATTTAAATGCTGTTTTAACAGTTAGATTTTGAATGCATATAAATAGATTCTGTGAGTTTTTGGAGCTCTACTGGAGGGATGAACATCTTTTACCAAAAGATATTCCTTCATTTGATGTTTTGATGATGGTGATGGTGGGGAGCGCCGTTGCTTCAAAATCTCTGTCTCAAAAACATTATGTTTGTATATTACTAAATTGTTTTCATGATTATGTTGTGTTGGTAACAAGTACAGGACTGTCACACCGGAGTGCAAGGTTCTCGTCCAGACTCCTGTCTGTGGTTACACAACAAGAGCACTTTTGTTAAGGTTAGTATTAAATATGAAGAATTCTGCTTACTTCTTCTGTATTAAAACACACAGCGATCTTTCCATAAGCATAAAAAGTTCAATAATGCTTTAGTTGCTACAATTGGCTATTTTGGTGGAAAACAAATGAAATATGCTGTCAATTAATAAAAACAGTATCCAAATCCCAAAAGTGTTGATACTGAACACCACAGTAAAATGTTAACAACATATTATTATGTTAATAGAATAACATAATTTGGTTGCCAGAATAGTTGTATACCGGTATAAACGTAATTTCTAAGATAGAGTGCTGCCCATAGGTGTTTAGTTGTAATCTGATGACCGTGATGGCTACACCAATAAGATTAGTCAAATTTATCATGTCAGAATAAACCCCTTGAGATGTATCAAGGGGGGTCACATATAAATGTCACAGTGCATGATGTTAACTGCCTAACTTAAGTGTTTAACTCATCAATTCGACCATCCATTTATCCTGTTGCCCCTCCATTACACATTGTCCTCTCCCTTGAACCACAGTTGCCTATCCACTATCTGTGAGTCCCTCTTGAAAAGCTATAAATAAATGTGTTTCTCATTTCATAATGTAACTGTGGCGGCTGTAAAAAGAGATGCTTCTTCTTGACAGCAACAGCTGTCAAATCTTACAACATTTCTTTCAGCTGGCTCGTGACAGCTCAAAATATTTCCCAGATGGGTTAAATGGGTTAAGTCAGTACTTGTGGCCCTGTTACCTACATTTCTATGTAGGTATTTGATCAACCATGCTATAAAAAGCAATGTAAAGTTACACTTGCATTATTGGATGTGTCTGTTTTCGGGCTTAAATCTTAATTCTCGTGTTAATTTAATTTATACATGTGCTCAGTTTCTTTGTTGCTATGATATGAATACAGAAAGTAAAATGTTCATGCTGTAAAACATCATACCAGCACCAGTCTAAACAGATGTGTGATATGTCCTAAATACACATGTGTTTGCATACGGTGTACAATGTGTGATGGGACTGCTATAAAATGTACGATATTACTGTGCTTTTTGATCTGCAGGGTGGACTCCAGCTGGGTCTAGCAGCTGAACCTCCATCCTGCTTGTATTTCACCCAATGCATCCGCAGGCTGCAACCTCCCAGCATGCCTCTGGTTTAAAGCCCCTTGCAGTGAGCTCTGGCTCACAGACAGTCCAACAGCACTGGGCATATCAGTCATTGTTAAGAGGAAGCTGCTGACTCCCTATCTGTGAGGGGGGATGGTGTGTGAGTGTGTGTGAGTGTGAGTGTGAGTGTGTGTGTGTGTGTGTACCAGAGTAAATTGGTAGGTGGGAGTGTGTGTGTGTCTCAGTGTGACGGATTGGGGGGAGGGTAGAGGCTTTGACTGGACTATACGATCGACTGATGAGCACAGCACATCCACTACACTACTGCTGCAGCACCGCTCTGGACATACACTTACACACACGTACACACACATTTCTGTGTATGATGACGCACAATATGTGCCCTTTAGGCTGCTCTTTTATCTTTCAAATCATGTTGCTAGTTTTATGATCTCTATGATATTTTTTATTTCTGCATTAAAGAACTACCCCAAAGATTTACTTTTACATGTCCATAAAACTTCACATATTAGAAAAAGAATGGTCAAAATCCGAGCATCACAGGCAATGATATCCTGACTATTAGTCCCTATATAGGTCAATCCCTCAAAATACTGGATCCTATATTTGTGCAAGAAGACACAAATTTGCTCAAGGTGGCACAAATCTAGGCAAAGATGCATCTTAGTGATTTGAAAATTCTAGGTGGAGATCTAAGGCTTCCATAATATTGTACTTTCATAATTCATGAGACGACGAGAGAGAGTCTGGGCTGTCACACTCACACATGCTCAACAGTCAATCGGTGAGTTTGTGCAAATAACACAGGCTGAAAATCTGCTTCCCAGTCAGATGATGTGATATAGTATAATTAGTTAATGACACACACACAGCAATAATTGCCTAATTTTAAGAACAATCCATGACGATTATACAGAAAAATAGAAATGCAAGTCAAAGATTACATTTTGTCAGTGTTTTAGAGACCCCTCCAAAATGTCACAAATAATGTTTTCAGGGGAGCTCATGTCTTATTAAAAGGAGCTGAGTTCCCCCTAATAAGACATGAGCTCCCCTGAAAACTAGATTTGTGAAATATTGAGAATATGTTATTTTTGTCATGCATTTATATTTTTCTGTCATCACAGTTTATTCCTAAAATTTGATATATGAC
>NW_023340246.1:403649-407182 GCF_004916995.1 Morone saxatilis
GAGGCGAGTTGGTTGCAATCTGTAACTACACCACATATGCCACTAAATCCTTCACACTGGTCCATTAAGTCCAGCAGTTCACAAGGTTTAATTCACAAAAGGACTGATCACTTTAAATACATTTTCACATAGACGTTAAGAGAATTGGAAATGTAAGGAAAGTGTCATCCTCAGTGACAGCTCAGACGTTCCTGCTGAGCCGTGGGTAAGTAAACGTCCCCTGAAGGTGGATTAAATTAGATAGTGTAGGTCCTAATCCTCTCCCAGTGCAGCTTACTGTACAGGCCAGACACTGCGGAGGACATGACCCCACCTCTACACTGTACAAGAAACAAGCCTTAAGATTATGTATGGACTGTTTGTTTCTGACCATACAAATATTAAATATATTAAAATCAAATTTGTCCAAGTATATTAACATATGCCAGGACAAATTAAGTTACATTGCCTCTGTGTCCACCATTTCTTTTGTTCACTGTGTGTGTGTGTGTGTGTGTGGCATGTTTCTCAGCCCAGACTGATGAAAGTCTGTATTCCTTTCATTAAGGGGGATGTTCGCTGCTTAACTGTGCCAGGTTTGGAGGTTAAATACAAAGAGCATAAACATGGGGATCACACCGCAGGCTGTCGCCCAGCAGGCTAGCTACTCAAGGTGCTCCTCTACCTATCCTCTCACACTCAGACAAAGACCGTGCGTCTTCTCTGTCAGCTTACGACATGAAATGTGTCCTTGTGTTGGCAGGGTCAGAGAGACCCCCTGCTGGACCATGGGGGTTGGGTATTAGTGCCAGTACTCCTCACTCGCATCACTCCTCTCTCTACCACTTATTCTTCATCTTCTACCACTCAACCCCCATCTTATCCTTTTCTCATCTCTTCTCCACTGACACTGTGCTTTGGGGGCTCCTCTGGGCTGAATGGTGGTCCACATGATGCATGGAGTC
Organism: Morone saxatilis; assembly: GCF_004916995.1. Lineage (NCBI taxonomy): Eukaryota > Metazoa > Chordata > Actinopteri > Moronidae > Morone > Morone saxatilis. Next base: position 404,594 of record NW_023340246.1, read on the forward strand.
ATGCACCGGCACTTGACCTTTGGCTTCTTATATCAAAATGCCTAATCAATAGTCTGGGTGGGGGGAATTATCGACTATCTTTAATCCTAGTCCCCTCTTTCCTATTTGGAAGTTGATTTAATCCACTTGGGGACGCAACAACACCAAACCCTGCATCAGAAAACCCTAACCCTGGCCCTACCATCAGGTAAACTACTTTTTTGAGCTGCTCACTCCTTTTTAAAATGAGGTGCACGTTTGTGTGCGTTTTCTTTTGAGATGAAAAATGTGCAGTGTTCCCTGGCTCATGACTAAGGAAAGAACTGACAAACAGGAGGTGGTTTGAGGTCTGTAAACCAGCGCTCTGCTGAATCACAGCACTGCCCTCGCCTTTTTTCCAATAGGGTAGAATGGTAGCACTGATGATCTGCCGCCACCATTCCAGCTAGTCAGAACATTCCCACACTGAATGTCAGATGTGCCAACAAGTCAACAATACAGTGGCCAATCCTAGTTTTTTGATTAATTCAAATCAAATTCAAATTTTTTTTCCAATAATGTAATTACTACAATAAATTAGGTTTCTGCTGCAATTTAGGAACATCCAATCTAATGTATAGCATTCTGGATCATTTAAATATCAGCCTCTTGTACAGGAGAACAAAGGAAACATGCTGAACTAATAAGTAGCTGACAGCAGTCAGATGTGATCACGGCAGTGAAGACTGAGTCACATCTTTGTACACAGTTCTACAATATGGAGGTCATTTCTGTTTGTCCCAGTGATGACTGCTTCCCTCCAGTGGAGGGCTCTCTTTGAAATTTCTCTCCCTTGCTTGTATTTGTGACACGCTGATTCTTATAAATCCCCCTTTGTTCTTACACTCACAATAAATATGATGTAGAGAAACACTGTGTGTATGTGTGAAGCCTCTATCGTCCAACACGCACGTTGTGCTCTTCTGTTCCTTCCCCCTGCCGGCTGGCCCAGAGGACAGCATCGCTGAGATAAAGCGGGATTGTTTCGTTCCCATGATGTGATGGCCAACAAAGCCCCTTGATGAAACTGGCTGCCCCTCTGCAATCCCACAATCACATTAGATATAGATGATGTCACTCCCCCGCACCAGCCCCGGCTACTCCAAGGGCAGCGAGGCCATGAGAGAGGAGTGATGAAGGTGGTGGGGGAGGTAGTCTTTGTTTCACATTTCATCCGCACCAAGCTCCCCCTCTTTCCCCTAGTGGCAGCCGGGGTCTTTCTAATTTGGCATTTGTTTCACATAGGTGGCAGTCTTCAGTAGCTGCTGAAGGAATACTCCCCATGACTGGAGGCAGACACACGAGTGCCAGTGAAGTGCTTCTAAGCTAGCACAGCTTAAGGCTGCTTTTCTGAGCTGACACAGACCAGTGGGGGCTGAGCAGACCCAGTCCTCCCCCCATCATCATGAGAGAGAAGACGGTGTTCAGACACAAGGCAAAGATGTGTCAGCATGCTTCAGTCACTGACCGTGAAGCAAAGGCTGACAGGGGACCTTAAAAAAGTTGACTGGCCACATCAATGAAATGACATCCCTCCATGATGCTGCTGTGACTTGTCTAGACAGTCAGAGAGAGATGTACAACTTAAATAGATGAAAACGATAAAAAAACAGCCTTAGTGAAGTAACTTGTGTTACTATGGCAATTTGTTGTTACTCTTGTACTTGAGTACTTTACACTTTATACTTGTACTGCACTACAATTCAGTCATTATTACTCTGCAGACTGAGATTTTATATCCAAAATATATAGACATAAACAATATATAATAGTTCAAATGAGTCCAAATACTTTTTACATGTGAATGCATCAGTAATAATAGTCTAAAATATAGATACTATATTATATAAGACTCTGGAAGGGGACATTATGCACAATGAGTATTTCTGGTAATTAAAGAACTTGATCACTGCGAATGTAGAAGTTTTACTCGTTGCTAAGTGGTATTACTACTTTATTCAGGTCAGCCCAGTCTCACACCAAAGCATGTAATAGTCTGCCAATCCACTAAAGGATACTGTGTCAGTGTTGTGTTTTGCCCTGCCTAGACGTGAAAAGTACATACATGTATGAAGGTGCAGCATAAAGAGCGACAAACACAGGGAGACTGTTGTTCGAGTGCTGTGTGAACCCAAAAGTCGAAGGTTCAATTGTCAGGTACATAACATAACTTACGTAGTTTTCGGTGCTTAAATCTAATCAAACTGTGCCTTATTTTGAAAGTGAAACACTGCTTATTTAGTATTGCTTACTTGGCTGCAGAATGAGCATATGTTGGAAAACGTGACACTTCTACGGTGGACTGCTGTGTGTATTACATGAATGCTGCTTCCACCACTGACACCAGATATGATAATTCCTTAAAGGATCAGTGTGTAGGATTTAATGGCATCTAGCGGTGTAGTTGCAGATCACAACTCCCTTGCTTCACCCTCCCCTTCCAGGCGTAAAGAAGAAACTAATAACTACTACTGATTAGTTTGTCTGTTCTGGGCTACTGTAGAAACATGGCAGTTCAACATGGCAGACTCCATGAAAGGCAACCCAAGGCATCTGTAGTAATACAACATA
>NW_023340246.1:407282-413590 GCF_004916995.1 Morone saxatilis
CCAACACTGGCTCTAACGCGGGCTTCCTTGTTGTAAGTTTCGTGGCCACCGTAGTTTCTCCTAAATGTTCGGAAAGCCAGCTGTATTCAGTTGGTTGCAATCTGCAACTTCCCCACTGGATGCCACTAAATCCTACACACTGGTCCTTTAAAGCTGCTTTGGACATAATTATCTGCCAAATGAATAAATAACAGTAATGTGCAAGTACGTCATACTTGGCTTGTTCATGGATACGCTTTTGAACTTGGACCAACTCTACTAACTATACTTTAGTTTACATAAGACTTTGTTCTGTAAGTTTTTGCTCGAGGCAGAGGGTGAATTGATGGCTTTAGTCCAGTGTTTTCAGTTCATCAGTGTGTGTGGCTATGGATGCTGGGGGAAGGTGACACCCTAACTGGTCGAGGCAGATGACCACCCACCTAGAGCCGAAGGATTCTCGTCCCAGGTTCTCTGCCTGTTCAAAAGGCACGTTTTCCTTGCTCCCCGCTCACCGAACGTGCTGTGCTCATGGTGGTACTGCTGCGTCTCTGTAAATAATGTTAATATAAGGAGTTCGGTCTAGACCTGAATTCAATTGATCCTGGTTCGTATTGCTTGTGTACTGGTGTCAGTGGGGAGCTTGAGTGTTGCATTGTCTACAGCTGTTCCACCCCTGCAAGAGAAAACTGTCATGGAAACGGCGTGTTTGATGGACGTACCTCTTCCGGAAGGCTAACGACCAAGCCATTCTCCGCCTGGCCTACCAGCGCCTGGAGGAAATACTCGCTGCAGGCGGCCAGCACGGCCCGGTGCCCGCGGAACTCCTTGCCCTCCACCCGGACAGTCACATCGCACAGGATATCCTGCTTCCGCTGGTCGTTGAGGCAGAGGAGGATATTGGTACAATGAACCGTCGACTCATACACATACATGGGGGCTTCAGGCTTCTCATCCACGGACATTCCGCTCACGCCCTGGAAATAGAAGCACAACAGAGGGGGTCAGCTTACAGCCGAGCCCAGCAAGCGCATACCGCAGGGCTGACATCAGCCTCGGCGGTCTGCAGCAGCCAGCCTCATGATTCAACACATACAAGCCTGACTGCCTGCTGCTCTCTGCTTCACGTGGTCGCTCCCCCTTTAACATTTAAAAGCCAGCAAAATGTTGCTGTGCATGCACCCTGCTCACCGTGGACCCATACAAAACATCCATACATGAATCACAAAAGGCTGACTTTGAGAGTAGTCCACACATTTCCACTTGCACCAACTGCACACAAAAATCACACACGTACACACACAAAACCGGTAACTACATCAACAAACAACAAAGTTTTTTTTTAAAAGCCAGTCATGTTTAAATGAAAGGTAGACAAGAGAGTGCAGAGTAAAGTGTGCTGTACTATTTGCTTTAGAGGTCCACATGTGTTTGTAATCTAAGAGGGACTCACTGTAAAGGTATGCTGAGCAGCTTGGACACACTCAGCAAGTAAACCTCAGCTGAAGCAGGGTGAGAATATGAGTACAGGAGCAGCTTCTCCACAGGATAAGAACCCAAATTACAGTAGAGAGGTTGGCTTTTAACCATTAGAATAGAACAGTTAAAGAAGTACGGGCACATAAGACTGTTGTCTCTGAGTACTGCATTGAAATTCCCAGGTGTATTACAATAAATAATATTAAACGAAACAAAAAGAGTTAAAATCGACTTTGGCTCCAGCTTCTTCGCCTGGCTGGAGTCAGCATAACTCCACACTTCCATCAAAACACAAAGCCCAAGAAGCTCATCTCTGGGAACACAACAGCACGTGCCCCTGATTTTCCTGCCAAACGTTCCATCCAGCTCACCCTGTGATGACAGACACACAGCTATCTTCCCTCAGACACACTCAGCCATGGGCTTGTGGTCACAAGTTTGAAATGAACTCTACTACTCTCAGTCCCCTGCTGACACAACAGCACACTAACTGAAGCAGTCCAGACCCTTCCTGTTCTTGGGTGATTAGGAGTTAAAGAGTAGAATTCTGAAATTGAGTTAATGTCTGCTATTTCACTGAATAAAATTAAATTTTATGTCAAAATGAATGCCTTGACATGAGGTGACTTTCTCCTTTTGCCCTAGTTTTACACAGTGCTGCAAATTAGATTTCCTCCAAAAAGTTCCTATCAGTTTTTTTTAGTTAGCTTACAAGCTATCAGACAAATGTAGAGGTCTAGTAAATGTGATTACACACAGAAATTGTTCTCATTCAGGAGGGAATTGTTCTAATGAAATTTCTCCACATTATGATTGGAGGAAGTGCTGGATGTTGTTCAATCTCAGAACCCATCGACTGTCGTCTCACCACGATTTAGCCTCTGAGGGGAAGCAGCCAATATTTTGGGGGTTCTGGACAATGGGTATCCAAGCCAAGACTTCCTCTGCTGTCAGATTAGCAACTTGATACGTGAGTATGACGAGGAAAGATGCATTTTGGCTAATATCCATAAACAATTATCTGCATATGAATGCATCAGACGATAGCTGATGGGTTCCGTAACCAAAGCCTGCTCAAAGGCGATTGCTTAATACTACTCATACTATAAAGGGACACCAGAACACGTCCAATTCCAAAATCTTTGTCCCTGGTCTAGAGATTGTGTCTTGTATAACTTGCATTTGAGACAGCTCATACATATGGAACTGATAACCTGATGTCTTTTATTACATGTTTTTGTGTACATAAAGGAATAACACATTACAAGTTAAGCGAAAAAAGCTCTCAATGACTCATACTTTTATGTATGAAAAATGCTTTGCAAGAGGAGAAGTGTTACTGAAAATGAGGAAGCACAGCTAACATCCCTTAAGTAAATAAAGACTCAAAAATCCAACACAGCAACGAGTGCCATCACTTGCCAAAACACAATCCTTTCTCCCATCATCCAGGATTTTCAGAGCCAGAGGATCTGCTATCCCCACACACACTCCAGGCCTCAGGAAAAGATGGTGTATGTATGTGTGGAATGGTGCGAGCTTAGCTACTACTCCAAGTGTGTAAATGGAGACTGAGAGGCGTCTTCGCCTTGCAAATAGAACTAGCTACCATCTTGTGAAAATAGGAGCCCCTCACCGTGTAAGTGGAAAGGAAGGGGATAATAACGCAGTGAAAGGGAGCTCGCTGTCAGTGATCAGTCAAGACTCTGATCACCGACTATTGTTACATTGGCAAACGGTTTTCCTTCCCAAAGCAATCAATCCAGTTGACAGTTCCCACAAAAACATATAGGGGTGCTGAATGAAATCATTGGATGAGGCATTCTGTTTGTTTCCATGTGCCACACCTAGCAATCATCCTGTAGACACCAGTACAACCTTTGAAAAACCTGCATCAAGTGCTCGGCACTACCAACGCACAAGTGCTGTTCCAAAGCAACAATTGCATCAGGATATAGAGATGTTATTGCACAGAAGGTGACCTTGAGATATATTAGGAGATATAGAATACACTGGCAGGAGCATTTACAGGCAACTTTTCAATCCACAAAATGGATTGTGAAAGGTTTAAATGTGGAATAAAAAGGCTGCAAGGAGGAGGAAGATTACTGTTTCAAGTACTAAGTTGAACAATGTTAGAGAATATGTCATCCCTCAAACTCAGTGGGTTTTTGGTTAGGTGCTTAAAATAAGGTTTGTGGTTAACACAATAAGCTTGTGTTACAGAGATTTTTTTTGGTTTTGTTCTATGACATAAAATACATCAGTAAATACTCCATCTGTGAATTTTGAACCTTTTACGTATCTTAAAAAAGGCAGTTGCTAACAAGTGGCGAGACGACAGAAGTCGTTGGTGTCTTTAAAACACGGAAGACTTATCTGCTCACTAGTCTTCCTTTACGACCTTAAAAGTTTAGTTTTACAAATTTTACTAATTGTGTCTACCTGATTTATGCAGGAATTTTTGGGCTTGAATCAGCCTCACAAAAATGGTTCAAACCTTGCTGAAACTCAATATTGTAGAACTTAAGACTGGACAGCACCCACTGATAATCAACTGAGCTGGAAGCCAGACCAATCTGCCAACTATAGTGTAAAGTGTTGCAGGTGCTGATGTAACCCTTCACCTATTAAAATTAACAAAAGTCATGACCACCTATATAGGCCAGGTTTTGCAAATGAGCCAATGAATGCACTGACCTATTTTTGACATCAAGTTTTCGATTTAGACGGTTGACAGTATTTCGAGAACAATCAGCATATCTGAAGACTAGTCACAGCTCAGTGAGTGGTGCTTTTGTCCAATCAGGTGCAAGAAGATATCTCAGTACAGGAGAGCACTTGTCAATCATTTACTATCTACTGTACGGGCTTACTAGAAATGACGTCTGACACAAGCAAATGCATACTGAGCCTAAACCACAAGGAGGGAAGTGGAAATTGTGGACTGGCTTTGCGAGGCTGCCCTGAGCCCTGACTTGCATTTGTAATAGTACATTTAGCTGTTTACCTGTGACAGAAACGTAGTAATGACTTGACTAGAGCAATCTACTGCTACAACAGATAGCCTGGTATGGGGGCTGTTGTGGAACAGCTATGTCAGTCCAGACTCTTCTAGAGTTCTGGCTAGGTCCAGCTGTTGTAAAGTTTGCTTATTTCCACTAAACATTTCTCAGTTGGCTTCCTTGGTCTTCCAAGAATAATGTTTCCAGATGCGGTTGCGAGGTTCACAACAATCCAAACATGCTATTTCTACCCTGGAATGCATTCGCTTGGACTTCGGTTTGTTGCAGTGGGAGGAAAATGCAAGGATGGCACAAACACAAGGCGTGCACACACACACACACGCACACAAATACAGTGCAAGCATATTCACAAACATACAGACAGACACATACCCAGACACACACACACCGCAAAATAGCAGGTTGTGGCAGATTTCTGATTAGAAGTGCTGATGGATGGAAAAGAGTTTTCTTTCTTTTTTTTGACTTCCAGGGTCAGTTGTTGACGGCAGCTCTTTCCGCCACACTGATACAGATGCTGCCAACCTGCTTGCCAGTATTCCCGTGCAGATCAAAAGCGCAGTGTGATGGTGATGAGTATGCTCCAGCAAGCAGTCAGAGCTGACCTTAGTGCGTACCGCTGGCTGGAGGGAGGCTGATGATTAAGACTAATGTGGCTGGTGACCTGTTGAGCTCTGCACTACATGAAGCACTTTGAACTGCACTATGAAATGTGTTATTAAATAAAGTTTGATTCACTGATTGATACGCATTACAGCAATTATGCTTATGGAGCGACGGTGCTTGCAGAGGAGGCCACACACTGCTATACTGTAGGGAAGGTGCAGAAGAAAGGAGCTGCAGGTAACATCCTGTTCTCACCAAGGCTTTCATTATGTTTACCTGCTGCAGCCTTCATATCTGCACTAACTGGTCCTGCTGTTGCTGGTTGTAGCTGCTGGAAGGTTTGAAGTTTAAAGATTTACTCTGTTGCTTCTTTGTTCTAAAAGTCATGTTCTCAATGCTGAAATGTTCCCTTTCTGGAGCAAGCCAGACTTTGACTACAGCTAAAATGTATCAAACAGTCAGATCTATATGATCTATTGCTGGCTCAACCTCTTATACCTTTCTTAAATTCTAAATGATCTAAAACTATTACTATAATATCACTTTCTAAAAGACACAAGATCAATATTAGCCTCATGTCTGTGTGTTAGGTAGCCTACAGAGCTGGAAACAGGATGTGGTTAGCCTAGCCTAGAATAAAGACTGGAAGCAGGTAGAAACCGCTAGCCTGGCTAAACACCTACCAACACCTCTAAAGCTCACTGATGAACATAAGGCGTTTCATTTGTTTCATCTCCGCATTTACAGAAATGTAAAGATGACAATGTGTGGTTTTAGGTGCTCAGTCATCATGCTAAGCTAGGCTAACCACGTCCTGACTCCAGCAACGTATTCAATGCACACCAGGAGATTGATATCAATCTCCTCACCTCACTCTCGGAAAGAAAGCATGTAAGCACATTTGCCAAGATGTTCATCTGTTAATTAAATTAAACAAATTTGCAATGCAATACTCTTGCAAAAATATGGAGAACAGTAAACAAAAAATAATGAAAAATATACTAATCACAATGTCCCAGAGCTCAAGATAACGTCTTCAAACTACTTTACGTATAATTAATTTTATTATTATTAATCATTTTATTTAGTATTAATTGTAAGCTGTTACAAGTTAATATTTGGCTCTTTTGTTTATAAATGACTTCCATATTTTGAATTGCTAATGTTACTTCAAGCTAGGAAGAGAATTCATCCCTTCTATAATAATAATAATAATAA
>NW_023340246.1:413643-424993 GCF_004916995.1 Morone saxatilis
ACAATATAATAAAAGAAGAATACAGGAAGAATTTAGGCACAAGGGGATGATTCAGAGTGTAGCAGTAGCAGAAATAAAAACGTTTCTACAGGGTTACTCTTGCATTTGTTGATCAGCAGGTCACAGGTGTCACTGATTATCACCATGGAAACACAGCTGAGATAATAATAATTCAGTTCATTAGAAGAGCAAAATTAAGACTGGACCAACTCAAACCAAACAAACAATCAGTGAGCTGAGCGGGCCAAGCAGCAGGATGTTTGAGTCAGCTTTGGCCTGACTGTAGCGCATGACGTGGTCTTAGTTTGGGGACTTTTAAGTAGGAGGGGCGGGAGGGTGGGGTGGCAATGTGTGACAGTGAGTCATGATGTGCTCTGTGATGTGTGTCCTCGCTCTCTCTGGGTCTCGGCTGAATAGTGTGCAGGGTGTGTGGAAAGAAGAGGCGGTGCTGGGTCACGAAGGAATGAAATATATAATGGAATGAGGGCAGACAGAGTCCCAGAGGCAGTGCTATGATTGCTCCTATCATAAAAAACATCATTTGCCATTCAGAAAGCTTACATGTCTGAAACATATTCCTCTCAGATGTTCTGCAGTGATGGGCAAAAAAAGCAATGCAACCGCTTTAAACAGTGTTTGTTTGCCCTTGAATCAAAACCAACACGGACAGCTACCTTCCTGCTTTCTTTGTGCTTGAGGCAAATAGGTATTAAGCACCTGCAAGCACTAGGAATTTTTATTTGCCTGTAGAAGAGCTCCTCTTAGCAGGGATTGCCAATTTTGCATATACAAAAACCTGAATTTGGTTCAAAAGTTAACTGCATTTAAGCTGCAGCAAATGCAACGGTTATGCAACGGCATAACCTTTCACTCTTGACCCTGGGAACAGCAGTTGACCAAACAATCTTCACTCAAAGTCCACTTACTCAAAAATAAGACACTTGCTCAAACATAATGCACTTAGGATAATAAGACCATGGTTGGTCCACTTACTAGCTTGTGAAGGCACTGTCAACCTTACTATGTGGTCTTGCTCAGTTGTCATGGTATGGTAGATGTTCAAATCCCAGTTGTCATTATCATCTACAGTACCATCTTCACCTGCAGATAAAGACTGTGGGATACGGGCAAATGCTCCAGACCAAGGGAATCTGTGGACCGTGGAGACTGTTTTGTCAACGACTGGGTCTTATTTTTGTAGTTTTGCCCAAAATGTCTATCAGCTGTGGTAACATTGTACTCAATATACTTTGATTTGGATCTGCTACAAAACGTAATGGGTTCTTTCTTGGCCCATGCTACACCCTTCCACCAAGTTTCATGAAAATCAGGTAATATTATTAGGGACTATTCTTTAATAGAAAGTAGAAGCTGCTCCATTTCTTATTCTTAAGTCTAAGAAATACTTTGTGTAAATGATTGGAACTACATTTTCAGAAGCTATGTTGGCAAGTGGAAGCAGATATTCCTTCTCAAGCCATATTCATTCCATCACTCGTTGATATATCAACATATTAGATCATGTCCTTCATAATTTCCTGATAGATTAGTGCCTCAGACAATGAGTCAGCATGGAGCAGAATGAGGCCCACAGACGCATTCATGAACACCTGCTGCTACTGATGAGATGTTGCAGATCAGATCACATCAAATCAGACAGAAGGTCTTAGGCACAGCTGACTGTGGGATATGTTGTGTATGTCCAATGGTACATCTTAAGGGGTTTATCTAATGAATAAACCTGAACACAAAATACAAACCCACCCTGCTTAGTCTCAATTGCTGCTGCTACAGTCTAATATCATTATCCTCTGAGCCAGTACAGTCAGAGTGAGACTAACATGAACACTGTGTCACTGTGCACAATTGAGGGGGGGGGGGCTCCTGCCAAATGACTGTAATTACACTGAGGATGAACATGGTTTTAATTGGAATTATCAAATGAGGCCACTGCAATAAATGCCCTTGGAGCCGTACAATGCAGCAAATGTCAACATGGATGGTGATAAGGATGATGGGTAGGTAAAATATAATGTCTTTGAATGCATCGTGCACATTATACACATTATATTTTTGGAGGGGTTTCATTTCCTCAAATGATACTATCCTTCCCCATACCCTCAGACTAGTTTTTGCTGCAGTGTTGGTCAGTATGAGAGTATATCTATCCATCAAACTGTCAGATTTTATTCCTTTGGTTCACAGCAAGATATAACCATATATAAAATGTATTATTTGGTGGAATCCTGGTCTCCAGAAGATGATCCCTAATAACTTTGGTGAATCCCACCCCTTTTCATCTAGTTAAGTCGGAATAAACCAATTTTAAAGGCAGCAATTTACTTTACTTAGTACTTCACAGAAAGCTGTCTCAGAAGACAGAATCAATAAAAAGAACTGTTAAAAGTGAAGAAGAAGAGGCCAATATATCCTGACTTTTAGTCTCTAGTAGAGATCTTCTACCTGGCCCAAACCATCAGGTGTTATTAAGAGTTATTGAGAGAGAGAGAGAGAAGATGAATGTTATTAAGATTTAAAGTTCCAGTGTGTAACATTTAGGAGGATCTATAGTCAGAAATATAATATAATATTCATAGCTATGTTTTCATTAGTGTAGAATCACCTAAGGATAAGAATATCTACAGAGGGAGTGGGTCCTCTTCTATGCCATGTTGAACCGCCATGTTTCTACAGTAGCCCAGAACAGACAAACCAAACACCGACTCTAGATTGGCTCCCACATGCTTGGCTGACACAAGGGGTTTCAGTTGGTCGCAATCTGCAATCTGCAATCTCACCACTAGATGCCACTGAATCTTAAAGACTGTTGCTTTAAACTCTCCTTTCAATCTCCACACCCACAGTTTGTAATGCAGACTAAAAAAGTTGTCGTCTCCAGGCTACACCTTGACTTGCTGTAAAATGGATGAATGAATTGAAATTCAAGGTTAAACAGCATTTTCCAGAATACATAGTGTGTATCTAGACATACAGCGCATCATACATTCAATGCGGCATACTGTATGTGGTCTCCTTTAATATTTATTGAAAGGTGGTGCTAATCATACCCAGGATGGTGCTTCTCTGCAGGACAAACTGCAGACATCATCAGAAATGTGTTAATTGTTCATTATGAGCATCAAATAGGGACATGAGGCGCAGGGATCGATTAAACAGGGATTGCTCTATCTGGGCTGTAATAGAAAATGTTAATGTAAATTGCCTCACTTTTTGTCCCGGCTGTTCGCTATTACACCCCCTCTCTTTCTCTTCTTTCTTTCATTCCTTTACTTCACACTTTATTTGAGAATTTGGTTTAAATGTTAAAAGATGGTTACTTCTAGAGAATTAAATGATCCAGAACTGATCATGCAAAAAGGTTTTCATTTACAAATGATGTTTGTCACTGTTATGTTGTAACCTCAGTATGGGTTCTGTGCTTGTCTATGGTTTGACACAACTCTCTGACCTCTGTGGCTTATGACACCATTGCAAAACCCATTGAATACCATCAAATGTGCACTGTCATCAAGACCAAAAACAAGGCTGTGTTGTTGTCAGTTCCTGAAAACAAAAAAACTGTTCTTATTACTCAATGTGTTTTTCATCTGCAACTGTAGGTAAAACAGCATGCTGCTCAGGCTCTATCGTACGTCTCAATACGACAGAAACACTTCCATGTCGCTGCCAGCATTCACCAAACACTGTTAAATCACAAATAAATCCTTTTTAAAGAAAAGGTCACTCTTAGTAGGAGGAAGGAAGGCTTACATGCCTCTGCATTGCAACAAACAAGCTGTAACTTAGGAAGTGACTGAGTAGTGAATTCAAAATCTGAGGTGGCTTGGAACACAAAAAAGAGAACCAGCCAGTGGTGAGATTTTATCACGTTTCAACAAACTAATTCACACCTTAAGAAAGAGTGATGGACATAAAGGTATATTTAAATAAACAGCGTCTGTGGTGTTTTGTGTCAAAACAACAACATAACATCATCCCTGAAGCAAATTCTTCTGCTTAAGATTATAACACAAGATTGAAAGCGAGCTGTGTTTTTTTGGGGGCTTTCCACTCCGACCACAGAAAGTTCACTGACATCCATGGCGGAGGCTCCTTATTTTCCCCACCACTGATAAGGTAAACAGCCTTTCAGAAGGTCACTGGGTTGCTGTTATTGATCCTGAGATAATACATGCAAGACAGCCACATCTGAGACAAGCTGCTGCTGCTCGCCAGCCTCTGCTGATTACATACCGAGGAATGTGGAAGTATAATGAGAGAGTCCCTTTGCGCCTGTTTGATCACACTGATATAGATGTCTGAATAATTTTTCATGTGCAATTAAATCTGACATAGGTCTTATAAAAAAAGTCTATTAAAAGCAAAAGTTCCTCACACATTGTGCATGCAAGTTTTTACAATAAACAATGTTCAAGACAGTTCAAGGTAGACCTAACATAGAGTCATTACGCTCAAGTCCATACACAAATGGATCAAGTGCTTTTTGTTCCAGATAGAAATCAATACTGTTCCCTGCACTTCGATTGGGAGACTGAGCAACAAAACCAATCAATCAATCAGTCAATTCCTGCACAAGATTCAACTGGACTCCAGAAATCTTGTCCTTGATCTATTTTAAATTACTGGCATGAGGAGGGACCTTCTCGGGAGTCCCTTCATGTGATGTCATTAGCAACACCCAGGTCTAGTTTGGTCTGGTGACTGGGGTTACGCAGGTTAGGTTGTGCTGACCCTCCTGCGGTGCTCCTGCTGCTGACACTGATGAATGGGACCGGCTGCAAGAGCGAGCATCTGTCTGCATGGCCCATAATGCGCTCAGAGTGCTGTACAAACCTGTGTCTATCTGCAATCAGCCTAATTAACACCAGAGCTACTTCATCCCCCAGCAATAGAAAGGTCCGGGGAGTGACCTAAACCGTGTGAATCAATACTCAAAACCACTGCAGAGATTTACCTTTTAAAAGAAACAATTAGCATGGAGCACAAGCTGCATGGAAACCATCAAAGACGGCTGGATTAAACACCAAGAAACTCATTATAAATGGTAAATGGACCTGTACTTGTATAGCGCCTTTCTAGTCTTCCGACCACTCAAAGCGCTTTTACACTCCCGCCACATTCACCCTTTCACAACATTCACTCCAGGAGCAAAGTCCATCAAACAAAAACTCATTCATACACATTCACACACCGATCAAGGCATCGAGCAAATTTGTTCAGTATCTTGCTCAAGGATACTTCGACACGTGACAGGAGGAGCCGGGGATCGAACCAACAACCTTCCGATTGGGGGACGACCCACTCTGCCTCTGAGCCACAGCCGCCCCCACAGAGCAGCCAACATCTGCTTTAAAAATGCATTGAGGCTTTGACATCCGGAAAATATCAGCACAACAGGGTAAGAGCTTGAATTAAAAAATCTATTTTTCTGTTTCAATCGCCATAATCAACAAAAAGACAAGTAAAGTTAGCATTCTCAGCCAGCTGTTTGATGACAATGTTTGAAGACTTTTTGTTGTCAGAGTAGCGTCTTGTGGTTGTATCTATCACAACAACAACACTCGAGAGGATATTAATAGGTGCATCTTGCTGAGTAATGGTTCGTGAAAAACCTGCTCACATTGAAAAACAATATTAGGACAAACAACAAAGAACACAATCAACAGCTATGGTTCACAGCCACATCAGTTTGACGTAAGCAAATATGCTATCGAGGAAATATTTGCATGGCTGAAATGCAATGAATTTTGTTTCACAGCAGCTACCTGATGCACCCGCACTAGATTTGACTTTTATATGTCAAAAACCATCTTTTACGTCTATTCAAAGTCACAGAAACAGAAAGAAAGCAAGCACTGAAAGCCTCAGGAGCTAGCGTATGTTGGCATTACCTCAAAAAGGCATCAGCACAGATCCAGTCATCTTGTTATTCCAGTCTTTGCTCTGACAACTTTCTAATGTCTCTCACTGTATGTTACCGACAGCATCTAAGCCTATCAGTGTCTGTGGGTGGTGAGTATGACTGAGCAAGTGAGGTATGTGTGAGTGTGTGTGTGTGTATGTGTTTGTGTGATGGCATGCCAGAGTATTTTTGGGCCCTGCCTGCTTAAATGCAGCTTGCATGAATCATGACTTCCCACATAGTAGGTCAGTGAGCGGGTGAGTCATATTGCTGTCTTATATGGTAACATGCTGCACATGTGACAGAAACACTGGGGTTATCTATAGACTGGGCTCACTGCTGTGTCTCAGCTCTGTCTTCAGATGATATTAGAACTTGTTTGTCTTTGTTTAATCTCATCTCTGATACGCCTGAGAGCAAATATCTTTGATATTTGTGAATTCTCAGTTTTGGACAACCATGCTCAACATTTTTGGTGACTCAACATGACTCAGATGCATTTTGGTTTTCATTTGAGACAGCTTGTGACTTACATGTAAATACTGCAGCATCCAAACATTACTGCACAAATGCACAAGAGTCGCCACAAATGACAGACAAAAAGATTCTAGAAAGAACAGCAGATGCTTATTGCATTTCCTACCTCACACTTGATATTCATGCTGACAATGACATGGTACACCTGCAAACACAACAATCTGTTTGTCTAAACCTCTTCCTGTGCGATTGACTGAATCAACAAGGAAACAAGTTTGGTGTTTGCAGACACCTCAATCTGCAAGTACAGAAAACCACCTCACGATGGAAGAGAAAACCATCATCGCCGAGATCGGATTAGGATATGTGGAGTGTTTTCCAGCAGCAGCCAGTGAAGGCAGAGAAGGAGCGGGAGTGCTAATTAGGCCAATGATTGGCAGTCCAAGGGGCTGCTAGCATGAGCGTGCCCAAGACTGGATTATGGGCTGCATTAGTAATGGGGCCCGGTGGAAGCGGATGGAGTGCAGCGTGGGGGGCAGGGTTGAGGTAGAAGCCTTTATTTGAAAAAATAAATTCAGTGCGTGCATTAAGTTGACAAAAAATTCAACCGTCTATCTTGACAAAAAAAAAAAAAAAAACTCAGAGCAGTCATGGAAAAAAAGGCCAGTGGAAAGTCTCCCCACAGGAAAGAGTTGACACTGAGGCATCGCCCACGTCAGAACCTTCAAAAGCCACGTCTGTACGCATGTATGTGTGTGTGTGCAAAGCCAAGAGTGTGTGCGTGTGCGCTCATGTGTGTGAGTGGGCTGGAGGGTACAAGTCTGTTGATATGGCGAGTTTTTCACACGTTGCTCTTGCGTGTGACATCTTAAGTTTTAAGAATACATACGCTCTTGTTGTTGTAGCAACATGCATAAATGTGCAAAAAGCAGAGCAATGGTATAAATATCCAGCTGAGATCAAAAGGCCACGAAGCGAGGGAGATGAAAGACAACATCTACTGATGTGACCGATTGTAATACGTCCTGGACCAGCCCAAAGAGACATCCAGCCTTTCTGAAAATGTAGGGCTCGAGCTGTATGTTGTGTTCGCCACATCCAATTTCTTTTCTTTCATTTGCTGTTGTTGCCTTTCGCTCTGCAGTTCTAGCTGCTGTGAAAGACCACACATAAGACCAGAAGGCCGTATGAGTGGTTCTCTTCCAACTGTTCACAAACATGCTTGCTCAACCACGCACAGAGCAGTTTATTCCCATCACAAAGTCAAAAAGGGGACTGTGCATACATGCATTTCCTATTCTGATTAAAAAAACTCTGATCATTTGGAAATCTAATGTGAAGGACATGTGGCACTCAGTGGATGAGGCTCAAAGCATCTTAGTTAGGCTGGGAACCGGAGGATGGCCAGTTCCAGTCCAGCACAGACCACAGCAGTGTGGACAGGTAGCTGGAAAGGTGCCAGTTCTCCTCCTGGGGACTGCAGAGGTGCCCTTGATGAGGCACCAAACCCCTGACTGCCGCTACGTGGCAGCCCATCACTCCACTAAAGCTCCATATTTGCATGTCTATCTTCCATTTGTGTGTGACTGTACTTCAGGCCTATGTGTGTATAAAATCGAGTGACATTTTGCAGTCAGTCCGAAATTAACCTGTGGAAAAGCCACCTGAGACCCAATCTTAAAGAGACACAAGACTTGAGGATAATTTGGTCCAACTTGTGGTCGACCTGAAGGCCACCACTGGCTGCAGCAACTCTGCACACACTGGACAACTGCGCACACCTGAAGAATACACACACCTCTTCACATATAATTTGCATATAATTTTTAGCACAACTGTTTTCACCTTGTCCACTTCAGTATGTATGTATGTAAGTGGTGGGAGGATATGAATGTGCAGTTGTCTGTGTGTCAGTATATATTTGCCTACAAATACTTTTTTATTAATTTATTAATTTATTATTTTATTGTTATAATTTTTTCATTGCAATAAAGAATGAAAGAGCAACTTTGTAATCACAGCTGATAGAGAGTCTGCTTGGATCTATTCAGGTATAACACATACTGAAACACAGACTAGAGATCTGAGGCAATACAACGGGACCCTATCAGACCCAATTAGGCTGATAGGGTTGATTCCTGTCCCGGTCACGTGTTGGTTACATGGAAGTGAGTGGATCTGTGGAGACCTGACAGTACATCTTCTAACTGCTTGAGCAACAGTAACAGGTGATTGTATTTGCAGACATTTCATACAAAATGAAGGCTGAGAACCACTGATCTGTCCTTACACAGGAATACCTAAAGATCTTAAAATACATTTTCAAAGAACTTAATGCCACCCTTGCATGAAAATAAATTGTGCTTATGATTCTCATCTTATGACTGTGACAGATTGTGAATGTTAAGAGAGTGATACGTCAGCGTATTAGATCTGTGGTGCAGCTATCACTCTGATTCTCACCCCACTGCTGTAAGGTAATCAGACAGGTCATATAAAAACCTATATGTCATTCAGGCAGTGTGTGTGTAGGGATGTGCTGAACAGCCGTCGCTGTCAGTTTACTCGATGCCAGCGTGGGGGGCGTGAGGGAGGAGGAGAGGCTGTGGCACATTCACATGTTCCAGCACTAGAAGCTGAGCTAGAGGCTCGCTCACATTACCCGGCCAGAGAATGGCCATACCGGGTTAGATGACCCACTGGCAGCAGCACTGTGAGGAGGCTAATTTGGGAAGTGATGTGAGGGAGAAAATACACACACACACACACACACACACACACACACACAGGGAAGGGGACTGGACTGTGTGACCAATTAGTGGACCACAGAGACGAGTGTACCTATACATACATGTTGCAACGTCTTTAAATAACAAGACATGCAGCCTCTCTGCTGTGTGATTGCTAAAAACATGCAAAAATCATGTGACAGCACCAAAAAGTAACAACTGTCATGTGATCGTCCTGTGACGTGGTTAGTTTTGGCTAACTTTGGTTCAGGGGAAAATATGAACTCACAGTGCAGCTCTAATGATACAAATGACAAAGCATGATGGATGTGTGCATTGTTATTTTTTAGCAACTAAAAGCACTTATTCACAGAACGGCCTTCTTCACTATTAACCAAAACCGCAGTCTCTCCATAACCTTGACCATGTGATGCAGGACAGGAAGCTTGGTCTCTGGTGTCTCTGGTGTTCGGTGCATTGTACGCACCACCATGCTCTCCCAGCTCCCCTTTATGCATTCTCTGCTGCATGAGAATGTCACAGGTTTTGGATTGGGACTTTTTTTTCTTCCTGTTAATGTAATCCAGGTTTCCAAGAAATGTATTACTAGATGAACATATTTACTAGGATATAGGTTTGAGCCACATTGTTGCATGTGGAAAGGTTTGTTGTTGAATAGAAAAAGGAAGTTGTGAAAAGCCAGTGAAAAGAGAATAATTTCTGTTACTGCGTTGGTATCAACAGAAAAGAATATTCAGTCCTGACAATGATGAAATTGCAATAATGGTGAATATAGGCAATACTTTGATAACCTTGTGAGGCAGCAGGATTCGCACTCGAGAATCTTGTCAGCTTTATGGCTATCCAATCCAACCACAGTGTTTTAGACCAATCAGCATCCTATCAGGAACCATTGGCTGCTATAGCATGAGCAACGGGCGTGATTTAACGCTAGGTGTGTGTGAGAAGGTTTACTCGAAAACAACAATGGTGGAAGAGTTTAACTAGATACTGCTAGCATCAATTTCTTCAGAATTTCTTCATTGAAAGAAGAAGAACAACACTAAATGCTTTGGAAAGATGTTTCTCTGTTCTCCTGACTGAACAGAGAAATATGGTTCATTGATCTGATTGGTTCAGATTTGTCCATTTTTGTCAGAATACTGCATGCAAGACTTCTCTAATACTCCTCATGATAGTTGTGCAACTTACTGTAACAAAAAAGGCAAAATTAGGGAAATATTCCATCTGCTAAGAGTCTTAATGACAGCTAAGATTAAGCCACCCAAAGGATGGCACCAGGCTCATCTGTCTATTGTCTAAAAAGGAATATACTGTGATATTAATGCCAGTTTATTGACTGGTAATGCATTATCATATATGTCAATGACCCCAGTGCACACAACCACTGTAGCTGCTTCTACTTGTCTCTCTGTAATCTCTCTAATCTCAGTGGTTTCTGTAACCACTGTGCTCATTTCACAGCAATGGGTGAAGCACGGCCGCCTGAATCATGTGCAAGAGTTTGCAGGTTTCACAAGAAGCAATCATTAGTCAGCTGATTAAAGTGATTTGAAAGCGGGTACCTCCAAAGTTATACTGTTGACCTAGAATGTCTGAGAACCACAAAATAATGCAACACATGGAGTCATAGACCCAACATTGAGTCATCTAAACGTGTGCTCGTCAATTAAAGCGTAAACTCTTCTATCAGACACAATTCGTAATATAGGTACCACGCTATCTACTGTAAAGCATCAGTGCTGATCATAGGTCAGTCAGAGCTGTCAAAGTACGTCAACATAAGCTCTGACTGCCTCAAATCAAGTGCGAGGGGACAAAATGAAAGGTTATGGTTTCAAGTGTGCGCAGAAGTGACACAGTGCGGTTAGTGGCTTTTGGGTCTTGATGACTCAACCTGAGAAGAGAAAGCAGTGCTTATTGATTGGACCTCTTTGCACGCCCAGGCATCACAAGGCACAGTGGAAATATTCGCTGGGAGGAAGAACAGTATCACCAGTTAATGGTGCGTCAAATGTTTGAGGCGTTATTTGGTTTAGATCACTTGGTGTAACAAACTAGGTCATAAACTTTATATTATATTAAGGTCCACATATTCACAATAGTTGCTTATTAGCATGCATATTAGTAGCAGTAGTATTGGCTTATTATTAGTCATTATAAAGAACTTATTGATTCAATTCAGTTCAATTCAGTTTTA
>NW_023340246.1:425051-425351 GCF_004916995.1 Morone saxatilis
TAGACCGAACTCCTTTTAACATTTACAGAGACCCAACCTGATACAGAACAAAGCATATTAAGATCATAATTAATGTACAACAACTTTCCCTCCAGACATGTATTAAGACATATACCAGTCAGCTTGGAACAATAATTATGTTTTCTCTGCAAAGAAAAGTATAATTTCCACATTAAAATCTCCTCCTTCTACCTCATTAAAACTTCTAGAATCTCTGAATATGCAAATGTTGTGTATGTCCATACACTTCACTGTAAAGTCCATTCTCAGTGGATGTGCACTGGTGGCTTCAAGTTTCTA
>NW_023340246.1:425424-428672 GCF_004916995.1 Morone saxatilis
TAGTAGGCCCCACCCCTTAAAATCAGATTTTCAATGAGCTCAGAGAAACTTTCCACTTCAGCAGATACATGTGGAAACGTCCTTCTAGAAGCACAAACATACAAAAACTCAGTGTCAGTCTGCAGTGATGTATATGATGCGGTATGTCTGGTAGTATTTAAGTGGTTTTAATTCCATCAACATTTTATTCTGTCACAAGCTGACAGAGAAAACAAAGCAGAGCCCTCAGTCATGAAGCCCTCCCTGAGTAATTATTGTGTTTGGATCCAACCTATGATTTATTTACACATGGGTGGGCCAGCTGTGTCATGCAGCCATTAGAGTGATGTGTTGCAATCTAACTATTAATGTCTGCTGTGCACTTTCACATTGTGATTGTGATAGTGCACACACAGTCTGGGTGGATAACAGCTGACTGCTGCATCCTTACACATGCAAACACATACAAATCAGTAAATGATTATCATGATTATATTTTATATATATATATATTGAATATTGAAGAATACATATTTATAAGATAAATACTATGTTAATGAAACAGCATGTGATGCTTACTTTATTAGAGATTTGTGAATCTTTTTATTACCACTCTTCTTTTAAGGAAAAGGCTTATTATTCATTTCTGAGAGTGAGATGAGAAGATTGATATGTCTCAAGTCAACCCGGTCACTTAGACATTAAATTTGTATATTACTAAATTGTTTTCATAATTCCGTTGGGGTGAGTGTAAGCGTAATATCTGCTGCGATTTTGTTCAGAGGCAACGCTTTTTTGCAACACTTTATGTAACGGCGCAGGCCAGGGTTTGTGCCCAGACTCTGGTTAAGGTTAGGAAAAGATTGTGATTTGGAATAATTCTGTAGTCATGATGAGTGGACACTATAGCAAGATTGCCTATGGGGCCGATCACACAGAGACGCATTGCAAAAAACATGTTGCCAGCAAAACCCTTCCTTTCCTATGGTACGATAGGGGGTGCTTCTCTCTTGCACCGCACATTAGGTTTTCTAGTGTTTTCTGGATGCACATTAAACTTAAATTACTCCCACCTTTTAGTACAAGGCGCGGACCCAATCAAAAAAAACTAGAGGCTGTTTTTCTTAATTACATTATAAAAAAACAAGGCAGGACAGACAGGGCTGGTTAAACACAGAGCTGGAGTCAGGACATTAGTTAGCCTAGCTTAGCATACAGTACAGACTGGAACCAGGGAGAAACAGCTAGCCTGGCTCAAATTTAATCTTTTTTTCTAAACGAAAATGTAAAAATGGCTGACAGAAAACACCTAATACTAATACCACTAAGAGTGGGAAATTTCTGCATTGCCTTTCCCTCAATCTTTTAATGTCGTTAAACACATATGGATTTTATTGTTCTGTAATTTCAGAAGAAACAACACTGCTCTCAATGCTTTTTTCTATTGCTAAAAATAACTTTTTTACTGTGCATGAAACAAGGATTTAACTCCATACTTGTTGCTTGTTGTGAGTAAATTCCTTTAAGGATTTATTAAGAAAGTGCTCAGTTATTCATACAATATTTATTGCTGAGTTATTAATAATCAGTTGGTTCAGTGTTTTTACTTACTGCCTCCTTAGTAAATACTCAAAACTCTGTGTGCTGTGCTGTAAATTGTTGCCAGAGAAGAATAAATCAACAGAACTGTTCACAGAACACCTCACACAGAGCGTTCCTCTCTGCTGCTCAGCATTTGTATACGGCTTTCGAGGTGCAAATAACTCCAGTTACAGTCTTGGCTCTTGAGGGATCAATATTTATCTCTGGGGCTATTGATTTCTTCTTGATTAAAACACTGAATTGTAACAAGTTCACGGAGAAAGAGCACTGGGTGCTAAAGCTGGCGGGAGCTTTTGGACCCACAGAAACCTGATCTTAAACCAATGCTGCTAACACTGACCACAGTTCAGCTCAGCGCAGGACAGACGTTGATGATGATATATACTGTGGATGACATTTTTCTGAGCAACGCGTGATTCATTTTTCCATTATGGCTGGGAATGACTAATCCAATAACAAGCTGAAAGCACTATATCTATAGGCAACACACAGTGGCTCTATTTGTTGTCACTCATTGATCCTTTTCACACTTAAAAAAGGAGCCTCGATTCAGGAGACTTTCCAGGTCAATGGCTTCAACAGAAATGCTCTTTATGATTTAAAATAAAAACACAGTCATTCATCATCCACTGCAGTCTGGCCTTTTCAATGACTCTGCAGCTCGTGAGTGCAGAAAAGCCTTTGTTCTGGCATTTGTTAGTGTCACTATTAGAGTGGTGAGGCTCACTGAATGTTCATAACTCTATCTTTCCACCTCCTCATAAAGATAAGTACACAATATAAGGAAAGTGTGATATTGATATGACAGGAGCCATTTAGAATTCATCTGCTGTAAGTCCTTTTCTGCATGTAAATTTCCCTTTCAGAGCAAACATGAAAAGAGTGACTGAGGGAATTTTTCATGCTCTGTTTTATCCACCAGTCAATCAAAGGGGAATTAATGTTACTCATATGCAAATGGTTTATTTTAAGTGGAAGGGTTTTGCATTTGGAACCAGTTTCCCATCAGCTGCAGGGGCATTAAAGCTGCACAAAAAAATATTTTTACTTTTTGCATAGGATCAAATGACTCTGGGTAATGTAAAAATGGTTATTCTTAATGACCAACCTGCACACAAAATGCGCTGTGTTTATGTCATATGGTTCACTATAATTATGAGCAGTCGTGTGGGAAAATCTGAGTTGGACTAGAATTTCCGACCGTTGCCAAAAAGATTGAGAAAAACAAACCGGTGGCAATATCATCATATAACTGTCCACTTCATATTTTGTTGCAGTTAAAAGTCCAGAAATGGAAAATAATTTTCATAGGTATGTTTTCATTGGTATATAATGTATAAGACATTTTTGACATCACTCTCTGTGTGCTATAGACTTGTTGCAGTAAAAACCTTCAGGTTGAACAGGTAGAAATATCCCCCGCTAGTCCTGCTGCCCTGTACCGTGTCTAAAGTCAAGTACAGAGCAAACATTACATTGACTGACGGAGGCCAGCCTTCCTCTGAGATCAGCCCCGTGGAAACCTCTGGGGAAAAAAACGCAGACGCAAGCTGCTGCTATTTGCAGATGAGAGACAGCGTTGACTGAAATGACACGTTGGACAACAGTCTGCGGGAGGACGTTGGCTTTTCTAGTGGCACACAGTTCTTGGAAGGCATGACTGATGC
>NW_023340246.1:428772-429065 GCF_004916995.1 Morone saxatilis
GGGCCTGCACAAAGGCCACTCTTAAGCTCCAAACAGGGCTAAACGGCCCTTCTTTATCCTGCCGCTGTTTCCTGACCGAGGTCAACCTCTCCACACACCACAAATTACTCCCTGGAACGCCAGCAGACAGGGCTGTGGAGAAATTGCCATTTGTTTGTTTATGGTGCAGACTGTGCACTAAGTCCCCCTGTCGTAACAGGCTATTTTTAGCTGCCTAATCCTTCAATGGATTCATAATGGCTCAGACTGGCCAGATGATAAAAATAAACATAAAACGCTTCATGTTATAGAGG
>NW_023340246.1:429165-433699 GCF_004916995.1 Morone saxatilis
CACACACACACACACATGCCAGCCTTATTATGGAACATGAAAGCATTTCTGGGACAGCCAACATGATGATTATGTATGATGAATCAGAGCTACTAGGAGAGGGATTCAGCAGCAACAGGTTCTTTATGGAGAGTGTCTGATTAAGTCCTTTCACAACTGCAGGACGTGTCTCACAAACAGACCCTGGATATTCTGCTCGGCTAAGCATTAACTGTGCAGCTAATCTGCTAGGGTGGGTGGGGACAAACATGACCACACACAGACCGCATGAACTCCCCTCTCAGGCTTTCATCGGGAACAAACTCATCTAACTGTCTAGAATCCCATAGACATTAACATAAGGAGGGTGGGCCGGGCCTCGACCTCTCGCCCTTTAATAGCTTTAAAGCATCACTCTGGGACCTGGGCCCTGTTTCCCATCGTTATCCATCATTCCATCTCGCTTGGCTGGCCCGCTGCAGGCCAATGGCCACTCCATAAATCCACAACAAAAACTTATGATCCACGTTGTTTTTAACATTCTAACAGATGTTAGATGTGTTTTCTCAATGTATATGTTTATCTATGATGAGCAGATATGCTGTCACAACAAGCCAGTAAACAACAAATGATGCTAAATCATGCATGAGCTGGCCTTAATACTATCACTGAAGAAAGCAAGACTTTATATGAAATTACTGTTTTCTAACTCATTACAGAGCGGGCAATCAATGCGCTGTTGGATGCTTTTGTGGTTTGGTCTTTCCAGGTCTTTTTTCTGTCTTTTTAAGTAAGTACATATTCACAGGTGATTTGCAGGTACTGTCCTGGGTATTAACTTTATCACAAGCATAATATTCTGACTACCCCTAAAAGATATTTCTGGTAAATTACATCTTGTAGTTTTTGTTAGGAGTTTTATTGCTTATGATAACAGTGTTTTACCCAAGACAATTGCTGCAACATCTTTTATCCAGATTATCTAAACCACTTTATTTGGAGGTCGAACTAAAAGTGAGTGTGCGCCTGCAATGACGGTAATAGTCCCTCAGCGCACAGGAAAACTGTGTGTCCTCAACTACACTAAGAGTGAGTCAAAGCTGAACCAGAAATTCTGTTTTTAGCGTTGCCATCAGATCTGAACAATTGAACTTGGTGAGTCATTCTGATTTGAAATCAGGTGAGGCTGATGCAGTTTTTCCTTAAGAGTTTGTTCAACTTAAGAGGAAAGAAGCATAGCTTTACAGAAGCACTCTCACTTAAAAGGCAAAACTAGGGGTGTAGAACTCAGACAATAATGGCCTAGCAGATAAAGGAGCAGCACAAGAAGAATAAGCAAATAAAGGGTTTAGACGTAGAATCTTTAACTGATTCACAGAGCCTGAACTCTTCACACTACGATGAGATAAGAGCATACACTCAGGAATGATGTGATAGCAGGTGATGTATTTTTTTTAGGAGCTGATGAATGGGTGCTGTCCCACAGGTCAGAAGCGGGTATTCAACCCTAACCAACTGCTCTCTCTGCCCTCTGTCCCCAGCGAAGTCCTGCTCATGTCCCACTTTCCTGTGCACAGCCCAGCTCACTGCTCAATATGTTCTAATGTAAAGCTAGCCATCGACTCGCAGCCGACATGAGCTCAATAACTGTGTGGAGACACACGCCAGCCTCAGCACTGTATAGACTGTGAATGTAGTCAAGTCCATAAGTAGGTGGTGTCATTTGTCTACATCTCTTCAAAGCAGAAGCACTGATCAGAATCAGTCATCCATCAGGATCTGGCCTCATAGTGTAGAAATTAATTCTGACTCTGAAACATTTTCTAAGTTAAACACCTAAAGTGAGGGCAGTGCTGCTTACTATGGCAAACAGATAATTCATCAGTCATGCAATCAGGTGTGATCACAGTTGACTTGTCTTGTATTGGTTTTGGTTTGTCTGTTGAGATTGTTTTCCCCAGCGTTGTGAGCAAAAACCTTTCCACATTTGGCTGAGGGCAGCACGTTTACAAACTGATTTAGGTGAAACTAAATTCAATTCAGGGCAAGGTGGTGATTTACACTGGGTGGCGCCATATTATGCAATTGTGTTTTGGCCTTTTGTAAGTCATGTAAGTCAATTTATAATTCAAGAGACTTGAGACTTGACTTGGACTTGCCCTCAGAGACTATAGACTTGACTTGGACTTATTCCAGAAGACCTTAAAATTGCTCTAAATTGTCTCTGACCTCCACAGAAGTGCTCTATAGTCTTTTTAGAAATTACGAAATTATATGTCATTATAGATTTCAAACAAGATAAAATGTGTAATTTAGTCAAACTCTAAAACATATGAAATTCTAAAAGCGGACTCTTTGCTGCTATGAAATATAACTATGGGATTGATGGAGACAAATTAAAATGACAACAATTTCATGGAGCAGAGGCTTGTGGATTTTGCTTTTCCTTTTCCTCTTTGTTAGTTAAAACCGGGCAAAATATTTAGACATATGACTTCCGTTTGAACTGCATTTTGATGACTATATTTCAACAGGCTGCAAATCAGTCAGCGTGCTCTCCAGTCCCCCTTTTTCCCCTTGCTTATTTCAATATCTAACGTGCTCTGCAGCATATCCTCGGCATATTTCTTTGCAAAAAGCTGTGGGAAAGCAGTTAAAACTGAAATCCTTTACATGCAAAGCCACCACAATAATAATGGCTTGGTCACAACAGCCTACAATACAGATTAGCCTATATGTATTAATTATATTGCAATGCCACCACAACAAGTTCCAGTATGGACCTTTTAAACTGTAAATGTTTCCAAATGTCTTCAAAACTGCTTTGTTAGTACGTGTTCTGATTTATTCTGCATTGATTTTGAAGAAGCAGTTAAGTATGCTTTGAGGCAGTCTCTATGGCATCTCAGTCCCTGCACACAAGCTTCAGCACAAGCACAGCATGGCTCGGCACTGCCTCTGGTCCTCACTCGCCTCATTTAGTGAACTTTTCTCACCTCTGCAGCACGCAGAACTCGTAAAAGTCCCAGCCCAGACTTCACCTGTCAGGGCAGCAGCTTCGGGTGAGTCATGGTCCATTCATCAGACCTCCACTGACTGAAGGTTACTTGAGGGGAAAGCTGACGTCATCTGAACCGACTGCTGCCGTTAAGCCTTAGAATTTGTATTTTCAAAAAGACACATGGTGGGCTTTTTGCTCCTCTTTGCTTGATCTAGGAACTGATAATGACAGTCACTCTGTGTAATGTAAACATGGCTGACAAGATATCATTATATGCCACAAGCTGACTTATTCTGAACTCTTTCACATCCCTTGTGACTCTCCTAATTTTGTTTCTAGCAGTTGCTCAGGCTCGTCACAACAAACTCTCCACAGTGAGGTGACGGGGGCGGGGTGGGCGGGGGCGAGCTGGGGCGGCGGAAAGGGCTACAGAGGAGACTCATAAACAGCTCACAAAACACCGGGGTTGCCGCAGGACACACATCCCCTCCCATTCTTCACAGACACACACAAACAGAAAAACTGCAATGATGGAGGTGGAGGCGGTGGGGGTTATTTAGACTCTGTTTCACTTCCCCATTCCCACAGATATAGAGCAGTGTGGGGCCACACACATTTATGCACCCATGTGAAGTGTCCACTTGCACTCATTTCTTTTACATTTCAAATCAATAAATGCAAAAATCTTCATAGTTTTTGTCTTATAGAGTCCTAAAATGCACATTATGACACCATAGATGGTGTTTACTGATGTGTTTAAGAGTTGTAGGCAGGTAATGCACTTTATGATTCCCAATATCTGCGCAATATTCCCTTCCCTTAATTACTTCTGTTACGTTTTTACCCTGCCCACTACTAGGAATTATGTCAATATTGGAATTTTCTTTAGTTGCCATGTACAGATATTCTAAATACTTTGGCATTGACAAAAACAACATTGCCTTTGCATGTCACTTGCAAAGGTTCACTAGGTTTAGTAACTGTAATCTTGGAAAGTGACCTTTCTGACTATGCACATTTTGATCATAGCAGTGAAAGAACAAGTGTAATTAATTATATTAATGATGTTATAATCTATTAACATTAAAATGTTTGGGAACTCTTGACATAATAAATTCCAATTAGCTCATCATACTGACAGACTCTTCCATTTGTTTTCAAGTCTTGGTAAAATGGAATTTTGGAATGCAGACAGTGGTAAAAAGATGTAATAAGATCAGTTAGGCTGAAAGAGGTAAGAACACTTCCAGTAAAAGCCCAAAAGGCTTCTCTACCTATATGGGTGGTAACAGGATTAACACTTTCATAAATGCATGACTTGTCATGAATCCATAAACAAATCTATATTTCATGAATTTAACTTTCAAATGTTCAAATGAATAATTCAGCAAGTAAACCAGATGTACAGTGATCTCTTGGAACAGCCATGGCTCTGATACCTTTTACAAATGTCTCAAGATACTTTTGCATCTGTAATCTGATTACATAATTTTATGACTACATTGCAGACTGCATTAGCCCTCTGTCTCTCACTCCTGCACACACACACACACA
>NW_023340246.1:433799-441904 GCF_004916995.1 Morone saxatilis
TTTTAACAGGCAAGCGCACACGCACACACACACACACACACACACACACACACACACACAGGGTTGCAGAAATGTGTGCAGACTGAACAATAAACTAATGTGTTTTTTAGCTAGTAGTAGCCATGCATTTAAGTGAAATACTTTTTAACTACATAATGATATCTTCCTGGAAAATATTAAGCACATAAAAGTAATAACCACTGGCACCTGTGTGATGTAATACATTGTACCATGTGTCCACCTTTAAGCCATTGTCAGTTCTAGGAAAGACAGCTCCAAACTATACACAATACGTGTGTGCACAAGACACAGAAATAGACAGCAGTTAAAGAAAAGGCACACACAGACACACACAGAGAACAAAAAAGAGGAAGGCGGTGGCAGCGCTGCCCAATATTTCACAATAAAAGCTGAGATTCAATCACTTCCTTACACCGTGCATACAGTACGTGCATATATATGTGTGTGTGCATGAACATGGCTGTATTCTTTCCTCATTTTCGGCACTAACTCGTGTTTTCTCACACACTTATTTATGGGCACAGATGTGCTCAGGCTCAAACACACACAGCAACACACAAACACATGCATGTGAAGGACACGGAGACAGTTTAGAAAAGCCTTGGGGCTCAGTCTGAGCTTTCATTTCCTCTATCCTGCATAACTGACACACACACACACACACACATATATACGCAGAAGGATGCTCTGAAGTCTGAAACTTTTTTCACCCTGTGCCTCTGAGTCATAATATAGAGGTGGAAGCCAGGAATGAGTCAGAAAATGTTCCACAAGCCTAATAGTACATCTCAGTGCAGCATGAATGACTCTCAGGGGCTGTTTGTCTCTTGACACAATAAATAACTCCAGTGACGAGACTGAACTTGCTGTCTGTGGCATGACTTTCTCCAATAAAAACTACTATTCATATAAACATTGATCTTTCAGCACGCTGCAGAGAGAAAACACGAACTGAGGTTTCCTGAAGTGAACCGGTTCCCTTGCCTATGTGACCACCTCTGACGACAGCGTAATTCATCTGTGCAAAAACTTCAAACCCAAAGCACATGCATTGTCTGCAGTAACGCAACACCATGCTCCACTGAAAAATCGGAAAAACATATAGAGCCCCTCTCTACAGCCGCTGTTTGAAATTCTACTCCAAGCCACGAATTAATTGGCTTTGCAGATGAAGGAGACGTGCATTGTTAAGTGCTAAGTGCTGAATTGAGAGGATTAGCGGAGCAGCGTCACATCAAAGCTCCACCAATTACGTCGGGTCTCCCCGCTCCATTGAGAGAAGCGAGGCCCGCTATGAGGGAGAAAATGGAAGGCGTCCCACTCACACCCCACCTTACACATGAGAAAAGGTATTCTTCAACACCAACTGGCTTTATGAGTCATTTACATCCTTGCTAATAATTGCACTGAAATGAAACTGCAGGAGAATATTCAGACTGCAGCGTGGAAGTTATTCTTTGGCTGCACCCATAGAGGGTTATTTCTGCCTCCAGATCAGTTCTATCTCTGACAAAATCTGTTCATGGAGTCAAACCAGGCAAACCTATTGCCAGAGGGACAATTCTGCAAAACCCCACAAAACATTCTTTTGACACCGTTTTAAAAAGACAATATATATGGATGTGACTAAAACACTTGAGATCTAAACACACAGTACATTCTGCAGATAATATCCAATGAATAGACCACATCATAGCTCTGTCACTGAGGCTGGTGCGATACGTATCTCAATGTATTGTCAATGATCTGATACATCAAATATACATGTGCGGCAAATACACGGGGATACAATATGATTCATCCGATTTGAGTCAACCCAATGAGATTAAACACGACTTTATGCCAGTGCACTGGGAATCTGTGAATCTTAACATCCCTAATACCTATCCATTCAATTCATTTAAAATATATAGCGCCAAATCATAACAGAAGTTATCTCAGGACACTTTTCATATAGAGCATATAGAGCAAACAAACAAAGAGAATTCTCCAGAGAATGTCCTCCAACTCAATATAATGCACAAAATATGCTCATCACTGCAAAATTGAAGTTCTTACAGACACAAGGAGATCAGGCACATTAAGTGCTTTAATTGCAGTGGGGATACGTAAACTGCCGGTTCTCTTTCTCCTGAGATAAAGCAGTTAGAAGCAGCACCCAGAGGGCATCAGCTCAAACGTTCATCTAAAGATATGACCGGCGCTAGACGGGCCTCACTCACTCGTGCCTCCTGTCTCGTTCTGTGTAGGGAGAAGGATGAGGATTCCTATAATTTCTACCTATTCTGCTGCTGTATGAACCACAGGGGATTTGCAGCTATTCATCAAACTGCTGGGCAGCTCCTGGAAGAGCCCCACTGTTTGAAGCACAGCCAACTTGGTCAGGCGATTTACCAATCAGTGAGTGCGCAGTGAGTGCAGGGAAAAAATAATAACATGGAAAACTAAAAGAGAGGCTTTGCATCTGCCTCGTATGGAAGCAGGAATTTTATGGCAGCTATTTGAAGGGGACGGATCTCTGCACAGCAGATATTCTTTAAGTAATCCAAACTAAACACAAAGTGCATGGCTTGAATACTTCTAAAGCTAGATGTTTGGGTCTTTTGAGGTCTCTCTATTCACAGCATTTGGCAGAAATATTACCATGCAGATCCTTTATAAACCTCACATTAAAAATCATTTTGATGTTAAAGACCATTCATTTGGTTTTTTTAATCTTACACACCATTTTTTAATAATAGATAGAATACAATATTTCCAACAAGACTAAGAGTCCACAGCCATGCTAGCTGCTCTGTGACTAGTAGAGATGTTTCCATGTTCACCATCTTAGTTGAGTGTTATTAGCAAATTAGCATTTGCTAATTACCACTAAACACAAAGTACAGCCGAGGCTGATGAGAATGTAATCAGGTTTGTAGGTATTTAGTCATAATTCAAAGTACTGGATGAACTAACATTTTGACTTTAAGATCAACAATGTTATTGGAATGCACATTTTGTGCCAATGCAGATGTTGAGAGGATAAGTGAAAACCTCCACTAAAGTTGTTGGTGTTTACCCTCTTGGGGTCACAGACTTTTGTACCAAATTTCATAGCACTCCATCAGATATTTGTCAAGGCATGCCACTCAAAATCATGGTGGCGTGAATGAAAAAGTCATAGGATCACCAAAGTCATTGGGATTCCTCTGGGGACCATGAATGTCACTACCCAATTTCCTCTGAATACATAAAATACTTGTAATAAGACCAAAACCAAATGAATAGAGCACTTCCTATAGCCACAAAGCTAACATGGCTGAAAAGCAAGATCCATTTAGCAGAAAAATCATAATTTTTAAGATCACCACACAGTTTATGGTTTCTAAAGCTGCATCTTTTCAATATTAATATCTGCCTACAGAATATTTATTGTCTATCAATACATATTAGAATGAACAAAATGTCCAAACCTCTAGCATAAAGGTGTAACAATTTGGTTATGAATTGCAGAAGAGGAAGTTAATAAGTTGATTCAGCTTATAAGAAAATGTGGCACATTATTCCTTTGTAACCAAACTCTTGCATGCTTTCCCAGTGGGGAAATGAAAGCTGTTGTAAAATCATCAGCCGTCAATGAAACCCTAACCTTCCACAAGGAGGACCACTCAGTCACCCACATGAATCGTCCCAACAGAACCTCAGTGATTTATTACACAATCCAATAAAAACGCTGGAAGCGAGAGCGGCAGAGTGCAGGGAGGGGAGTCCGTCAATGTTGCAAAACCGTCGTCGTATTTAACTGCCCATCGACCGGGTCACCTTGTCCCCCGTTGGCCAACAGGTAGAGTCCCCCCTGTTGATGAGGTGCCTCTGTGTGGGAGGCCCAACAATGCCCAGAGGCAGAAGGATGAGGGGACCCATCAATGAGTTCCTTTCTGCCTGGGGAGCCACTGTTTACTCAGCACAGGGCAGGCTGGAGAGCAGCACAATGGTGTTGCTGGACCTCTGCGCCTAATATTGATGTCATACTACTCATCTCCACATTATCCCTGCTATTGATTAGTCTGATCTCAGCCCGGAGCGCTGGGGAGCAACAACAAACAGAGCTCTTTTCCCGTCTCATCCCACTGACTCCCACATGCTCAGAGAGAAGCTGAGCAGATTCTTTTTTTTCTCCAGCCTCCTCCCTGAATCCACTGCACCCCTCCGTTCATGGTTTATCGATCAGAGCCGTGTCAATACTGCAGAGATTCTGAAGTGCACAATCACACAGATGAGTACAGGCTTTTCATCGCTTGTGGCTAAATTGGTTTTGCAGCAAAGCGATCATTAAGAAGACACGGTTTAGTGTTCATAAAGCAGCTGCTTTCACTCTGCATGGTGATTCATTTACTGAAAGCAGAGTAAACCACTCAATGAGAATCTATATTCTTGTGTTACCATACAACAGAATCTGCACTGACTAAACTTCTGAACGCTGCAGAGATGTTACTCTGTGCAAAAAAAACTTTGAAGATGCTGTAACAGCTAACAAATTACTCACAGAGAACCCTCAACTGCCAGGAGCTTTACAGTAAGTGGAAAATGTGAATCACCCACTGTAACGTTTGCTCCAACCCCCCCAAAAAGATCAGTGGAAATGTAGGCTGCGCCCACTGCTCCTCATTGTTTCCACACAGGAAAATGTACAGGGGTTTTAACATATTCATAAAATCAGACAGTATCACATCCCTGACTGCAGCGTATCTGCCTCTGCTAAGGAGGCAAGTGGGCAGAAAGCATTTAGATCTAACGCTTGATAAGTAAACTGTATGGCATTTAGTAAAAGCATCTGTTGACAAATTGCAAATTGTTGTGGCAACACAAACTGATGTTACTGCAAAATCATTTTGTCCATCGTTTTTAAGTCAGTGCTGAAATCTGATCTCCAAGGGGAAAGAAACAAGAGGTCAGATCAGTTTATAAGCAAGCTTACAGTTTATCCAGATTATTTAAACCATATCCCAAAAATTGGTTACTGCAATATTATTGTAAAAAGTCCAAAAATAAGAGCTTATCATAAACATGAATTCTCGTATGGTAAGATTTAAGATCATTGTTAAAACGTTAAAAAAAAAGTGAAAATTGTAACGGAAAGTTGCTCTATAGCAACTAGGTTAATGACTATTACAAAAAAAGTCACTAAAATAAAGTTCATTTAAAAAGGAATATCAATTGCCTGAATTTTACAGGTCCTGCTTTGCATGATGCTGCCTCACCCTTCTAAGATCTTTATTCTGTCTGGCTATTCCAAGTTTGCTCTAATTTGATGATGATAATGTAGCTTTATTTTAATATTAAATGCAGGATTTTTTATGAAAGTCTAACCAGACGTTGCATATATATTTTGAGGTGGAGGGCCACTGACCAAACAGCAGTATTTGATGAGTTGAGAACATGTTTAGTATTTCACATTGTTTTATTGCACTTTTACTCAACTGAAAGTCCAAATGCTCCTTCCACCATTGCTTGATTCTGCAAAGTTATTGAAACATGTCAATTTACTGGAAACAAAACAGATTTCTTTGGCTTTTTTAATAAATTGTGATTTTTAGACTTAATAATAGCCTCAGTGACTTGATAAGAGAGCTCTACTCTGTGTGTTGCTGATGATGACTCCAGGTGGGAGCAGCAACGACACCTCTCACTGTGTGACACAGGAACACTGTGCCCTGGCTCTTCCTGCGCTCAGCTGGCCCTCTGCCTGGACGTCTCTCACTCACTCGTGTTGCCTTTCAGCCTCGCCTCTGACATCAGTGTTGCTCGTGGGGCCCTGTGTCGCTGTCTAACTCTAGGGTTTCACGTGAAGCAAGGTGTAGTAGGAGGATAATTTTTCCCTCTGATGTCTGGCCGGTCACAGTATCTCCCCGGAGCTATAAATACACCCCTCGTGTGTCCGCCTTCATACGTGTGGAGGGAAGCCCGTTGAGGGCCGGCGGAGGATTACAACCGGTTTATTGATGACGGAAAAACAAATTAGAGCCATCTCTGCACAGCCCTGGGGAAACAACAAACCCCAAAGTGTGCCAGTGTAGCTGTCACGTTGATGGCTCACTTGGAGAAATCCTCCAGCGGTTTTCTCTTTCAGATCATGGCTCCATTCAAGCTGCAATTTGAGGATTTCTAAGTGTAAAATGGCAGAATCAAGCAGATGTAGTCCACACACACATAGAGTTGCCCTGTCTCCTTAAATACACACCTGGTTAATTATTCACAGCCCTGAGGGTCTGCAGTCTAGCAGCCTGCGTAAGGACCCGTCTTTCCTGATTTTATCTCTCAAGATTTTGTTATTCTGGGCACAGAGTCAACGATAGGCACGTCATCAAATTTTTTCTGGTTTCTAGGAAGGGAGGGGAGGAAAGGGGTCACAGAGCAGTTAAACCGACAAACCTGGTTGATGGAGCGGCTAGGTGAACGAGGCCTGTGAGCATGAGTGGCTAGGGGGGGCGGCCCGCGAGGTTGGCTGGAAACAGATGTCAAACAGGAACTTGTGTGTTTAACGTCTCCTCTGCAACAAGCTTCCTGGAGACGTATTCCGCCTTGACGGGGCCGGCCAGCAAACTGCTGCCTCATACTTTATCTCGGTCGGCCTGTGACCTACTTTTCTGCTGGGATGTGGAGAGTCAAAACAAAAAGTACAAAAACAAAAGGCACACTCACTCGCTGGTTAATTTGGAGGCGTTGTAGAATGTCATGGGGGAGTGTCTCTTTACCCACGGGCAAAAACACAGCCAGAGTTCAAATGTCATGCATTGCTCTTAGATAATGAAAAATAAGGAGAGGAGGCAAAAAAGTTAGATAAGAGATTTGTTAGCTTAAGAAATCTGGGTGGAACCAGATCCAAAATGGAACCAGCTAGTAGAACCCATCTAGTTCAGACTCAATGTCTCAGCAAACAGTCTGGACCCAGATCTCTGCTCAGTCACTATTTAGAATTAGGGCAAAGGTCCAGTAGGTAAACTTTTCCTGTCTGTTCCCTGTGTGCCCACATCTTTCCCATCAGCCCCTGGCACTGGCAGCGACTGATACATTGCCTGTGCCTGAGGCCGGTTTAGTCGTGTCACAGTCTGGTTTAAGTGGCTTTAAACATCTGTCTGCACCTGGCTGAGACACACCTGCTAACCACTGCAGCAGGAAAAATGTCAATGATTTCTGGCCTCTACTACCAACTGATAACGATGATGTAACTACAGTGCAAACTATTCGTCAAAGCTTTTACGTAGACGTACATGGGCAGGCTCCTGTGCATCTCAGAACTTTTGTGGCCCTACTCCAACTATGAGCCTCTTAGACCCTCAGAACAACTGTTTTTAACTGTTCCACCATCAATGGAGGCTGGTGGGTAAGGGAGATCATGCCTTTGTGGTGGCTGCTCCAAAACTTTGGAATAGCCTTTTGCTTTCACTCAAACGCTGCCCATCCAGTTACACATTTAAGATGAAAGACGTACATGTTTTCAATGGCTTAAGGTTGCTCTCAGTGGGTTTTAGTATTCATAACATCATCTTTTATTTTTGGATTTTATTCTGTTTCTGTTTTGCATTGCTGCACAGATTTGATATTGCCTTAATTCTTATTATTGTTCTGTCGTGCACATTTTTACAGCACTTTGGTCAACTCTGGTTGTTTTAAACGTGCTATATAAATAAGTGATGCCTTTTTTCCATGAGAGCATGGTAACAGGAGTAACCTTTCAGTATAGAATAAGAACAAGGCAGTTACTACAAGCCACCATGAATGGACAGACAGAGAAAAGGGTTACACTTGCTCAAACAGAAACTGCACGGAAAAAGAAGGCAATACAGATCATTGACATCAATGACAATGTGATAATCAAATAATCATTTAACACATTTATATATATATTAAAAAAAAAACTACCAAACATTTGCCTTGACTTTGGGTTCTGGGAACTTGGGATGGGGATTGTTATTAATGAGTTAGGTAAAAGGATAAATTGGTAATAAAAATATAGTTTTCAACCCTAAATTCAAAGATCCCATCCAGACATATTAAGATATACATACAAATAATCTGCACATACGTCATTCTGCACAGTG
>NW_023340246.1:441992-444261 GCF_004916995.1 Morone saxatilis
AAAAAAAAAAAAAAAAAACCCTTGTCAAAGTACGTCAAACCAAATCACATTAACCCCATTTGGTCAATAAACAGGGCAAAACTGCACATTATAGAAGCTGGAAATAACTCACATATACTGAGGCTGCACGATCATCTAAAGATGTTTCTTTATAGCTAAGTTTCTGGATTTGGAACAAAATACAAATAGTGATAGGCAATCATAGGATACATATGTGTACATATATGAAATTAGTGAAAATTATCAAAAAGGCACTTTCTCACTGTGTTAGGTTGCATTTGGTTCCAGTTTTACCCCCAAAACAGGTATTTCTGTGTCCATGTTTCTAACCAAGTCTCACTTCAATCTGTTAAGTGTTTTTTTTAAGATATGCTGCTAACTAATGGACAAACAAATGTACTCTCCTCGCTGTAGGTAGGGAAAACATACAGGAGCTGCAGCTATAATGTGTCAGGCGGTGACACGGATCAGTCCGGCAGCCAGATGAAGTTGATAAAGTGAGCAGGAACGGCACCCTGCTGAACACATCCCTGCTGGCTGCTGCTGACGTGAGAACAGCTTGTCCCTTGCTGTCTTCTGACTGAATCATTCAATATCCACGGTCAGGTGATCCTCTCATAGACCACACACGAACAGAGCACAAAAACAGACAAAGGCCAAAACACCCATCTAAAAAACAAAAGCTATTCAGTTTCTGTTTGCACTTTTCTTTATAAGAGAAACAATTTTGTCGTTCAATACGAGAATAAATGACTTGTTTAGCTGTCAATTTCTGTGCGAAGCTCCAGTGTCTGCAGCGCTGCATTCAGATGAAGTCCATTGACATTTCCCTGTGATAGTAATTGACATGCAGAGAGTATCAGTGACAAGACAGTGCTGGATTCCCACATGGATTATTGTTCTCTCATCAGATCGGTGGTCAGAGACGAAGACTGAGACGGCTATTAATCATTACACCTCCTCTCAAGGTGTTTATCACAGGCTGAAGACTGAGTGACTTTCACCATATCCTGTCACATGTTCAGAAATGCCGGTTCCTTTAGAATAGTGGCATTTAAAAGCACTTTACACATAATAGGGTTCCATTACATACATGTTCTGTAGCTTTATTCAAACATGAGCCATGACGCTCACGCAATATTTGGCAGCTAGTAGGTGAGAACAGCACAAGCAACAGCTTCCCTAGCTGTAAAATTAAGCCAGAAATAAACATGTTTACAGCCTGCTACAAAAAACAGTTTTGGTCTCTACGATGAATTTTTTACAGAACTATTTAAATTATATTAAACTTGTGCATAATTAGGGGTGTGGCCATTTTGAGTGACAGATGGGGTGCCATCACAGGCGACTGTTTTCAGTGCACTCCATAACTTTGCCCATTTTTGGATTAGCCGTGAACTGGTGGAGTCAGGCCAAGATGTCAAGCAAAGATGGCGACGGCCAAAACAGACCACACTGAGCTTTACAACGACTCTTCAGAAACCTATGCAGCATTTTGCGCCAGTTGTAAGCATGAATGAAAATAAAAAATTTAGGGGATCATGGTCCTTTGGTTACAATGAGTTTTTAACGGGTTATGAAACAGTCTAAATTTCCCTACATAAAACAAACCAAGACCATCAGCCCAAGATGCTGACCCTAACCCTAACCCGGTCACTCGTATTCCCCTTGAAATCAATTAAACTAGGGCAGTAGGAAACACTACCGCTTTTGTTCCACAGGGTCGCCAGAATTCAACACAAATGACATTTCCTTATAGGGGCTTATTTTGAATGAGGTTTTCTTACTCTTAGAACCTGAAAGTTCTGTTTTCATTAAATGTCTCTATTAAAATACAAGCCCGTAAAATTGCCAGCACAAAATTATGTAATAAAGTTCATGGCTGAAACTGACACATTTGGTCACAATGGACAGGCTTTCCAGGGTCAGAGCAAGAAAATAGTGCGTGATGGAGATGTTTTCATTGTTATAGTGTGAATGAGTTCACGATAGCCATACAGCCTAAAGCCCCGTTCAGAATAAAGACATGCTGCTGAAAAGGTCAACCAGCAGATTAACCTGTTTGAAGTGGGCTTGGCGGAAGGGTCAGGTCAAATTCACTCCACAAACTAATGAGTGTTTATCACAGAAGCCAAAATGTGTGTGGTACTTCCTGTACCCTGGCTGTACTCCCATTCCCACTGACATTTGTTTTGCACTCATCATGATCACTCATGACTTCAACGTTTGTAGCTAGAGGGTGAGCAACAGGGTGACAGGGGTCAGGTGG
>NW_023340246.1:444281-444659 GCF_004916995.1 Morone saxatilis
GGTTGGATGTGGTCCATTGGGGGCATGGGCGAAGGGGCTGGCCAATGAGAAGCGAAGAAGCGGAGCGTCTGTCAGTAAGGAGATGGGAGGGGAGGGGCAAGCAGACGATGAGCATTAGGGTATGTTAAAGAACAAAACAGAGAAGAAAGTGGGAGGGAGAGGTGGGACAGGCTGGCCGTGGTGGAAGTGGCTGACTCAGGCAGGGTTCACTGAGTTCAGCTAGTAAATAAGTGACTGACTCCTTGGAGCACATTCCAAGGCTCCACCTCACCCTCCCGCCCAGCGTCTTCTCGGGGGGATTCCTGGGGTTTCTGGGGCTGCTCTCTGCTCGGTGTGTCAATATTTCCAGACCCCGCTGCCAGCAGTAAAAAAAAAAAA
>NW_023340246.1:444759-459053 GCF_004916995.1 Morone saxatilis
GGGGGGGCTGCTGTGTTGCTCATTCACTTTTAACGTGTTTGCTGCACATGAAGAGGTCCTCATACTGCCGGTCCTCTGCCCCCCTCCACCCGCAGTCCCCTAACAAAAACATCCTGAGGGTCCCAGTCGATCGGCTCGCGCGGTAAATGAGCCACCAGAAACCGCACTCACTGCTGGAAAAGACTGACTCTCACACTTGTGTAACACACAAAAATATTTCCCACAGCCAAACATGGCTGTCACTTGAATATGCAGATTAATACACCCCTAAAGCAATGCAGACTCTGGCCATGGCACCATCTGCCTCGGCTTTTCCTAATCACCTCAGCCAGATGGGCTAGCAGATCTTTAGGAAGCTTGTTTTCCTGCTCAATAAAAACGTGCCACTGTTTTTTTAATCTAAAACAGGAAAAGCGGTATCATTTTTGCCTTTGAGCAATCCCAGGTGAAAGTACAAGATTGCTGAGCGTTTCAGGTTTAAGAACCTACGCTGCCGACCAAATACCAGAGGGAAATGTCTGTGAAGGGCAAAAAAGGTAATATCGCTGTGGAAGAGGAGAAGAAAAAAATCATATTCAGAGCGGTTCACAGTCTGTTCAGTAGGTAGGGCTGAGTTAATGACCACACACACACACACACAGCTTGACAATTCAATGAGCAGTCTGAATCAGCGGCTCTTTCTCACTAAAATTTGAGCCTCAGCACATCTGCTCCATATGAAGTCTTCATCTTTGGCTTTTTGCCACATCAGGAAAAAACTGCTTGTTTTTTAGCTATGCTGTGCAAATCATTTTATTTCTCTGATGAAAGTCGAAATTAAGGTTCTGCATCGCTACGACCGGTACGAATCAATGAAATGAATCTTTTTAATTTGATTTCTTCTAGACAACTCGGAGGCGTTGGAGCTTCACTGGTGGCAGGATTTGCGGGTTTCAGCCTGTTTATTTGAGATCTCAAACCTCAGCCGACAGCAGCTGGGTTGTTTTTACGTCCCTGCACGGAGACAGGCTATAGGTCGAACATTCCAGAGCTGAGGCCTGAAATCCTGAGAACAGCGCCTGAAGTAAACTAGCTCCGAGACAATGGTGAGAGGTTGAAGGTGAGGAGAGTGGGGCCTTTGCAGCTACTAATATATTCCTGGGAGATTTCTAAAGTGCTCCGACGCCAATTGCCCCACATAATGGTTGCCATGGCAATGGGTCCTCAGATTCAGGGCTGCGGTATAGAAATGAACCGGCAGAACAATGACCTCCCCAACTTCCACCGCGTTACGGAACATTTTTCAGCCTGCTCCTTTTTCCGTTCTATGTCAGAAGGTAAGTAAACTCTCGATTTACCGAAAAGAAAATCCGCTTTTGTCCGTGTTCCGTTTCCGTCTCTGCTGTTCCCATGATCCATGGCTACAGCCCCAAACTTCCTAAAGCTTTTTTTTTTTCAAAGGCATCTTTTCAGCCTACAGTCTTGACAACACAGTAGGAATTTACATGCATCAATAGCTTGGAGGAAAACAACATCCTTAACAGAATCCACAAGTCTGGATCCCCTTGGAAAGGTCATTTACATTTTAGGAAGAGCAAAATAATTGGGAATTTCTATCTATATTTGAAGCAGTTGCTATTTATAAAGCCTTTTTATCAATAATCCTTTAAGCAATTTGAAATTAATTCATTCTAAACTAGTACAAGAGAGAAAGAGAACAAAGGAACGCAGAGAATCCCAGTCTTTTGAAAATCTACACAGCTGGAGACTCGGGGGTTGCCTTAGAAGTGTGCGATGTCACACTGAAAGAGGGAAACGTGGGTAAGCTCTGAGCGCCATACTGCCCACGGGTATGGCTTTGGCACCCAGGCCTTCCTTGGTTTAAGGTTGTGAACAGTGCTGACAGCTGGGGGTGACATCCCACTAATAGACCCCCCGGTCAAAACAGTCAACAAAGGCTAGATGCCACACAGCATCAAATACTGAGAGGACAATAAAGCTCAGGAGTTTGGCTCATACATCAATCAGTAGGAAAAAGGTGACACTCTAAGTAGGTCTGGAAAAAATGTCATTAAAGTGGCATTCCACTGAGGGTTTACTCATCATGGTTAGTACGACTCAGCCAGTCAACAGTTGTTTAATGACCTCTTTGGCTCTAGAGGAGCTTTGTCTGTCTGACGCCTGATGATGTAACAGCAGTGTCATCAGGGTTATCTCACTTTGGCTTGAGACTTCAAATTTAAAACAGGGAGGGTCTAAAGAACTAGTGACAAAGTTCATCAGTGTGTCCTTGCAAAATAGGTGGTGCTAGTTGCTTGGTGAGGTAATGACTACTTGTGAGGCTATTTTGGGAACTACTACTACTATAGCTGGAGAGCTAACCACTAACACTACATTTACACACATACAAAGTAGTAGGTAGTCTCTGGCCTCTCATGAATCTGTAGTTCTGTGGGTGTGATGGTCTGAGCACGTCACATACTCTCTCTGACTGGATGGTTGTATTCCGACGAAGCCCCCGTCAAATCCTAGCTTCAAATCAGCCATCTAGCTTCTAATCAACTAGCTAGCTTCAAATGAAGAACCTAGCTACAAATCAGCTACCTAGTTTCAAATCAACTACATACCTAGGTAGCTTGGTCACTAATCAGACAATAAGTTAGCAAGTTCATTCATACGTATTTGTTCCATTGTCTCCAGTCCCGACTGTTTGCAAACCATGTCTTTTTGGACTCTCCAGCTCTTTAATATGCAGCTTTAAAGTGCACTTGGTAAATCAGCTGACACAATGGGCACTTTTACAGTACACACAAGAGATCTATTGTACAATAATGATAAATAATTAATAACCTCAGAGCTGTGGTTTTGAGGTTTTTTTCCCGATAAACATGGTATCCTTGTATAAATCTTCCTATGGAGCATTACCTCCCATCCCCCCATGAACATACATGGCAGCATAGAAGCACAGTTACCAGAAACAAAAGTCACACATGCACAGACGGAGGATATACAGCCTCTTGACAGCTCTAACTGGAGTGGGAAGACAGGCTATAATGGAATCTAAATAACACTTGTGCCGGCTCATTAAAGTTGCCCTGCGTGCTTGGTCATTAACTCTCCTCTTGTCTGACCTTCATCACTCAATGTGGGGTGGAAATGGTTACCACTGCAGTGTACAGCCTTGTTTCCAACACGCTTAAGAACACCTTACGAAGACAGACTGTGCTGATTTATGCCCTGTGAGAGTGTCACCGCTTTTTATAGGCTGTAAAAATTATTAACCTGCTGAATATCTTCTAAACACTTCAATTCCTCAACGGAAAATATCTCTCATGTAAAAAACGCCTTTGCCTGCAATCCTAACGCTGCTTTTAAAGAAGAAAGTTAAATAAAAATATATATTTTTTACACCTCAAGCAGTACTCATTGGGCATGACTGCCACTGGCTATCAGCCAGTGAGTCAACACTGAACCTGATAGTAGCATCCCACGCCGGTCCAACTCCAAAATTAGCTCAGATTCAATTATTGATGCTGGATAGACATGCTTTCTCTCTCTGTCTTCAGTTGCACAACAAGACTAAGAGTGAATAGCCATTTGAGCGCCTCTGTGGGGCTGTAAGACACAATTGTGCTTATTATAAATAATGTCTGTATGCTAACATGCTTCCAATGATAATGCTAACTGTAATGTGGTAAATGTGCATTGTTTTCATGTTAACATACACATTTATTAATTAGCAATAAATATAAAGCACAGCTGAGGCTGATGGGTCATTAGTTTTGCAGATTTGAGTCACAAACCAAAATACTGGACTAATAAAACCTGACCTGATGATGGTGCATGACAAAAAGTCAGTGGTTCACCAAAATTATTAAAATTCATCATGTGGGCACCATGAATGTCTGTACCATATTCCATGTCAATTCATCTAATAGTTGAGATATTTTAGTCAGGACCAAAGTGGTGGACAGACTGACCAACACTGCTATCCCTAGAGCCACACTGCCAGCGTGGCTAAAACCAAATGGAAAAGAAGAAAAAGAAAATGGACACTGGCACCACAAAACCATCCCTAACCATAACATTTTTCTCTGTGCTGATGCTAAAAAAATATAAGTTGCCAGTGAAGGCTGCACCAGCTCACAGTGTACTTCTATGCACAGCCTACAACTATGTGAATATAGGAATGCTTTGAGGGACTGGACAACTATTCTTTCATTCACATATAAAATAATTACAATCAATTCTGATCATTCTGCCTCCAGCTTTTTTATTGATTTTGTAGGTAAGGCAACTATCCAATTAAAGTTTAGTCAATAGACTAAGAAAAAAGAAAACTTCCTGCACGTTCAACTGCAAGAATGTGCTTTCACACTCAATCAGTGTAATCCGCAAAATATCATTTATTAAAGATGCAGTAGGTCACGTAAAAATATGTTTTTGTCATATTTGCTGAAACTTTCACTATATCCTGACAGTAGTACATGAGACAGGTAGTATGGGAATTGTTTAGGTTCCTTTGACTCATCTTAGTGCTCCGACACTAATTAGAGCCAAGAAAGATATCATTCCCAGGTTGTCAAATACCGATTGATTGTTTTTATTCAGGCCCGGTAGATTCTTTAAATTTTATTAGGAACACTATATGGACTATATAGAGGAACCTGATTGTTTCACACACTATCTGTCTCAT
Organism: Morone saxatilis; assembly: GCF_004916995.1. Taxonomy (NCBI): domain Eukaryota; kingdom Metazoa; phylum Chordata; class Actinopteri; family Moronidae; genus Morone; species Morone saxatilis. The sequence continues at coordinate 449,435 of NW_023340246.1, forward strand.
GTACTACAGCTAGGATATACTAAATGTTTCAGCAAATATGACAAAAAGTTATTTTTTATAATGTTACCTACAGCAGCGTTAAGCAAAAGGTTCCAGCTTCTCAAATATGAAGATTCGCTGTATTTCTCTGTTTTACAATATAGTAAATGTTTTACTATTTTGGAACATTTTATGGATGAAATGCTTAATTAATTTATTGAAAAAATACTTAATAACCAATAGATTTATCCATTCTAAAAAAAAACATATTCTCTCAGGTATGAAACTACAGCAGACCCCCACCTCTGTGCAGCGTAACTACCTTCAGGCAACTACTCATACTGTATCACTGCAATGCTAAATACAAGACTGACATGCCAAATCCAGACTCCCCTGCAGGGATATTAACTCAGAACATGCATCTGTCAGAGGAGCTAGTCCGTCCGTATGAAGACCGCATACGACTGTCTGATCATGCAGATTAAAAAGGTCAAACTGGGACTGTAACTTGCCTCTTTTCAGTGTTTTTTTATTCGCCTGTGGTGTCTACTAAAAAGTCCTGTCTTGTCCTTAGTGTGACAGCAGTCCTGGGACGAGCTGGCAGGCTCGACATTCCTCCGCCCTCTGGTAGGACCTGCAGTGTATTAAAATAAATCTGTGCACACGTCCCACCCCAACATGCTCGCTAGACATGACCTTATACAAGGCTAGCACCAGCACGTTCTTCTGTCTGCTGCCCTGTGAGCAGATTTTAGCTGCCCTGCTGCCCCTGGCCTTAACCCCACCCGCCTCACTCAGCCCGCAGCCCCCACTGCTTTTGGCCCCCACCTCTCATGTGTTTCTGTGTACATGATCTCACATGACTCAACAAAACCCTGGGCTCGGAGCAGGGCTGTCCAGAGCTTTTTCCCAAGAGGGGAGGAGAAGATTGACTTTGTCAAAGGGACCTGGAGCGCTGCCCTCGACTTGGCTCAAATTGCCCCACTTGTCAGACCTGATGGATTTTGGCTAAAAATAAAAGCAAAAAGGGGCCCTTGACAGGCGGATGAATGAACTCAGTGGTGCTCCTCCTGCTAACCGAGCCGCCACATCGTGCAGCCGTCTCCGTGTCCCTTGACGCCTGAAAGACGGGGATGGCGTGCACAGCCCTAAAAGCACTGTGTTTCACAAACAAAACATCCCCTTTTCCATGTGCGTTGGGGGAAATTCGGCGAAGGGGTAGAGCAAACGCAAGATGAGCCAAGTGAGTAGGAATTCCTGCGCTGCCCCCCCCCCTTTACCCCGCCCCACGCACATTCCCCTACCACATTCATAGCAGAAAAAAAAATCTGAGCAAAACAGAGCAGCAGCAGCAGCAGCAGGCTGGAAGGGAGGATCATAACCCAACCCAAACAAATACAGCAGCAGACAAGTCTGTGGGGTTCTCCCTCAAGGAGATTAAGTCTTGTCCGGATCACTCTAAACAAAAAAAAGCCACTTTACAAATGTTTGTTTGAATGGTACAGTAGGTCATTTGGCAACTTTTTATCTGTTCTTATGTTTGAACCCTATAGGCTTATAAAACCCTATAGACCCACTTAATTACAACCAGTAGTTCCTGTTTGCTAAGTGAGCACGGAAAAGAGTAGTTGTTATTTTTATTTATTACTTAAACGCTACATTCCACTGTTGTTGTTTTTTATATTCAAATGTTTTAAATAGAGGATTATACGTTCAAGTAGATGGGATTTGTTGTTTTGTCTTTGCTTTTTACCGTGGTATGAAATTGAGGGTTGAGAATCGTGGAATTTCTCTGGTATTGTGACATCCCTATTCCAGCAGTATGTCTATGGTGCCGCTAAGAAGAATGGGATGATGTACAAGGGCTCAGTATGCTTTAAAATAATGTTTGTCAGACTGTCCAACAGTGTCTGAAACACCTTCCTCCACACCTTTCTGATGTTGGACTTAGGGGGGGCTGCGTCTGTCAGAGTTTGGTGACTTTCCAAACTGGCAACCCAACAATCATCCACTGGCCAGGTCTTTTTTAACTCTCCTGCAACTACTTTTTCTGGGTGTACAACCCAACGCAACCTTGTGAACGCCTCTGAGGAGAGACTGTCTGAAAGTGTGTGAATTGACCCTGATTCCTTACATCTCGACCCTGTCTATGATGGCTGGCTTTTCACCTCAGTCAGAAAACACTGCGGTCTTAGAGGTGTTCTGATGACACTTTGTATAATCCCATCCAAAATCTAAATCACGCTCATGGGACACTACAGGTTTGCAGAGGGACCCGTGTGCAAGGCTCCTTTAAATGTTCCTATACTGTTTGCCATATGTGCGGCTCGTACGAGGTCCACACGGGTGTTCCAGAATGCCATCTGGATCCTATCAGAGACCACAAATACAGATGTAGTGAAAGCGCTTGGTAGCAGTGCAGACCGCCTAGCCTAATGAATGGGAAGAGCACATTTTCAACCCCTGCAACAGGTCAGTGGCAGGCGTGGGCTTCACCTCGCCTCACACACGCACGGAGCAGAAGGCAAGATCAATTGTCGGAGAGAGGTTCCGCCTTGCACGCTACCCGAGAGTGTCCCAAAATATCCCTCCTCGCCGAACAAAAGAACAAAATGGCAAGAGGTGATACGTGATACAGCAGAGTTAAAAATAGACTCACTGCTGACGGATAGGGCAGTGTTTCATGACCTCTGCATAGCGCTCTTGGTTTACACCCCAAGTAGCTGTGGCTAAGACTTCTATGGCTCAGCTCAGGATTGGAAGAAAAAAAAAATTGCACCATTTATATATGCAGAAATAGGATCAGGAAGCCTCACTTCTATTAGGATTTTATGTAGCTTGGAACTTGAGAACAGAGCGAATCAAAAGTTCTCACGCATGTCAAAGCAAAAGAACGTCCTGTTTAGGGGATTCAAAGGGTCTCATGGTATGTGAAGCATAAATGATCTGCCTGAGAAGACAGAGAAGTCCACCTTTTCAGGGGGAGGGATATTTCTTTTGTTTTGATGTCACCGCACATGGCATACTACATAGAGGATCATCAAAACATTACATCATGCAGGAAAAATCCATGAGAGAGGCTGCGAGCTGTTCGAACTGTGGTTTGCTGCACATCAATCAAAGCTCAGTGAGAAAAGAGAGGAATTAGGGGGAGAGAGGTCCTGAAAGCCACTTGTTTTCTTGCAAAGTGTTAACAGGCCGCATCAATTCAGAGGATCAGACGTCTGAATCAGGCTCTGGAGGTGGTCTTTGCTCCAGGTCAGGCTAAAAATGAAAAATGCCTCACTGAGGAAGGAAAACAAGGTGTTGCTTCTGATCTAAGAACTTATAACACCGTCTTTTTTCTTCTCTTCCAAACGTGTAAACAGGCACATTTGTGACTGAAGGACAGCATGTATTCATACTAAATTGATTGATTCAAAGACATTCCAGAGGTATAATGGGAATCATTTCTCCCACTCTGTGTCATAAGTGCATGCAACATGCCTCAGAGTGACAGGAACAATGGTCTCTTTCACTGCCTTTCGCCAGGCTGGAGATGGGGAGGTGCATCATGGGAAGCAGACAGGCAGACAGTCTCGTACAGTTGAGCGCGGATACTTCTGAGAGGCCTCGCACAAACCCGGGCAACAAGCAGAGGCACTTAAACTCTCCAGATATGGGCCATGTGTGAATTATGTGCTTGGATTACTCCTGCTTTGTAAAACACACGCTGCTCAGCCTGCATCAGAGGGCGGGCAGTTCCCAGACATCTCACAACTCCTGATTTTATGTAAGAAAATATAAAGTGTGATTTTTTACATATATTTTTTTACATGTTCTGCCTTATTTTTTCTAAGATAATGTCACATATTTCAGGACAAGATGAATGAACTCAAAAAACCTGTAGAAATTTAACTTAAGTCAGTGCCTTTAGAAAAATATCCTTAAAGAAATAATGATTTTGAAACTCTAGAATCCCTTGAAGTCTGTATTCTATTGCACAAAAAAATTATTAAATAAGTAAATAAGTATAGATTTTCCTGACAAACTAAATGAAAATGTGTCGAGAATGCTGTTAGAAAACCCCTTGGACACTTGGGATACTAATATAATGTTCCTGAAACGGGACAGTAACTTTTATTTATTACATTTACTTTTTCTTTTGGCATATTCGTCCCCTCCTTTTTCTCCAGTTTTTGCCTGACATCATTTTAATAACCACACTAGATTCAACTGACAGGAGCAGGAGACATTTCGTACATGCATTTTTGGTATTTCCTAAACCTCTAGGTAGAGTAATAAGAAATACTGCACAACAAGACACTAAACTAAAATGCTTATTTAACCCTGCAAAGATGTTCCAATTCTCTAATTATTTAAAGTCATACGGTGCAAGATTTTCTTGAAAACAATGTATAGACTCATACAAATAATCCCTCTCTTCTGACCCACTAGCAGTGTGTGGCGGTGTCTGTATCTGCAGAGACCCTGCAGCCTTCTGTCTGTATTTTCTTATTTTGCTGTGTTCTCACTAACATCGCTCCATCTCCTCATTTGAATGGTGCATTTACAGCAATTGATTCTCACTAGCCTTTACGCTCATGCTATTTTAACACAAGAGCTGTGTTCATCTGGCATTATAAATGGGGGGGGGGGAGACTAACATTTGCTGGCGCTCTTTCGTGGATCCAGATGTGGCTCACATCAAAAGGTAGTCCTGTGACCTCAGCACTCTGGGGTAAGGAGTCATGGACTTGCCTGGTTGCTGTTGAGATATTACTAGTAGTAAGTGCTCACCCAGACATATATCACATTAGAGGGAAAATAAATCATCATTACATTTCTTTTTGGTAATTACAATGTTACCAAAGAAGTTCACAAGTAAACACAAACACCGAAGAGATATATAGTGATCTCTCAGCAAAAGTGAATTAGGATTCCAGCTGGACTTTCAGAGATATGTATTAGTGGGAGGTCCAGAGCAGCATGCCACAGCCAGCAGAAGTAAAAGTATCCACGCTGAGCTGGTCTCAGGGCGCGACACGCAGATGCCAGCGCTCCACGTGGTCGGGGGCTAAGCAGTCTGACAACTTGTAGTCCTACTACAGCAGCTTTAACTCCACTACGCACACTAAGCCACCAACTCTGGCTATGAGACTAACAGCTCCAGGACAAAGCAGGCCTTTGTGTTTGCTGGTAGATTATTAAGACCTCAGAGATAAGAGTTCTGACTTTACACACACGTGCCTTAAAGAGATTTGTAGGCAGCACGTCACTTTAGAGTTATAGTTTCCGTTTTCACTAGCACATAGTGGGATTTTCTTGATGTATTAATAGAGGCAAAGGGTTAAAAATGAGAGTTTCCTTTTTTTATTTTGTGAGTTAATTGCTGGAGTTGTTAATGGTTATGAGGCTTGTTAAAGATTCACACCGGCATAGGAGAGAACCAAAGGCACAGTTGGATTAATTATCATTGAATATTAAGTATTCTAGCACCTGCAAAGGAAGTCAGAGAAGGAAGCTTTATTTCCTTTGCAACACTTAGTTATAAATGGAAATGCACACTTTGTTAAAAATGTATTAGTTTCGAGCCGTGCGGTTCTCTCTTGTTGTTTGAGAACACGCAGTGATATTATGAGCCTTCCAGCGCCTTCCAATTGTCTGTTTTAATGGAGAATTTTAGCTTTTAAACTTTAAAAGTTAAATTTTTTACCTCAAATAGAAGAAAAGAGTGTTATCTTACAGCAAAATACATAAATAAGTAAGCTTTGTTGCTGCTGGGAGTCTAAATCATATGTCAAATATAAATAAATACAGATGATGAATTAAAAGAATCAGACTACAGCGCCGTCTGAGTTTTTGTTTGCGTGTGTCACTGTGATAAATGTTTGCCTCGGCTTCACACAGCCTAACCACAACAGGAAAAAATAAAGAAACAGCCTTCCTGTCAACAGAAAAAGATGTTTTGACATAGAGAAACAAAAGGTGGAGTGGGTGCGGCATTAATGTTACTTACAGACTTGTCCTTCATCTCCTGATGGTGATTAGTGATCATTTATCCACGAGCAGCATACACGGTCATACACAGACACATCCACATCACTATCAGTCAGAAAGAGGTCATGATTGGCAGGTTGGCGGTGCGCGGGGAGGACGTCCCTGCAGTGTGACAGACAGACCCTCCTATCATCCACAATTACTCATCCAATGTCGCAGGAAAGCTACAGAAACACATACAGTTTACATAAATGCAAAGATCCAAACACTGATTTTGTGACTACAAGAAAGTTCTGTCTGTGAAATAACTGCTAGATCTGCAACGATTTATCAATTAATAATCAATTTGGCAATCGACTAATCATTTAGAGACCGAAGAAATGATTCCAGCTTCTCCAATGTAAATATTTTCTGCTTTCTTCCATCCTCTATGACAGTAAACGGAATATCTTTGGGTTGTGGACGAAACAAGACATCTCAGGATGTTAGCTTGGGCTCTGTGAAACACTGATCAACATTTTATGGAATAATAATCAATTAATCAAGTAATGATCAACAGGTTTATCAATAGTGAAAATAACTGTTACTTGCAGCACTAATTTGTTGATTTCAGGCAACTTCTATTTCCTCAGGTTTCAAATAAGATGATGTGCATTCTGTGAAACAAGCTCAAAAAGTCATTTACTCTTTGTTTCATGGTTTAAAGAACAAATGAAACATGAGCGTAATAGCTGTATATCAGTGAGAATACACTGCTCTTTTTCAGGAATCTTTCCAACATCAAGAATGAGAAACAAAAGTGAACAGGAAACAAGATCTGCTTCTCAAAAGGAAATATTTGATTTTAAAACCTTGCTGAAACAATAAAGTGAAGTAAAGGCACATAAAGCGTTTATTAGAGGCACTGACTTTAAGGATAAGCATGAAAGTTAGCACGATTGTTAGACCATAGTTCCAAAACTCAACTTCACACAAGATCCACTTATAAGCTCATGGCTAAGCTTTCAGCTGTATCTCATGGTTATCTTTGAGTTAAGAAGAAGAAAATAATTTAAATTCTATTTTGAGTTTTTTTTTTGTGAAATACATTTTTATTTGATTTTATGTCACTTTATAATACATTTTGCAGTGCAATCCCCTTAAAAGAGGCTACAATGTTTGTGATTGAGTCCAAAAAACAGACTTTTTATTAAAAATCCCGAGGTAACAAAAAAACACATGATGCTGTATTTCACAGTTGTGTTTGCTCTTAAATATGTATCAAAACCTCTCCATCTTATTGAGAAATTACAGTACTTAACTTAGTTCACAGAAAATAATATATAATAATATGTAATCATAAATAAGCAATTATTCATTATACAAACACATTTAATTTCTTAAAAATCTGTTTGTAAGCAGAATAATTCTTGGGAATTAAAAGGGCCATTTGTCATTGTTTTTATTTTACTTTTGTTATTTAATTAAGTAATTTATGTATTTGACAAAAACACCATGGGATGTGGTTAAAAGCTCTGGAAAAGGCTAGTAAATGGACCTTGAGTTTAGAGAGTTTAAAGATCAAGAATGTATTCATTTTAAAAGGATGAATCAATCTTTCAAAAACATTATTAGCTGCAGGCACAGATATTAGCTCACATTGTGTCTTTTATATAAAATCCTATTCTGTTTTCTTTCCTAATGTACAAATGCAACCTGTTTCTGATGCAAATCATCTCATGTCAAGACTGAATTTGATTCATTCTGTCTCATCTCAACACAAAATGGAAACTCCAGCAGGGGCACACCTAGAGCAATATCCAGGGGGGCAGAAATATATGCTGATTTAATCATAAACAATATCAATATTTGCTTGGAAAATCCCCCAAATGAAGATATTTGAACTCAAAACATTACTGTGGCACATTAGTAAAGCACTAAATAGAAATATGTAAAGGTGGCAAATCAGTACATTGTTTTATTTCCAGATCTTCATACATGTTTCCAAATAGTCTTTTTCATTAATTGTAATGCCTTTCGCTGAGTCTAAAATGCACCCATAACAGATCATTACATTACTGTTTTTAATCACATTATTTTTAAAATGAATCTAAATTAACGTGTTAAATTGTTATAACACAAAATGGGGGTGGCATCCACCCCTTTGTCACCCCTCTAGACCCACCCCTGAACTCCTATAGTGGAATTAGTCTTGAAGGCTGAATCTGCAGCAGTTTAAATCATATGATTTAGTTGTGACTGTAATGCAGTGAGAGCTAACAACACCGTGCCTCTGTGTGTGCTTAAAGTTATCCTTCACTTTCAGATTCAAATCAGCTGTGAAATCTTCTTTTCTGTCCTCCCTTCTCTTCTTTTTCTGCCAACCAGCAGCTGATAACTATCAAACTGCCTCACCTGAACATGTGCTTACAGCTGCACGTTTGTGACAGAGATATGACGATGGCTGCGTTGAGGAGCAGAGTATGATAGATTAGCCTGTGTGTGGTCTGTCACTGTGCTCTTGGAAGAGAAGATGACTGTGATAGGTGGCTTAAATGTTCCTCTTGTATATCATGAAGGCGTATACTATACATCAGGGTGTTCAAAGACACTCAGCTATCAGAATCAGACTGAGCAGCCCTTGCTAAGCACGATGAGAACCAATTTGCTTCCTCCCCTCCAGACACTCTCCTTGAGTGAGATGAAAGGGAAGCTGTGCCACTGTAATTCATCTAAATGGCTGGCTCCTACAGCCTCCCATGCAGCCGTGACTATTGATCTCTGCTCTCACTGACTCTCTCCCTGTGTCTGCCTTTGTTTCTCAATCTTTCTTATTCTCTGCCTTTCATTGGAAAGCCTCTGTAAATGGACTTGAAAAAACGTTGTCTTGAAAATGTCATTGGTAACCACCAAAATGTGTTTGTAGCATCGACTATCAAAACAGAGGCAGAAAGCTAGTAGTGATGGGAATTCTGTCTCTTTTCAGTGCTTCACATCATTTGGCTCAGCTCAGCAATAAGAGTCGGCTCTTTCAGCACCCAAACTCTTCATTTAGCATCACTGCTGGCTTTTTCATTTCAGACAAATGTTGCGATTGTTGGACCTATGATTGGTATATATATAAGGGATGCATGATAATTATCAGGACAGATTAATGATCAACCGATAATGGGAAATATATTATTATGAGTTACTGATATCATTACAGCCATAATAATACGTTTATTTTGAATTCTTATGCAAAGCTATAGCGCTTTAATGTTCGTTTTCGGAACGGAAAACAAATAACTGAACATACAGAGTCAGAACTGTTGTTGTGTTACAGTGATGGTATTAGCATAGAGCTATGGAATATTAAATCAGCCATCTTTGCTCACTACATCTCAGCCTGTCTTACTCTCAGGTGTGTAAAAACTACAGGTTGTGAACTTATTTTTAAAATACAAAAATGTGAAATTATCAGTTATCTTATCAGTATCAGCCATGAGAAGCAGGTAATTATCAGTTATTGTATCGGCTGAACATAAAATCCATGTCATACATCCCTAGTAAACATGTATATTATTTTAATTATTCTATGTGATCATAGTAAGACTTGTAATGGTGTTTTGTATGTTGGTGACTGGGGCAACGTGCAAAAGTGTGATGTAGAAACTTGAAGCCTCCAGTGCACATCCACTGA
>NW_023340246.1:459153-472888 GCF_004916995.1 Morone saxatilis
AGAATGGACTTTACAGTGAAGGAGCAGACATCTTGTGTCCAGCAGAAACACTTTAGAAATGAACATTTGAACATTTGAAAAGAACATTTGATTCTGAAAGTTTTAATGAGCTAGAAGGAGGAGATTTGAATGTGGAAAGTATTGTTCATTTGCTGATAAATTACATCAGACACACATTATTGTTTCAAGCAGATTATTTATATATTATGTCCTAATACATGTCTGGAGGAGATCTTTAACTGTGAATGTTCTTGTTAGATCCTGGAAATAGCAATTGAAACAAACAAACAAACATTCAATTTGGTTTAATTAAATTACAATGTGCAGTGAATGAATTAAGTGAACTGAAGTCTTTACATGTGAAACTATAACAAAGCTGGGCCCTTTTGGCTGACAGCACCAGCTCCTCTTATTGATAGAATAATAATGAAGTACTGACTTTTCCAGAACAGCAGTCACAAAGTGCGTCACGGGACAAGGCTATAAAACAGTTAGTGACAATTATCTCCATTATCTGCTGATCTGTTGGTTAGTTCTGACTTTAAAGGGACATTTCACCAGTGGAAACATTAATATGAATTAATGAGTCAGTACACATAATAAGATGTCAGAAAATACTAATCACAATTTCCAAGAGCCCAATTTACACCATTATCTGGATCTGTGCAACCAGCTTATTTGTATCTGTACTTGAATGGCAGAACTTAAACTGGGAGCTGTTACTTTAAGCCTGATATTGATATGGGTTGATCAGAAGCTGCTATTTTTATTAGAAAACAGCCCCAGAATGTAGCTTCAGCAGAGAGAACTGTTAGAAAGTATTTACACTTGTTTTTTTTAAAATAAAAGTTGTTATATCTACGGATATTAACACATTACTCTGATACTCTGACTCTTACTCTATGAAACTTTTACTTATAGAAAATACATTATCTGGAGCATATAACCATTTCAGCCAAGTCATCGCTCAACCCAATTAAATACTGATAAATTGATGAATGACTTAAACATTCGTCACTTATCAGAATCGTCAAAATCTTTTAATTTCCCATTGCTTGACTTATTGATTAATTGCGTCAGGACTCATTGGTTTGGGTCAGGAGTAATGTGAAGGACAAAAATGAAACAGAAATGCAAAAGTGTAACTAACACCAAGTTAGTTAATACCCACTCCTCTCATTGATACAATAATAATGAAGTAATAATACAGTTGTATCTGTACAGCTGCTTCACAAAATGCTTCACATGCTGAGACTACAAAATAGAGAGCAAAGGTGATCACACACATTGTCACGTAAAAAGAGAGCTCACACATAATGAAACAGATGCTGATAAGCAAATGCTTCAAACTGCCAGACTGCAAGGAGCCACTCAAGACTGAGACAACTTATGACGTTGTGTCTAACCACTGAAACATCTCATTTCCAGAAACAGAAGAAAATCATCATTAAAAATTCACCTTGAAACATTTTACTCACAGTTATTGTGTTTGACTTTAAAAGTCAGAGGCAGGTAGCGGCTTCACACGCTCCGCCTCTGTCGTTTTAACATGCTTGGCTGATGCAGATCTTGTGACTCAGTATCAACAGTATCATCATCCACAACTCAGGGGCTGTTGACCTTTCACCATCTGTCCTTAATGACACGGCCCGGCCAGTGGACCACACAGGGCAGCATGTGAGCCAAACTGAACTGACCATGAACTCAGATCACACCTACCGTTAGCTTCCTGCGCTGCTTTAGAGTTTATCTGGGTCCTTTAGGTTCACGCTTCCTGACTGCAAACTCACCGGGGCTCAAACTGACTGTGGGATTTTTTAGGGTTGTAATTTACCTTTTCTGGATGTCACACCATTAAAAACTTATTTTATTACATGAGGTTTTGCAAGAGTGAGTAACTGCTGGCTATCGGATGTCAACATCCGTCTTCTTACGCCCATACAGCCCTTGTGCTCTGGGGTCATTTCCTCTGGTTACTCTATAGTTCTCTGCCCTAACCAGGGATAGAATGACAGGATTTGCAAGTTAATATTTCTGATAGATTCTGTACATCATAAACAAGCAATTAAGAAAACAAATGTGAAGAACTGAAAAAAATATATCTTCAAAAATACATCCAATGCAAACACCCAAAACGTATTATTGCTGAAATACAATCTGTGTGCTGAAGGCTAAAACTTGCTCTTATGCTGGCAGCTTTTACATCTCATTACTTGTGGTATTATTACTAATAAGGTCTGTTCCAACTGGAGCCATCAAACACTATAACATTAGTCTGAAATTATCTTCACACCAAAGGCTGGAGCATGCTTGCATGAGATATATGCACAGACGGAAAGAAAGTGGGAGTCAGTGCAAATATATATTTTAGACACAAATGGAATGCATGTGAAAACAACTACAAGTACAAATACTATTTCATCTCAAATTTCACATGATCAAATATCTAAAAGGTTTCAGCTTTAATTTCTGTGCCATTCTAGGCGATGGATTTGCATATAACCCGTTTAGGGGTCTGGAACCACATCCTAATTCCTGAGGAATCTGAGGTTTCGCAGAATTGATCAATATCACTGCACTTTTTGGCAACAATTTGTATCTGTAAACCGATAATTAGTCTACTCATGCAGCTAACGACCCATAATGAAGTTAACATGAAGGACGGTAGGGTTTTTTTGGTGCCACCCAAGTTTGAATGGCACAGTTCTCATCCGACTATTTGAGCCAAACCAACAGCAGGTAATTCTCCAAAGTAGGACTGAACATGTCAGATGTGAGAACATGCCCTGAGAGAACGTATGTTATGTTTTTATAGCTCATTCACTTGAAATTACAGGATGAAATGAGCATAAACCTGGCTGACAAGTATCCACGTACACATTACTCCCCCACAGGAAAGGCTGCATACATGGATTCAACCCAACGCATAGACTTTCATGTTTTCCACCCCACATCTGTGCGCAACAAATGGAAAACCTATCGGGGTAAACGTCATCCCCTCGGTTTTTATGCATTCAATCCACAGCTTTTTCTTGCTGTAGAATTAATGCTCCCTTTCTTGCTCCTTTTTCTGCACCATGGTTAGAAAAAAAAACACCACGAGGAAAAGAACGAGGCACAGTGGGCCACTAGAGTGCACAGACAGGATCTCCACCTATGGCAGCCTGCTGTGAAATGGCAGGAAGCCACCGCCAGCAAATCCTGCTGATCTCGTTGTAAGCTTACTGGTTTACAGTACAGTACGGGGGCTCGGTGCAGGAAGTGGGCACATTACTGCACTTCCACGCCCACAACCCCCCCCCCCCCCCTTCTCCCGCCAGGCACTAGACAACCAACTCCCTCCCAACCACCTGTGCTGGTCTCACAGGATGCCCCCCTCCCCACAACCCTCTTCTCCTCCCTCATACAAACTCCTTTACAGCTGCACTTCTCCACCAAACCACACACAGGCTTTGTTGTTTTACACTCCACTGCTTCAACTTCAATGAAGATATGATTCGGTTTACTGTAAACTACCTCAAAATGCACGCAGTCGTTGAGATGTTGCCTGGGAAAGAAGAAAAACTCTAACTTACCCTTGGTGCTATCAAGTCAAGTCATGCATTTCATTTTGGTTTTATTTAACCAGGTTGTGAGATGTCAACATTTTAATTGGAATTACCTTCTACAGAGGAACTTTACGGTCTATTGATTCATAATAATAGGAAGTGTCATTTTTAAATTCTGTGAGCACCAGAAAGTCAAAAATATATTCAAACCAATATAACAATGTGTATCTAAATTGCAGTTATTTTCTATAAATCAACCTCTAGGCCTATTTAGTATTCTGCCGTACAGTTAAAGTAATTATCACTTAACTATCTTCATCATCTATCAGATTAAATGATGTTGCTTATTAGGTTGTTCCATTGTTGGAAAAAAATCTAAGTTACGTTAGCTAGTTTTAATTACATTAGTGACACAGCTACACTGTCCATTTATGTTAATATTAAAAACTGCAGTTAGGTGATATGTGACGGTGAAAATGTACGTATCTGCCTGGCAACCCTGCAACCCTGCATTTGCTGCACAGCTGCTCAAGCCAACGTTAGCTTTTTAGAGTGAGAAATGCTTCACAGCTCCAAATCTTCGAGGTCTTAAGTTGATGATCTTATATATATAGTATAAGTTCATGATCACGCTGCTTTAATGATGTACATTTCTCATTGTCATCTCTGATATGTGAGCTCACAAAACAAGCAAGAGATCAAATTGTTGACTGTACTGAATGATCAATAGGTCTCCCCTTCGCTTTTCCAGAGAAGCATGCTTATTATTTCCTATTTATACATCCGTTCATCAGCCACAGATGGCAGTGCTCCATGTTAACATGCCTCACAGACACAATGGGAGTGTTTTGTTTTTGCAGGGTGTCTCTGATGTGCAAAGCAGTACAAATAAATCCATCTAGGGAGGAATTCTGACCTCTGCCACAGCCGGTGTTGCCTCCGAGTTCACAGCGATCACTGACAGGCTCTGGCAGACGGACAACAACGTCCTGCCACGGGGGTCATCCCAGCCCCCCCCCCCAAACTCCTTCAGTAAAACAATGATCTCACTCCCTGTACCAGGAATCCGCTGATTGTTTGAAATACCTTCCACTATGCTTGACTGAGCGCCACTTCTTTTTCCCATCGACCCAAAGGACGGGGAGAGAGGCGGAGAAAACAAAGTGACCTTGGCAGGAAACGTCAAGCCCTCTAGCAAGATGGGAACTGCCCCTTACAACTAATGCTTTAAATTACAATCAGTGACTACAAAGCTATTTTTACTAACTGGAAAACACAGAGGACTTCTGGCAGTGAAGTGAGGAACCAGCGATTGCTGCTGAAGTGATATGTGCAAAAGAAATGTGCTCAACCGATTTTTGAAGCCCATATTGTATTTTTTTTTCATAAACACATAACGTAAACTTTTTGTAATAAAGATATGGAAAGGAAATATATTTTAGAATTGAACAATAAACTTCATAATCAAAGATGACAGTAGCAGCAACCATATAACAGCACAATTTTTAATGGTAAAAGCCATTGGAATTTGGAATTTATCATTTGAACTAATATATATTAACTGCTTTTTTGGTACAGTCTGAAAGTTGTCCATGGCACTGATTATGGATATCAGTCAAGTACCAGAGGCTGGCATCAAATGAGTGGTCAAATCTGAATTCTTAATTGGAAGCTTACTCCTGATATATGTACATTTTGAAGACTAGTTTATTTAGTTACATTCTTTAATGGAGGCTTGTTTTTAGACAACATTCCTTTGTTAAACTCAATCGCAAATGCATTAAATGAACAAAAAACTTCCATTAACACTTAAATCTAAACATGTATACCTAGCCAACAAAAATAATAATAGCTAATAAATGTATTTTATATGTTATTCCCTCGGGGGATATAAAAATATATAAAAAAACTACTACAATAACAACAAACAACTATAAACATGAGAAGCAAAACAGTATAAAAAACACAAAAAATAAAAGAATATATAAATAATAAAAAACATTTAAACAAAACTTAAGGAAACAGCAGCTGACACAATGTACTAGTCAGGCTCAATAAAAAAGCATGTCTTTAGATGACAAAATTACATTGAGCTCGGCTCACAAATGGCCTTAAATGTATGTTAAAATCACATCTATCACAGTATCTTTGACACCCAATCTGTTCTGCTGCCTACAGGAGTCTGTCTGGGTTATAGGAATAAACAAAAACCATAAACACTAAGTAGTTTCTTAGCCAAAAATCTTTTTCCTCAGCAGCAGTGTGTAACCATGTACATACTGTGCTACTAATATATTCACACAGTGTAATGGGTTTGACTCTAATAACTCAGCAAGAGGAAGAACAAATGATGATTGCAGCAGCATTCTAGGCAACTTTTCACTGCTGCAGTGCACTTCACTGTCAGTGAACACAACACAAACGTGTCACATATAAGGATGTGACCTCAAACTTCAGAGGAAGAGGCACATTGTCTGTCTGTGCGGGGGGTCGAAACCAACACTTAATGTCATTTACACAGAGCTCTTTATAATTAGAAACACAGCGTGCTTGTGACCAGCAGCCAATCGCTGTCTCCTGCCAGATGCAGTTGTATTTACAGATGTGTTAAGCATGTTAGGTGTAATTACAAACTTTTCTAACTAAAAGTGAAACATGCTACTTTTTCCAGTCATGGTAAAAAGATGTAATCCATCACCAACAAGCGGTAGCCTGTTGAAACCGCTCTCTCACTACTGCAACATTGGATTCTGGTGTAACTGCCGTGTCTACTTTTATTTCTACTCTTATTTTTATTTGATATACTTTTTATTCTGTACTTATATCTGTCCTTGTGCTGCTGTAACACCTGAATGTTTCCTCTGGGAAAGGCTTATCTTATCCTAAAGTTACAATTCAGCCCGGTTTGTTTGTCTTTAATATATTATGTCATTGTTATATTATTAGTCAGCAGAATATCTTTAATTTTGAATGAAATTTGGTGCAGTATTTAGCAATGAATAGATTGACTTTTCTGACCATTTTAGCTACTTTCTGATAAAGTACTAAATTAAATCTAGAAGATAATGTTTTGTATTATAATATTACTTACAGAGCTTTGATAGAGATCTAGTTCCAGACGATTCTTTTTTCCTGTAAAATAAATGTAGATGACTATGCAGCCTTGGTGGAGGTATGCACTCTTTTAGGGCTTTCTAGTTTTTATTTATGGGGATATTTAATAATAATAATGGCAGCCAAATTGTGTCATAAGGTTTCTCTTATATTCTTGTTGAAAACAATTATTCAGAGGAATTAGTATAATCATTAAGACAAACATATTGTCATACATCTATTGGTAATGAATAAAATAATAAAACTGTATATAAGGTTCAAAGTTAATTCTTAATCTTAGAAGCAGCTGTTAATGTACCAGTCTCACCTCCAGGTCCACTTAGTAGCTGTTCTGGACCTTTCAATCATATCACATGATCTTCATTGTGCAGATGGTGTTTTCTGAGTTGTGATGGATTTATAGATTTTTTTGAATTATTTCCCTCCACACTCAACAACTTAAATATGAGTTGAAAAGCTCATTCCTGACCTTGATCATCTCAACCTGCCAGTGATCATGTAATCTGATCAAAAGCAGAACGACTGGAACGACTAATAAATGGACCCTGAGGTGGTATTGCTTTGTCAATGAGATCCTGATTTGATAGTTACACACTACTCTAATGGGAGAAAAAAACTAAACTGATGAATTCGGCAGCACAAAGAACATGAATGGCAGTGAGGACAGACTGTATGTGTGCAGCAGTGGCTGTTCTCTGGTCAGTGAGAGCTTCTACTTTTATGTGACTCAGAAGCTGCAAAGAGAAAAATGCTGACAGACAAGAGGAGGACTTTAAATTGGAACTGCTACTACTGTACGCTCCGGTGTTCCCCAGGAGGACTAGGAGAGGAGCTGCAAACACCAGAGGAGGCCTAACCCTGGAGACATACTCTGTTTACACTGCCTCGTTTTCACAGCAAACTGCTCTAATTTGATATGCATATCATTTCTATGGCAGACAACAGTGTTTACTATGAATAACCTAATCAACCCTAAGAAAATGCAACATGAATATAATGAGGAGCTGGCCTAGCTCGATGCAGTGATAATTGCTCTGTTACTGTTACCAAGGTGAATATCTAGTCACAGTAAAAGCACTTGATGTGGCTCTTTGGCTGCCATTTTCTCAGTGGGCTCAGTGGGGAGAAAATGTAGCACAGATGTCACTCACATTCTGTGACGCTTGAAATGATAAAAAAGACCACACGTCTGTCAGTGGAATTTAAAACAATATGGAAAAAAAGCTTCATTAAAGCACTTGTTTAAATATGGAGGGTTGTTCAGGAGCATGACACACAACACATGCTGAAGTTTCAGAACTATTTTTATCAAGGTAGGTGTCCCAGTGGCAACTGGCCAACAATCTGGCAGAAAATGTTTACTTGTATGGAAGACAATTAGGACCACGTCAATAAAAATGATATGAGAAATTAATTCTGAGCACAAAATGAGGATTCTGAATCTATTTTTTGAAACCTGAGTACAAAATGAGAAATTTTAGAATTGACATTAGATTTTCAGAATCAAGACAAAACTATCCCTCATAAATTTCAAAATGGAATGAAAAAGTACTTTCTACTAGTATTCCCACAATGCAATGCTCTGCATATTACAGATAAGAATATGACTGTTACTCAACTGCCAGTGAGTTTAACGGTGAAATTAGGGCCCATTTGAACACGATTTTTTTAAATTCTGAAATTAATAGATAATGACAATAAAAGGAGACCTCAGTTTGATAATAAAATTATAAAATAGAATAAGAAGTAAAATTTATAAAAGGAAAAAATCTGTAGGCCTAAAGTCAGAATTTTAAGAAAAAGGAAATCTTAAATCTAAAAGTCAATTCTCAAAGTTAAAAAAATCGGAAATCAAGGAGAGTCTCAGGAAAGATAAGCGTTATGTGAATAAAAATGTTTTTGAAATGAATACATTATGAAAAGAAAATTATTTTTAATTCCAGAAAGCTCAAAATTAAGAATCTTTATTTCAATTGAATTTAACTCAATGCCAATCATTTTTTTGTTTTTCTAATGCTGTATTCGGTAGAGGGTCAAGGCCCTATGAAGAACACTGAATTTACGTTGTCAAATTAATTAACACTATAAAGACAATGGGAATTCTGAATTTGATTTTAGAATTCTGAATTGTGGAAATTCTCAGAATCATGCAAGAAATTGCAGAAAGAATTCAAACTTCAAACTTTGATATAAGTTCAAACTTATATCAGATCAGAAATTTAAAACAATGCCAAGAATATGCTCAGAATACAAGTTAGTATTATAAGAAAAAACACTTTATCCTCAGAAATCTAAATTCTGTTAAGAAACTTAGAGCTGACTTCAGTCTCGAGAGTAGGGTTGCAACAGTATTAGATTATCAAGGTAAAATAACATTTACATAATGATCACGGTTTATGGTATTACACAATTTTGAAAGTTTTTTTACGCTTACTAATTTCCCGTAATATGTTACATCGTATAATTTTACACTAATATGGCAGAATTCAACGCTGTAGATAAAACAGCAGCGGTGCCGGGTTTAGCTGTGTACACCTCCAGCTTGTCAAGGCCATCTGAAGAATGATGAATTTAATTCTTAAATCAATTAAAGACAATGAGAATTCTGAATTTAATTTCAGAATTCAGAAAATTCTCATTATTATATAAGAAATCTAGAGTTCAAACTTACATCAAATCAGGAATTTAAAACAATTGCAAGATATAGTTTTTAATGAATTGGCTCTAACTGTCTTCCATAGAATGTTCCAGCCTGGCTTCTTCTTCTGACTGAGGAACTAACAGGAGGAACAGCAGCGGTGCCAGGTTCAGCCGTGTGCACCTCCAGCTCACTGAGCAGCACCTCCACACTGTGCCCAGTGGGTGCAAGTTTAAACACAACTCTACAAGACTCTCCAGTCCCTTGCCAGTAGTAGTAGTAGTAGTAGTAGTAGTGCTGCACTAATCCAACACAAACAGGTCATTACACTGCGCTAAATGTTTTCTCTTCATTCACTAAAAGCCGCTTTACACACGGCTCGTTCTGCTGCTTCAATAACTACTCTTCCACTCTTCCAGTGTTTAATTCCAAAGCTATTAGGACCAGATGTGCATCATTTAATTAGCTCAATGTGTTTTGCACAGTTGTAACCTTAAGGATGACCACAGGAGGAAAAAGAGTAAGAGTTCACAGGGTGAAGCTCTCTGCTTGAGGCGCTCTGACAAGCCAGTGAGATCATCAAATAGGTTTGACGCAACTATCAGGATGATTTACGTGTCTTGATAATTTCTTACAGGCAACACAAGAGAGGAAAAAAACCCTTACCAAAACAAAACAATCAGAAATCTGCCTGTGGTGCTTTAGAGTTGATAGCTTCTTGGCAAGTGTCTCCAAACACACACACAGGCACTGACTCTGCAACCGCAGACTGATGGGAGTTGCTGGGATAATGCAATCTGATTTCACATGCCGGGCGATAAAGCCGGTGCACATCGCTGCCGTGAACGGCGGGAGAAGAAGAATGAGCAGCCATGATATGACGGAGAGAAGGGATCACAACAGAGAGAGAGAGAGAGGGGAAACAATAGCCCTTGGTGTAAAGTGCAGGATCTTAGATTTCTCCCAGCAGTGCTGTTCCATCTACGCCTCACACTGGCAGCAGCCCAGTCAAACATGCCTTTGTGCTGACGTGGGAGAGCTATGGGAACATGTTTTCTCCTTTTTTCCTGGCCAAGGCACTGGTTTTGGATGTTGAGCTGAGCTGGTGGGGGTTACTCAAATATCCTCAGCGATGCAAACGATCCTTTAATGAAGCAGGGAGGAAAAAAATCTATGTGAGAGACGGGGATTTGCAGCTTTTTGTTCCTTTCTTTATGGTGATCTGCTTCTCTTTTTAAACCGCATTCCTGCTACAGTGTGCCTCATAAGAATAAAAAATGATGCACTTTTAGCACCTTAAGGGGCTGCTGGGATTGTCATCAGGAAAAACGATCACACAAAGAGATCACTCCATCACATCCTACTCCAACTGCAATTTCATGAATCATTAACCCATAAGTGCTTGGTTACTTTTGAACGCGAGCAGCTTCTTCTGTCATCAGGATTTTAATTAGCTTGATAGGAACTTCAACATAAAACACGATTGCCAAGGGCTCAGGGGAAACCTGGAGGAGCCAGAGCAGGACAGTACAGTTCAGAATGGAAAGCACCGCGAGGGGACCAGCAGGGTCACATGGAGGGTTCCTGTTGCCGTGTGGGATTTCAGCTGTGGCTGGGAACCCTGAGGGACCCATTATGTCGAGATACCCAAAACAGCTCAGACTAAAAGATGTTCCCAAGCCCGAGTCAACTTGAGAGATGTCAGCCTTGTTATATAATAACGGTCATTTTGCGCAACGATATCTTATTAAAGGACTTCAGTGGTGGCTTTCATGCACCTGCAGTTGTGACAGAACATCGGGGGTGGATAAAATAGAGGAAGAGGAAGTGTAAAAATGCTCCAAAATATGCTCCAAATGATAAATTATGGATGCTTTAATTAAAAAAGGTTTTTTTAGAGAAGTGAAGCCCCAAATAGGGTTGTAGCTCACATTTTGGACATTATATCCTGGGTATTTTTTCAGGGAGTTCATGGATTTTAGCAACAAAACTGCATCATGGTATTATATTATTCTTTTAATCTGAACTTAATGCTCTATGTGTTTAAAGCGTGAAGGAATTACAACTTTTATTTCTTGGTGCATCCTTGTGTTGTTGTAAAATGACAAATAAATGAACCTTGAACCATGAACAGTGAGTATTTCACAGGCCGATTTCATTCATTTTATACTTACATTTGCTACTTTTAAGTCAATGAAATAAAAAATGAAATAAAGTATTATTAATTATGTTCTTGGTAGTGAGAAGAAGGCAAACAGCATTTTGAGCTTCATATCATCAAATATACAGAAAATATTGAATAAGAAACTGAATAAATCAAATATAAAACATAGTATACTATAGAAATAGTTTTCTTTCGGTTTTGTATGCTTCCAAAAGAGGGAGTTGTAGGTCATTTCATTATATGATGCAGCCATGTTTATTTCCAGTGTATTGTCTATATAGAGTACCAGGTGTGATCAATCTGTTTTTACTGTTCTGCCCTGATGAGGACCCTGTGCAGTAATCAATAGGTCTGGCTAAATAAAGGCTTTTCATTAGCGCTTGGCAATAAATCCATCAAATCGACTGATTCAAAGTTAAGTTGTACAAAGAAGCAAAAGAGGGCTGAATCGTAAAACAGAGATTGAAGCTACAGATGTTATAAGCAGTCCCTCCAGGAAGCTGTGATGTTGCAATCACAACAATTAAGGCAAATTCAACCAATCCAATCACTGCAACTTTTCTGCAAAATTGACCAATCATTGTCATTTTCTGCGCAAAACGTTGAGCCATACAACATCAAACTCACTTCCTTGTTTTCTAGTTGTGATGCAGACATGTGTGACGAGAAAGACTGACATCTACCCTCCAAACATTGTAGTTTTATTCTCACTGGGACAAGTTGTCTTTGATATTTGATATGAGTATCCCACACAGTCCTTTATTAACTTCCTGGTTTCTTTTGAACAAGGGGACATGGGGGAGCCCACATCTATACCAGTCAGTCCAGAAACCTAATCCTGTCACCATGGCTGAAGGTTCAGCTAACCCCCACAAAGTTTAACAGGATGTGTGGAAATATTATAGATTCCAAAATACAGAGCAGAGAAGTGCCTATCTGCATTAACATATGTGCTTATTAACAGAATGTATGGTAAAATGATTCCAGTATGTTTTAGTGCCATTTTAAAGGGATTCATTTGGCCAAGACAATCGTGGCATCACATTTTCATACCTTCCCATGGCTAATTCCTGGAAACAGCCCTGACCCCCAAACAACAACATCACTAATTTAACTTACAAGCTGCAGCTTTTACAATAATGAGACGGTGCAGAAGAGAGAGGGAGTTCATAAAAATGTGAAGCAATAACTTGCCAATAATTCAATAACATTGTTGTGAACTATTGTGATACAAATACATCACAAAACAACACTATGCTGTATTCTTTACTACTTCAGGCTGATAGTATGTTTGTGGTAATGACTATTAAACTATATTTAATGTTAAAATACAGAAGAACTGAGTCATTTTCTAAATTATTACTATTTTTTATCATTATACTGTAGGAAATTAGCTATCAAGGTCAAAATGTCGTTTGCCATTCAATTCCTCTTCACACCGGTGGACAAAGAAAACAATGATTCCCGACGCAGAGCAGTCAATGTACAGTAATTCCACATTTCAGATGACAGTGTGGTGTAAGCAGGATTGATTGGATGAAGCGGCATTTAAGCCTGACTGAGTCACTGTGGGGTTTACAGTTTGGACCCCCCCCCCCATCACAGTAAGCAGGGGATTGCCGTGCATGGGAAAAGAAAGGCAGCGGGGCTACTGTACAGAACAAAAGGCTCCAGTGCGTAAAACTGCGCATGAGTGCTGCCGCTGTGCACGTGTTGTGAAAGCAGAGCGATGTCAGTGTTTTCATTACAGCCTCCCCCCCCCCCCCCTTTAAGATGACAACGGCCAGACATTACTGCCTGACCTAAACTGCATCTCCTCACCGCTCAAAATCACTTGCAGCGCGCGTTCATGAAATCCAATAATGATCCTTTCAGAGAAGAAGCAGAGATAAGGCGACAGATGAGAGGAGGCTGAGGAGGGAGGCTGAGGAGGATGAGGAGGCTGAGGAGGAAGGCTGAGGAGGCTGAGGAGGGAGGCTGATGCTGCGATCCCCTCAGCGCCGTCATCCCGTTGCATCAGCACAAACAGACAAAGAGGCAGTGGGATGTCACCGCTCCTCAAAATGCTGTATCACCGCGTTAATGGCAGCATCACTGCGCTCCCCGATGGATACAGCCGCCGGGGCAAAACACGTGGCGATCAAACAATAGTATCCCCGGAATAAACACATTTATTCTGCCTGCTCATCTGCCAGTGCCTGAGCGGACTCATGCTTCATTTTACACCACCAGACACTCAGGACGCTGGAAACTGAGCTGAAGCCCATTTAT
>NW_023340246.1:472928-473454 GCF_004916995.1 Morone saxatilis
AGCCACATTTAGGCACCTTTAACGCGTTAAGGGGTCGTATGCGTAACGGCATGCGCCACCGAACTGCTTTCTGAAATTATTTTAAGCAAAACATATCTATAAGAGCTGTTTCTCTGCACAAAAACTCATTGTATTTTCTATATCCACTTGCCACCGAGTTGCATCGCAGCAGAATTCGCCACTACACCACTGACAGGGGATCTCATAGCGTTGTGACTAAGCCACTGCTGCAGCGCCCGTTCACATGACAATGCAGGACCGCGCGTAAAGACGCAGCTGTTTGTGATAACAGTCACTTCCTGAGAGTTCAACATCTTTCTTTCTCCTGCAAGGGGATAGCAGTTTCTTCATATAAGGGGTTAATGATAACAAAAAAATACGGGCTCTTAAATGACACCGTCGAGCGGTTGGGATGATTCGATTGGCTGCCGGAGCAAATAAGGCACGTCCTTACACAGCAAATATTTAGATTTTTTTATGTGAACTAAAGAGGAGGTGTAGTAAATTTAACATTGGGAAATGACAG
>NW_023340246.1:473483-473815 GCF_004916995.1 Morone saxatilis
AATAATGATAATAATGATAAAAATGACAACAACAATAATAATCTTTTATATTCCTAATGAATTTGACAAGTTTGACGACAGCTTCTTCTTTCATGGAGCTGTTTTCCCCGCTGGAGCCGCGGCATGGCTGACCCAGGAGGGATCACCGACGCATCTACTTTAAAAAAAAAACGGAGAGAAAAGGGAGCGCACACGGCGTATTGACTCAAAGCATAACAGGATGTGGTAGAGTTGAGTTTCACTCCTGAACCCGCGTTCACACCCCAACACATTACACCCTTCAATATTCGCACCACCGCCGAGCTTTCGAGATTCATGCATGCGGTTTTTTT
>NW_023340246.1:473915-477195 GCF_004916995.1 Morone saxatilis
TAAAAATCTGCTGAAGTTCCCCTTTAAAGGTGGGAATTAAATTATGAGACATTTTCAGACTTACTTTAAATTTTTTACATTGTATTTCATAAGTTGCCCTACTCATCATCATAAATTGGCATCATCACCTCCCTCTCGCATATGCACCATTCTCTGAATTTTCTGAATTTCACTCACTTTGATGCTTTCTTCACGGCAATAACACAAATGCCTGTTGGTGGTGTTGTTTTGATGTCAGCAGCAGCACCATCTCAAATCACCAGTTTAATGCATGCAGCAGCACAGGGAGCTGCTCTTTGAATGCCACTCATAGAATATCCAGTGAAAAGTGACGGCTGCTATGAAGAAGGGGCTGTCTGCTGTACTGTGATAATTCATAATTACATGCAAACTCCCCGGGGGTAGTTTTTACATTAGGAATTAAAACATCTCCTGTGAGTGTTCGCTTGTCCAAATAGGATGTGAGCTCCTACCAGAACAAAAACCCTGCCTCCCTCACATTGCTGATGTTTAAGCCGAACGCGTTTTCCAGCTTACCTCCCTCCCACCACCTCGCTCCGCTCATTTAGCTTCATGCATTTGCATTTATGTGTGTTTGTTTGTTTTGGTCTGTTTTCACTTCTGAAAACTTAGAAATTAGCCTCCAAGTAACTGGTTCTCTCACAACGTACAATCAGTCTCAATATTATAACAGTATAACAATACACTGTAAAAAAAAGTTAATTTTACTCAAAACTATACTGACATCGAAAAGTTTAGGTAGCACTCAATTTTGTAAGTAGTTTTTGTAATTTTAAGTGACACTGACTTAATTTTATAATTTTTATTTGTACTGTGAAAACAAAATACCCAGTAAAAAGTATTTAAAACTTACTAAATCTGTTATTTTGGTGTGTGTTGTACTCAAAGTTTGATTTAATCAAATTAGCCAACAAGCTCACATAGAAAATCTGGGGCCAGATCATATTATTCCAGCATATACTATAGCAGGTTTACTTGGACTCTGGGCAAATAAGGAAGTTGCCACGTACTGTATAGGCTGCTGTTTGCACTGCACTTAATCATCTTGGAGGTGGCAGTGTGCAGTGCATACACATTGCACATCGAGGGTTAAACCCCAACGGCACATTTTTGACCCTGGAACACTCTTGGCAGGTTAATCCAGCCCTGCTCACCACAGGTTGCATATCTCTATAAACCTTCAGCAGTTCACCCCACAAATTATGGTATCTTCTAAGACTGTTTCATTACAGACCTGAAAAAGTGAAACTGTTTAGTGCATCAAAGGAAAAAGGTTTTGTAGTAGCAGAAGTGTATTTTATTCCTTCCTATCTTGTTAATCTTCTCGCCACCCCTCAGATTTGTCTTGCAACTCCTAGGCTGGGAATCATTTCTGTTGCCAGGAAACAGATCTACCTTAATTTTCCACCAGTTGTTAAAATCCAAAATATTCATTTCTGAGATATGATCAAACACAGAGATCTTCATCAGGCATTGCCAAGTAAACATCACAAAGCAAATCAAGCAAAATATACGAACAGGAACACACTCATCGCATAGTTATAATCTGCATGATTAATGAATCATCCAGATATGGACCAATCCCAGCAGCATCATCTATGAAATTAGAAAAAGAAAAAAAAAACATGCAGAATCAATAGACCTTTTTCCAGGTATTTTGACATGAAATAGTAGGGTAAACACAGGTGTTACCAATGATATTAATTAAGGTTTTGTATCATTAAGGTCAAACAAAACATTTTCGAACATGTACGTTTTAGTTTCTGTTGTTTATGAGGATTTATTCATTGAGTTTGTCTATAAAGTTATTGTTCATTTTTGTGTTCTTTCATCTTGTTTTTTATTATTCTTTCTTTCTTTGAAATAAATACAAACAAACAAGCAAATAAACAAAGTCAGGGTGCTGCTTTATGCACATTGGTTTACTGGAAAGACTATATGGAACAAAGCCCCAATTATTATCAAAATGGCTACTGTTAAAAAGGTCTGTTACAAACACCAAATAAGTCACAAATCACCCCAACAGAAAACAATCGTAATAGAAACTGAAACCTGAAAATATAAGTAGCCTAAGGACATAATTATTATTATTGTTATTATTATTATATGTAAATTGCACATATTCTTAATACTTTCTTTGCACATTCCTGCACAAACTGTACATATTGGACATATCTTTTCTAATATTTTGTATTGTACATTTTCCTATATTCTTTTTGTTTCTTGACTTTTTAACGTTCTCTTACACTATGTTCATTATGCACCAAAACAACAGGGCAAATTCCCTGCTTGTGAAAACGTATTTGACAAAGAACCTGATTCTGATTCTGAAAAAATATATATTATTAGTGGACCAAAAAAGGTTTCTTTTTGAGTTGGGACACTTTATTTTGATAGCCTTTAAAATAGATTTTTATTTTATTTTTTTAAAGAAAAGGAAAAAAAATGCAAACATTTAAACTGCTTTGGTTTGCTTGGAGTTTTAAGGTGGGTTGACTAAAAAAAACAAGTTAGCGCTGGGCTACATTTGTTTTTCCGTGTGCAGCTCGTGAAAAATGCTTTGTGTCATCTTTCACCGTGATATTCCCGCTGTGTACACCGGGAGGAGGGCCTGGGAGAGGGGAAGGAGGGGGGCTAGGCAGCCGAAGCAGCGAGCACGAGGGGAGGGCTTTTTGCTAGCAGCCCCGTAGTGCTATTCTCCAAACTCCGCTGCGCACGTTCGGCGGAGTACGCGCGCGCTTCCCGCCTGCCCCAACGCAAAGCCGCACCGCCGCTGACGATGTTGTGAATGAGGGGATGGAGTGACGTCAGCGGCCGAATGTCAACAATGTAGCGGCTGAGAGTAGGCGTTCCAGTCGAGTGTAACGAACAGCGGAGACGGAGCGGCACGCCGCGCTGGATTCTCCACGCACACATAACACACGCGCGCGCAGTCGTACACACCGTAGAATCACAGACGCTGTGTGTGTGTTTTAAAGTGAGAAATAACCGAGTTGCGGGCAGCTACGGGATAAGAAGTCACCTTATCTGCAGCCGGGAGGGCTTTGAGGAAACGACAAAGCGAGCCATCATGTGAAAGAACTTATGTGGGAATCGGACAAAAGGGCTGGAATACGAGCGGAATAGAAAGTAAAAGGTGAGCTGCACGTTTCTTTTTCTCGCTCTGTTATTTCTTCCCAATCTCAGCCTGTTGTGGATGCTCTCTCTCTCTCTCTCTCTCTCTCTCTCTCTCTCTCTCCCACGACCGAGTTGCAAACTT
>NW_023340246.1:477295-487942 GCF_004916995.1 Morone saxatilis
AAATCTGCCAAAGTTCCCCTTTAAAGCATCTGATTAAATAAGTAAGGACTAAAAAACATTATTTTATAAACCTTAAACATACAATTAACCTGAAGAGAATGAAGAAATACAGTACCATATCAAACAGTGCCCTTGTTGAAGAAGTCTGACTGAAATTCAGATGAACTTTTCTGCAAAGAAATCATCACAAAAGCTATCATATAAAAAAGCAAATGCTTTGTACTTATTTCGTCAAATTTGAAACTACCACAAATAGGAACATTTTATTTTATTTTGTTTTTTGAAGTAACACCGCCCCTATATTGGTGTCCTCCAATAGATTGCAGTACCGACTTAAATACATGATGTCAGTACTGTTGATTGGTGCAATATCTTTGTGCATGGTCACTAACAACAGTCGGTTACTAGTCCATACAATACCCTGTAACCAACCCTGTACTCTACCCGGTAACCTACCCCGTACACTTCTTGCCTATTTATTTGCTCAAATTGTCATCTACTATACTGCGTAACATTAACATTAACATTCTCTGTACACTACTCCATATGCTACCCTCTATGCTACCCTCTATGCTACTCCGTATGCTACCCTATGCTACCCTGTATGCTACCCTCTATGCTACTTGCCTACTTATTTGGTCAAATTTGCATTATACCATATATACTGTATATATATATACATATTGCACCATACTGCGTGACCTACTCTGTATGTTTCTTTGTAACTTACTCTGTGTGCTACACTGTATGCTACTTCTGTAGCACAACTCTGTACGCTACTGTGTATCACTACTCCGGCACTACTCCATAATTCAGAGTTTTGACAGTCTTGTCTGTTCTCACCACATCTGGACACAAGAAAGCAAGACAGCTAACACTATTTGGGCTCCTTGCCACAAACACAACACTTTGAAATCTAGTGCTAATGTTAGTAAGCTAGTTTAGCTACAGTAGCTTCCACTTCCATTTGGAATACAAATTTAACAACACAGTAGCTCCTCCAACATGTAGAATGGTGTCGTATCGTAACAACAACAAAAAAGACTCCTGTTTTGCTTCATTTTATTGGCATTTAAGTGGCTTTAACATGGCAATGTTCTGGAGATTTTTTAAGTGGCTTTTATTATCTTTACAATTTCTGTGTCTGTGACTACTCACTGTAATTAGAGACAATACATACATCTGCACAATGCCTATTCTCCTGTTATTGTGTTTTACATTTCTTAAGATGCACGCAGCTTTAATTGTTAACCACTGATAGCTAACTGTATATGGACTGAAAAATGTTTTTAATCAATATTCATGGCCTTTACAGTAAACAGAAACAGTTTTATGCTCTTTACAAAAATCTACGCTATAGCTACACTATCATTATAGTTTATATTCCTTACAAAAAAGCAAGGAAAATTCACATTTCAGTTGGACACGCTACTTTAATGACAGACAGAGGAGCCATTTGCTTAATCCAAAGGGTACTTTTTTATGTGCAAAATCAGCTTACTTCTAAGAACTCAGATGACAAGTACAGATTCAGTTGCAGCCTGCACATACCATAACTTGAAATTAATATGCATTACTCATAATTTAAAAGTGAAATGTGACACAGAAAAATCAGAGGTGCCCTGAAATAAGGAGCTAAATGCCAAATAAAAAGTACAGTACTAAAGGAGAATTGCAGTCTGTCAAGAGGTGATTTTTGGGTTCCAGAGACACAGTTTGACAATCCAGCAGCTAATCCCCAAGATTAGTGAAGGTATTCATATTCATCCACTCAGAAACCTTCAGGACATCTGAAGGTTTTTAATTCTGAAAGCTAAAGTGGTGGAGCTCCAAAGCTGGGCCGGGGGACTTCAGCAGGCAGGAGCCGCCCCGTGTCTAAAGGGGCTGGGAGATGAGCCTCGACCCCTTTGTCTCAGTGCAGTGCATTCACAGTCAACATCTTGTTCATGCTCCCGATGCACTAAATGCATGAGGAGAATTTAATTACAGAGTATAGACTGAACGTACACACACACACACACACACACATAGACACACAGTGAGCAGTGGCATTCCTGCACTCAATGACCTCTCCTCGAGGTCTTTTCAAGAAAGGCGGCTGACTGAAGTTGGGTGGCGGAAAGGGAGGGGGGAGGTGTGGGGGATGAATTGGGTGGTGGTGGGGTAAAAGAGTCTACTGAGCAATGGCATTGGCCTAGCCTTCCCGCCCAGCGCTCACACTGTGGACAAACACTGTGTTCTTATGTCAGGAAGTCTAATTAGACTTAATAAAAGCAGCATGTGAAACGTCTGCTATTCCTCCATGACAGAAGGAGGAAGCTCCATGCAGAGGGAGGCCTCTGTGGAAACTCAATGCTGTTGGTTGTGCAACACACATGGAATGTTATTGTTTGGTTGATATGTGTCAGAAGAAAATGCGTCCTGTCATGAATGCATTACTGAGAAGCAGCCCATACATGTGGCATGTCTATTCAACTCACGTGTTCGTTTTCAACCAAGCGTGCAGGTACAGCACAGTGCCAGAGCCGCTCTCAGACACAGTATGTCCAACACTGGTAACAGCTGCAGTTGACAGGAGACAGATTGAGCTAGTTGGTGTCAAAATATTCAGTTTCTAATATCTTAATTATAAAGCTGTTAGTTTCAAATTGCAATCCCCTTTTTATCACGCCTCCTACTGTGTGATGAACCCCTTAATACAGTTCAAACTGGTTTTTGTATTGACATATTTCTCTGTGTGTGTGTGTTTTTGTCACCAACACTTTCTCATGCCCAGCTCCTAGAAGTGCTTGGTCAGGGGCCCTCAGCTTCGAAATGTGACGCTGTAGATGGCCCTCTTGCGTAATTTCTGGACATGCAGAGTTAGCAATAATAAATATATCATGTTTGGTTAGACTTTCAAAATAAAGCTTGTTTAACGTTGTGAAATGGTTTGGTCAAAGTTGGTTAGATTTAGGCACAAAAAACTCCTTGTATAGGTTTAGAAAAAGATCATACATAATATGGAGATGTTTTTCAACATGGATTTTACCTTCTAGTGCAGACATATTGTACAACTCTTCCATGCAGTGCTACTGGGAAACACTTGAGTGACAAAGTCAGATTGGTAAACACACACACACACACTGCTATTTAGGAGGGATTAGATGAAACATGATATCTCCAACCTCAGTTTTTGTATTCATTTACTGCAGCTGTATCCAGCTTGGGTTTATGACGGTTTCATTCAACAATTTGCAGAGTTCACAGGGCTTTTCATCCAGTAACAGCAGCACAGTTCACAGATTATATCCAGAGCACTTCAGTAAAGTTGCACTGTGAGCAAAACAGGCACATGTATAATCCTGCATATGCTCAAAGCAATGACTCATAGGAAAAGTGTTCAAAGCAAATCCCAAAGAAAAACCCTGCTCAGAATGAGAGATACGTCGGTCAGAAGAGTCATAACTTCAAGAGAGAGAGGATGACTCATTTTTAAGTGATTCATCGGGGTTTGCAGTCACCAAGATACATAGGATAGATAGGATTACCAGCCAAATAGAACTTCCACGAATTTGCTGGCTAAGGAGAGCGGCAAGTCCAGGCAGAGGCACAAAGACGTAAATGCAGCGCTGTTGTCAGCCAGCGAGCCGGCATGTGACCCAAAGCCAAATGCCTTTGATTACATCAATTACTGCAAGTCTGCCGGTGCCTCAGGGAGCGATCTAACCGCCATTCATAGCAGACCGACCTATCAGGCTCAGGTTACCTTCAGGACAACTCCTCGTCCCTCGAAGAAACGCACAACAATGTCACAGATGAAAGAAAACACAGTAGCAATGCACATTTTAAACCCATGTGTTGTTACTGTATCAATAAATACACAGACTCATGCACACAAACAGACATTTAGATATATGTTTAAAACCTCTTGAACCCTGAATAACCTTTGCATTGTCTCTTAAGCAGCTCAAATGTTAGAAAAACATTGGTTTCTATAGTGTTTAACATATTTCTGTATTGACTTGTTCCAACATGTCACTGAAACTTCAGTATATGTGACTTGTGCTGTAGTAAAATATTCAAATGCATGATGCAGAACAGGAATGCATATTGTACAGGTTTTAAAATCATTTTAGACTTATTTATTTACACTTTAATAATAAATAACCCTAACCCTAATATAATATATATATATATATATATATATACTTTTCACAGACAGGTTTTCATTAGTGTATAATCACCTGAATATAGGAATTGTTATTTCTACGTTACCTTAGAATGAGCCATTTCTACAGATGCAGCAGATCACCACCTATGGAGGCCGCCATGTTTCTACAGTCCCCCAGAATGGACAAACAGAACAATAGGTGTAGATAGGGGGGGTTGCATTTTTGGAGCGTATCACAGCCACCCTAGTTTATCCTTCACGCTTGGGAAGGGGAGGGTGAAGTCAAGGGAGTTTCAATCTGCAACTACACTGCTAGATGCCACTAAATCATAACACTGGCCCTTTTAATTTGGAGAAACAGACACATCACTGAAATTATATGACACTTATACTGTAGGCTAATGCTAATCACCACTGCAATACATTATTGTTGTTTCCTGTCAAAATGTTAAAATGCTGACATTGTCTGTCTGTCATATAGTGTAAATTGTAGTTTTATGTTTAGTATTTCAGTATTTAGATAACTGTATATGTGAACCCATCACATATACAGGACTCCATAAATTGTAGGTAAGTAAGGTAAGGTAAAGTTGTGGCCTAATATTGGGTGTAATATCAGCAGTGCAGCAGTGCAGATGGCGCGGTTGCACTGGGGCCTGTATGGTGGGGTGGCCCATAATGGGTTGGGTGGAAAACGGGCCTATGTGTGAGATTGCCACCTTTGAAATACACCTGTGTTCACAGAAGAACTTAAATGGCATTTACAGTTAATGCTCTCAAAAAGGCAAATCCATTTCTGTCATGGTTTTCATTTTTTTTGTAAAATAGTTTCAAGATATAGATTCAAGTCAGCGAATGATTTGCTATTTTCTTTGATAATTTTAGCATACACAGATATGCAAAAATGATTGCTGGGTAATATGTACGTTAATGTTGTCCAATGTCAAATTTCTATTTGATCATGTGACGAGATAATGATATGATACATGGTGGCTAGGGCAAGTCATGATAGAGTGCCCTGGGGCCCATTGCAACTACCTCACACCAATGCTAAATATCAAATGTTTGGTATCATGAATACTGTAAAAACACAAACTTTGAAGTCGATAGAGAAAAAAAAGTGAAAAAGAAATAAAAGGATATAGTGATATCCATTTGTCACTGTATCCTCAATCATTTGTCCTGATCTAACATCACACTTCATAATCTATATTTGTATATTAATCATTTCAAATACTGACTTCTGTGTAAGTTGCTAATTTTTCTTGTTGCATTCTGTGGAAAGGACAGTTGCTGTTTTCATGAAGCAATCTCATCCTTTTGTTTCTGTGTTGTGATTTGATTTTAATGTGGTATGAAAAATGTATGTCATAATGAAAAACAATTTATTCAGTTATTAAAGATTAAAAAAGATGTTATTATGACAGTAAATGGACACATACAAAGAAAATAACAAAGTGTGCGGTATGTTCTCTATTTCTTTCTTTGATTTGTTTTTATTTTGACATTTTAAATCTTCCATACTCTTGTTCTAACTTGACATATATTGAAACATGGGACTCCATCATTCCATCAAATTCCCCAGAATTTGTCTGGACATATGAAGTATTTTTGAGAAAATCTGGATCTCAACAAGAGTTTAAAATCAAGTTATGTAGGTTTGAGCAAAGTTTGACAGCATGAGTTTGTCATGACTCATCGTGGGTCAATGAGGTTGAAGCGGTTAACCCTTTGAAGTCATTTTTTTTTCTCAGTGTGGCAATCAGAGAGGACAGCAAACAAAGACTGTCATTATACAGTGCAGCTCGTTCTCTGTGTCTATGACAATAAAGCCTTGAATCTTGAATGTTTTCGGCTGCATGGGCCACTCAAATTATTCAGTTTTATGCATCACTTCACAGACATACTTTTAGGTTTTGTTTTTTTTTTAGTACATTTTGAAATAAAGTTCTGAACAAGTTTGAGTGCACACACTACTGTACGTTTGTAATAATGAACTCGCTGCTGAGTTTATCAGGGTCAGAGAGGTTAACAGACAGAAAATATTGGAATGCTGCAGGAGAACCCAGGTGCAGGAACCCACCTCTCAGTGTGAGTTCTCTGAGGAACTACTATTTGGCTGGCTGAGTGGAAGGAGCTGCAGGGTCAATCCCTGCCTCCGGCTTACCAAAGGATCTATCCGACGGACTGAGCTAGTTTGCAACTCCTTCCAAACCCTTTAGAGATTAAAAAGTAAAAGGCTGAACCTCCACAGATGACAGGTTGTCATTGTGTGTCTGTCAGGTGCATACGAGTAGCATTGCATGCATGTATGTGGGCGGTGAATTGCAGAGTTCAAATGGGCGGAAAACCAGTTTCTTGGCACATAATCACAACCATCATAGTTTTCACAGGCAAATAAAACCAGAAAAACAACTGTCCAGACAGGAGGGCTTAGTGTTCTGATTGTTTGGAAATTGGACATCTGAGCAAATCCAAACAAACAAAAACATAATCTTTATGTATCTTAAATTTAAGCTACAAGGCTGATGTTTTTCAGACTGGAGTCTGCTGACAGCCAGCCACACCCGTTAAATCCGGCTTGTACATATTCTGCAAATACCACAAAGTTTTGTATCGTAACCAAAGAAAAGTGACGCCACAGTTTTTTTCACAGTGAATTTCAATTTCAGTCAAATCCTGCAAGTGTGTAAAGTGAAAAGCATCACTCATAGCAACAAACACGCAAACACCCATGCAGAGGCTCTTTTAGCTCACAGTTGTGGTTTTTTGGCTGGAAATTGTGCTCTTATCAACCTTGTTTTCAGCAAGCTCTGATAAAGCCACTCTAAGCTACCTGCCCAGCACCAAACAGCAGTCAGACACTACTAAAGACTGGCTGGTGAACAAAGTGGAGCATTTACATAAGCAGTTTTGTAAATAGGCAGCTGTAAATTATCATGTTCAGCTTGTTCTACTGCCCCCAAGTGGCCATAAAATAAACTAATGCAGCTTTAACGTTTGGTTCAGACCAAAATTAGGTTAAATTACCTCATGATTAGTTAGTTAAATTTAAGTTAATGTTTTGGTCATTGATAATTGTCCTGGTTGAGTACACAGTGCACATATACAGTATGTAGAAAGGAATTCAATTCCATTCATAAAACTGGAGGAATTTGCTGTGAGTGATCTGGTCCTGTCAAATTTGATGAATCCCTGAAGAGAAAAAGTTGATCCTTCCAAGAATGGCAGAGCTTTCAATGAGGACAAACCTGTGCAACAATATGCAGGCAAGAGCATTATGGGACACTAAAACTCCCCATGGAAACTAACAACAACTAACTTTCGTATAGCGTTTCCACATCAACACATGCAAAATTTATAATAAATTGGTTGTTTTTGTTCAGGCCTGGTGGATTCTTGCCAATCCCATAATGATTGTAATGAAAATATGCATATTCATAATAAAATGTGATTTGGCAAACTTAAATGATTTTTTTGTTGTTGAACTTGTTATCTATTTATTGTGCATGACTGACATGTTTTATATTTAAAAATATGTAATCTCATGCACCCCCTGCAGTACTCCAGAGTCCCCCTAGGGGTACATACTCCCATTTGAGAAACACTGAGCTATGACACACAGCATTAAGTATTATCAGCATGTTCCAGTTCTTCATTGAAGCTACATGATGATTATACTGAGTGAAAAATTCATGTCTTTCACAGTTGCACCATTCCATCAAACAGAAATATTTTAGGTGTCTTTTGCTTAATTTTACACCCATTTCCTTAAAAACATTAAATTGAATCAATGTATTAAATCAATGTATAATGTCCAACCACTACTGCACTGCCATCGTTAAGTGCAGCTGATAAATTTAGACCTGTGTCTGACTCAGTCCTGTAAACAGAAGCTTACAGTCTGCCAGCTCTGGAGGCTGTTTACATGGGAAGTGGACCTGGATCTAACTAAGCCGCTTGTGCTGAAGTCTAAACAGGTGAAATCCTTTAAGACGGCCCAATCCTTGGGTGACAGTTCCCTGTCTGTCACCGCTCTAGCTCAGGCTGTAGATGAGGCGAGTAAACAAACAAGGAGTGAATGGGGTGTGTGAGAGATGAGTCATCAGTTCTGGGCCTCGCTGTGCCTCTCTGTGCGCTCTGCATGCCTCAGTCTGCTGAACATCCGCTCCCCTGAAGGCCCTCGTCACCGCAGGCATACTTCAGCAATTACCTTCTCGCCCACACGCTGTCAGTCACATGGGCTGTAATAACAGGCTGTCGCACTGTCCCACTCCAAACTCACTTGCCAGCACTCTCCACACCTTCACACTCTCCACTACACACACACACACACACACACAACACACACACACACCACTACACACACACACACACACACACACACACACACACACACACAGTGGGCTTGCACTCATCCTGCCATCTGATTACAGGGGCCTACAAATGTCGATATCAGGTTTGTTATTAATTTTAAAAGCTTATAATCTGCTTAACATTTGCGATTAAAATGTCCAGAAAACTCTAGAGGGCTGTCTCTATATGTTTGTTAAGTTGCTTTAGGTTTAAATGGGATTATTATCCCAAAGGTTTCCAATAATGTTGTTAAACTCAGAGAAAATCTGCTCATTTATATTCATGGTAAGCGCTGTGTTTCACCGGTCACCTATCAACTGTATCTTGGAGAACCCAGGAAGCCCAGATTCAGAACAATTAGT
This sequence comes from Morone saxatilis, assembly GCF_004916995.1. Taxonomy (NCBI): domain Eukaryota; kingdom Metazoa; phylum Chordata; class Actinopteri; family Moronidae; genus Morone; species Morone saxatilis. The sequence goes on from NW_023340246.1 coordinate 486,167, forward strand.
TTGGAGTGTTAACAGTTTATTTGACTTCTCTAGAAGGCTGTAGCATACACTATCTTTCACAACGATCCAGCCAGAGACTGTATGTGTTGGCGTGCTCCTTATTATACTGCCCAGGACAGCTTGGGATGAGGGGAGTAGGTGTGGTTGAATGACCTCCAGCGAGCGCCTCTGTGTGAATAGGTCAAGGTACAGGCACGCCCCCTCAAGCGCGAGAGCGTGGCCCAGGAGAGAACACAAGAACAACCAGACAAAACCAACACATATACAAATCGCAATCACAACACAGCTGTACTTAATCCGCTCTTCTCCGGATCCTACCACAAGTGCCAGTGTGATTTGCTGTGAATGTTATCCGTTACATTCTATAAACGTGTATCAGTAGGCGCAAAACAAGCTGAGTGTCGAAACAGCTATCCTTAGCTTGGCAGCAGCTTGGCGCGCCGCTATGGCCCTGCCGGGACGTCGGCTTTGGTCTGTCCAACAGGGTGTGGGACTCTGCAAGCATGATGCTCTCAATTTAAGGTAACTGCCTTTTACCACCACAGTATGTATCCAGTGTTTATTTAGTGTGTATTTATTTATCAGCGGGTCTGTTTGTTCTGAGACTGAGCACGAGAGAGCGAGACACTACTAGGTTGGGGGTTATTTTTATTGACTGCGGCTCGCTTGGTAGAAGCAGGTCAGTTGCTGATACGTCGCCATGAGTGTATACAGAGACACTGAAACGCAACTCTCTAAATATTCCGGGCAACGGAGTCTGGACTGCAACACCTCGAGTGAGACGGCATGCTTCTGCTGTCTTGGCTGGTGAATGACCAACAGTCTGGCCCATTTCATATTTACCCATGCTGTCTGCTACCTAATCGAGATCAAACCTCTGCGGGTGTAGTCTATATTGCTGTCTTTCTTGTGAGGTTCTCAGAAGACGGTCTTTTTTGTACTTTTCCACTACAACTAATCTCACGCGAAACGCTGGGGTGGAAAATTTGCTTGGCCTCCACTATTATAACCGATCCCGTACATCATTAGTCTTTTTATTCTATATATTGTATTTCTACCGCTTTTAGTACAGGGTAGTGTTCACTTCCAAACATACTTAATTGGAACAGGGTGAATGTCCATTAAAGATGGCTTTTTTTTTCATTTTACAATACTCGATTAGACTCTAGAAATACAGACTTAAGTGCCCCTTAACCACAAGATATGATAAGGGTAAAATATCTAAAACAAGGATTACGTTAAAATGTTTTGCCCTGTGTGATGGAATAGCTGCAGGCAAATTTTTAATACATCAGACGCCTAAACTTATTACACCAATTTCTGCAGTTTTCTCAGATTTTATGCAGGAGCTTTTTAGCATCTTTTATGGGTTCACATTTCCTTGATCGGGCTAGCAACCCACCTTACTCCAAGCAGCAGGCAGCTGTTTTGCCAGTGAAAAAGCTCTTAAAAGGGGCCCCACTGTACAGCTACTCTGCCCAGCAGCAAACCACATACAGGACTCAGGTTAGAGACTTGAAGGATAGGAGGAGCCATTATAGGCAGCTTAAAGGAGGGGGAAGTAAATATTTGTGACTTTAATGTTGTGCGCACACAAACATTGGACTCGAGATGAACGCTAATGCTTGCTCTGGTGTCTGCCTGGATGTGTAACCTGTTAGCTAACACATTTATAAGCGTGATGATTATCTGCTAAAAAAAAAGTTGGCCACAAGAAATTATGTACAAGGTGCTGAAGCGTAAGCTTTCCAAAGGTTGATTGTGAGCTGGAGGAAC
>NW_023340246.1:487967-497293 GCF_004916995.1 Morone saxatilis
TGCAATTTTTACCTTCCAGTTATTAGTTGGCGGCTTAAATGACCTGTTCCCAAATCAAACCTGAAGGGTGAAGCAGTTATTCTTTATTCCCCAATAATAGGGATATAATAGTGCTATTTCTTTTAAAGATCATGTTTTTATGGATGTGTGTTATTGTATTAAAGATTTCATTACTCATAAAATAATTGATTATAATGCAGTGACAAACATTTACTCAAGATAGAAAAGAAAAAGAAGACTTGGTTTAAATCACACCACGCATTGGCTTATGTTTTGAAAGGTTTTTTATTTCAATGTGGATGCAGTCAATGTACCCCTGGGTGTGTCCGTACACCATGGACATCACTGTTATTACAGATGCATAGACTTGAAGCACTGGCCTCTCCAGTTACTTTCTTTAAAATTGAGTAATCTGCACTTCAAAACTTGACCTTCCTAAAATTGATGTTAGGCTAGTTACATCTGAAGAGTTTCAAAATTAGCTTAACTTGAATTGATTGGGCAATGTTAATATTACTTGTATGGTAAGTTTTATCTTTTTTCTAACCTCGATGTGTGGTTGTCTTACAGGTAGGAAGCTGGTTGGTGAAGTTCTATGCTTGTGGGGTGTGTGGTGGGGTGGTGGTCAACCCGGACGGGCAGGTGTGTTAAGGTTTTCATCCACTGAGTAGTTACCGGTACCTTTCCAGCAGGCTGCAACCCATAAAGCTTTGACCTTTCTCCAGCCCTCTGCTTACTAATTCCAAATCCACAAAAGGGGAAATTTCATTAGCCCTCTTCCATGATCATGAACATAACCAAAACAGAAGCAGATACTTGATAGCAGGAGTCGATAAAAAACTCATATGGAAAAAAATAACACTTTGTCACAACGCAATTGTTGCATCAAGAAAAAAGGAGCGCTGCTCCACACTCTCCTTCCCCTCAACTCATAGTTGCCCCTGCTTTAAAATAGACCCGCGCGGTGAAATTATGAATGGAGAACGACGGAGTTGAGTTTGCCTTGTTCCAAATACCAAAAAATTTTTAAAAAAAAAAAAAAATTCATGATCCCAATTAGGCGATACTTGCGATGGTTACTGTAGCTAAATGCAGTGTGTTTACATTAAATGCATGAAGTAGAATAAAAACAAAGAAATTTGGTGCTAAAAACGTGAGGGTCTTTTTGCTCCTCCAAAACATCTTTGGGAGAGGAGAAAAAAAAAACCTCAAACGGGTTCTTAATATAACGCGCCTGCAGCCACTTTTTTGAAAGACCGACCAGGATTTCATTGGCAGATTAATGGAATTGGGGCGCGGTGAACTGGCACACGTGCCAATTTATAGACCAACATTTTGCAAGATATTATGAACCCAAATTCTTGTCCATTATTAAAAAGAACTAGAAACATCTCTCTCTGGACTGCTAGCCTATTTATGTCACCCCAGTTTCCATGGGGCTCCATTGCCATAGATAAAAATCTAAAGGCACACAACAGGTTTCAAGTCAAAATCAACTTTCCATGCAATAATTGAGGGAAGGGGGGATGGACATTACCAGCCTTACATTCATTACTGCACCTGATCAAAAAGGGGCCAAGATGAGGATGTTATGTGGCCCCCCCATGATAATTGTCCATTTACATTACAAAACAGGAGGAATGTATTTAAAAGCTTTAAAAGGGAAAAAAAACCATATTCACAGTGAGAGGCTTTTGCTAGGATTGTTCTTGCCAAATTGGTTTCAAGTTTTAAGGCTCCAGTGCTGCTCAAAGTTCCTTTATCAAACACATTTAACTGGTTTTGGTTTATCAGGATTCTCAATACTTTTCATACTGGGGGCAGGGGCAGTTATATTAAATTATTTGCTTGGAAAAACTCCCCAAATGGAAGAAATTTGAACTCTAAAACATTTACTTGTGGCACATTTAGTAAAGCACTGAAAAATAACATATCTAAAGGTTGGAATTAGAAATCATTGTTTTTATTTTTCTTAAATCTTAAGAAATTTTCCAAATACACATTTTTTTCAGATTCATTTAAATACATTTAGTTTTTTTCACGCTAGTTATTTGACACAAAACAGGGGTTGGCAGCTGGAATGGCCTGGCAATTTTTCTAGGGTTGGCAAAAGCTTACTACCCAATTGGCCACCCCTCTAGTTAACAAAACCCTTGATCTGGGGACTTTTGTTTCATTCAAGATCTTGTTTTTCCTCATGTTGTTTTTGGTCATTAATGATTCAAAGTTTAATTGAATATTTTACAGATTTTAGATTTGTTGTTAATTGTGAAGGATTGCTCAGGCCTACTTTACACCAGCAGAAAAATGATTGGCGCAAAAGGGCTGACAATTAATTACTTTGCTTTTAACGTTCACATGAATGGCGGGCCTTGGCATAATTCCTTCGTCTGTTCGGGACTTGTTTTGGTTGCCCACAACCTCTGGGAACAAATGTTGTGGATACAACAAAGCAAGAATATCTCCAATCTTATTGCATTGGTCTGTCTGTTCCGGGAGACCGGAATCCCTCCTCTGTGCTTTTCGTAAGGTTTCTCATTTTTTTCCTGTTAAAAGAAAGTATTTTCCTTACTTGAAATCGAGGGAATGTTAAGGACAGACGGTGTTGAATGTTGTTTCAATTGTTTTTTTTTTTTTAAACGAACCCTTGAAAAACAAATTATTGATTTTTGGATTTATAAATAAAATTTGACTTGACTTGACCTAAAGGAAGCTGTCCACAACCAAGAAACTACAAGCTATACACAACAATAATGATGGTGAGCATCGCACAACTGAGAACAATACCACATTACTCATATTTTGGTTAAGAAGAGGGCTTTAAATCCTACAGCGTTAAAGTCAAGTATGGTCTCAGGTACAAATGGAAATTTTTTATGTGGTATTTGAAGGGCCCTTATGATTTCCGTGCTTAAGTTGGTATACACAGTTTAAGTTTTGTTGTTATATGCTGTGGGGCAGACTCCGCCATTCCCCTTGAGTATGGAGTGCTTAAAAAAAAGAGCGTTCAAACCTCTTTTATCTTCAAATTACCTTTTTGGTGACAAAATCTCCGTTGCAACGGAGTAATCGGGAAACTGTTGAAGTGTTTGAATCTGCTTTGTCAAGTGTTGTAATCTTGTTTGTTTATATTGGATAAATATTTTTTACAGATTTATAATTATCCCTTTAGGACTAATGTTTTTATTAAGAAAACGTTCATACTGTCAGTGTCGTGATCCAAAAGTCTATTTTGTTTTTGCAAGTGGTTACAATATACATTTGGAAAGCATTCCCCAAGCCCTTACTTGTATTACACGGGCAGGTCTTCCAAATGTGACATTGTTTACAATTTCATCTGTCCTTGTGAAAAACATACACCAAACAAACCACCACGAACAGACAGTAACCTGCCTTCCTTCCTCGCTCTCTCTCTCTCACTCTCACACACACACACACACACACACACACACACACACAAAGACCATCGCCCTCAATTTCCTACCAGCCCACAGCGGACCAAACACTACGTGTCCTTTTGAGAACAAAAGACCACAGGACAAAGCTGGCAACAATATGCTGTCTTCCTTATTTCCACAGGTTCAGCGAGGGCAAGCAGGAGCACACACACAATACCTGGCTGGAGAAGGAAGATGACATCACTTCTGCACAATGAAATGACTCATTGTTCCCCATTTAACTGTCAACTTCAAACACAGGCGCTAAACAGAACAGAAGGCTTTGTCAGCAGAATGCAAAGATAATTTCAACCTGAAATGTAAACCAGAATGCTAGGCTCTCACTGACTGCAAAATGGGTCCTATTCGGGGGCTTCGCTATCAAAGGCCAGACGCGGCTTATGTAACTGAATATATTCCTATATTAGATTAATCAGCTCAATTCTAAAGAGCGGCTGTTCACACAATCAATAAAGTAGGTCGGGCCGGGCCTTGTAGCATGACATAATAAAGGTTCATTTGATCCCAGCCATTGATACACTGAAGATGTAATGTTCTTTGTCTGTGAAAAACAGCTCCATAACGTCAAGATGCTGACAATGACTGGATGTTTAGCACCACCTGCTGGCTGAACAGAGACACTGTGGCAGGGACAGGCGGTAGAGCATCATAATGATGACCTAAGTCTGGAAGGACTGAAGACTTTAACCCCAAAGTCACATGAAACAATATCAAATGGGCCACACAGCTGTTAAGGTACATGCTGTTTTATCAAACTGATCAGGCAGAAAATACTCACATTCAATAAGCTGCAACCACAGAATGTCTTAATGGCTTGTGCTGGTGAAAGATTTGGATGTATGATTTCTTTCTGTCTTTTTATAAATGAATAAAAGATAGGCTATTAGGATGATAATGTTAAAAATATGATCAGAAATGTCTCACTTAAGACCCAAGAATAGTAATGTCCCTTTATAGGTACTATGTGGCTACAGTGGACTTATTGGTGATGACTGGAACCACGACCCTAAAACTTGTTGCTAATGTTACAAACATGTCAGTTTTATTAGACACTATACCACACTGATTACTTTATAAGCAGTGTTAAATACAATAAAGTACTATATCATGTTTCCACCATGTATTAAAAGAGATGATATAAATACAGACCAGTCTCTGAGGGGAACAAAAGGAACAGTCAGAAAATCCCAGAGGAAAAAACCCCCACAATGTTCCACTTCTCTTTCTTTCCTCTCCAGACTGTACTTACTGGGGTTTTGGTGTTGATGTTTGGATTTGTTCCACCCTAAAATGATCAACTAAGATATTGCCATGACAACTGAGCAAACTCCACTGGGGAAGACCATACAAGTTAAAGTTTGAGAAAATAGATGAAGTAAAGGTCCACTTACTAGCTTCTTCCAGGGCTTTCAACCATGTCTTCTGGACTCCATTAGTAAATGGAACTAGCTCATGTGTCCTATTGGAGGCAACTGAGAAATCTACATGACAAAGCAAACTCCATATTCTGATGAAGACTCAATCAGATGTGGTTGAAAGCTCCAGAAAAGGGTAGGAAGTGGACCTTGAGTTAAACCCTAAAGCTGAGAGTAAAATAGTTTAAAGGTTTGACAAAACAGACAACTTATTAGCTTTTTTTCAGGGCTTTCAACCGGGACTCAGCAAATGGAAATAGTCCAGGTGTCCCCTTCAGAGACCACTAAGCATCCTCCATATGCCAATGAAGAACATCAGATCCAGCTGAAAGCTCCAGAAAAGGGTAGTAAGTGACACTGAGGTAAGATCTTTTTGGTCAAACCCAAGAACTGAGAGTAAAAGAGTTTAGTTTCAGTGGATTACCAAAATAAACAAAGATAAGCTAAAGGTCCACTTACTAGCTTTTTTGGGAGCCTTCAACTGTGTCTTATGATCAGCAACTGGAATTTGCTTGTGTGTTCCACTGGAGACAACTGAGAAATCTACATAACTCTATATGCTGATAAAGACCATCAGATGCAGTTGAAAGCCCAGGAAAAAGCCTGTAAGTGGACCTTTACTTCATCTATTTTGTCAAAACATTCACCACGGATTTTTCAGTCAGTAAGGCCTTTACTCTACATTGTAGCCATACCTTTCATACCTGTCTGATGTTGGTATTATGCTGCTGTCATAATTTATACAAGTAGGTCTTTGGACTCCGGTAAGGAATCACCACAGACCATAGGACGCGGTGATATCAGTATGGCCTTTAAAAATAAAAATAAAATAAAATGTAGAGTATTCTAATTTTTCCTGAGATAAGTCAGTATGTAATGAATGGTATTATTATTTTTCGGGGGGAAAATGATTTAATGGCCTCAAATATGGGGCATGTGTTACTGCACAAATATTCATAATGTATGCTAGTTTTGTAATCATACATTCTAAGCCATCCAAGACTAAGGATGGCAGCGTCAGTCTGTCAGTCCACCGCCTTGGTCCAGACCATATACCGTCAATGGTCTGGACCTGCACGGTGCCCAGTCAGTGAATCCTACCCACTCCCATGACATTTCTAGTGCCAGTTGACATGTTATCCGTGGTGGCCACAGCATGAATTCTAATGACTTCCTCTGACTTTTCATCTAGCGCCACAAGCTTGACATTTACAGTTTTGAGTGAAATGTCTCAACAGATATTGGATGGATTGTCGTGGCATTCTCTACAGACATTAATGTTCCCCTCAGGGTGAATTGTAATAACTTTGATCCTCTGACCTTTTCATCTGGTTCCATCAGCAAGTCAAATTGTCACTTTGTGCCATACTTTGGTTTACCACCAGATACCTGCAACACTTGTTTTGTGCTAATTATCAAATGTTAGCATGCAAATATGCTAAACCAAGACAATGAACATGGTAAACTGCTAACCATCAGCATGTTACATGTGGATTTTAGCTGTGCTGGCATACAGGCTCACAGAGATGCTAGCACCGCTTTAGGCTAGTGATTTTGCTTACAGGCCCATTTAGGGATGGATAGTGCAAATGAGCTCAGATCAGGGGTCAGCAACCTCAGCTCCAGAGCCACATGCAGCTCTTTAGCCCCTCTCCCGTGGCTCCCTGTGGCTTTCACCAAGAACTATTTATTTTTTCTAAACATTTTCATTCATCATTATTGTTAGTGATTCTTACATTCTCCAGTTGTAGCCTGTGAACCTTGTTTTAACCGTTTGTTATATTTTTCCCTATATGAACAACCATTAAATAAACTTGGAGGCCCTTGGAGGATGACAGCATTTCACACTATCACTGACAAAACTTGGACAGATGAAAAACGTTTGATATGATCCTCACATGCAGTTCTCGTACGTAAACAGCTTCACAGAAAAGTGATTGACTGATTGATTGGTTCAGCAGAAATGAAAGAATGGACACAAGTATATAGTAAATGCGTCCGATACAAACATTCACGCATGACATCTTTTCACCATTCAGTTTATTTCATAATGCCTTGCTCACTGTCATATACTGTACCTGTTTCTAATAACTTACCAGGAAACACTAAACAAACAGTGTGGTGTGTGGTAAATGAATCCTTAGTGAACAGAAAGCTCATGAGGAGAACCAGTGAAGACTGTTTCCTGTACAGTAACGGATTTAAAAGTAAGACTCATCAAGTCTTACACTTTTAAAACCAGAATTTCTTCAATGAAAAATACATTTTGTACATGATGACCAGACAAAACAAAGTGATTGTGCAAAAATACTTGAAGGATATGAACTCCAGAAAAGAAAAAAAATTACATCCAATCCTGTTTTTAGAGTCATGTCATGGTTTTGGATGTAAAGCTGGTGGGAAACATTTACATGATCAGCTTACTGACATACATCCTTGTCCCTCCCCTCAGGAAAGAATTTCATTCACTGTCCATTACATTAAAAAGATCTTTTTTTTCCTTTTTTTGTTTTAGCTTTTATCCCCACTAAATGTCACATAAAACAAGCACTTAAAATGCAGGCAACTTCTAAGGCAACATGTGAACTAAAAACAAACTAGATACTGTAGAGGGAGCTACAGGCTCCTCTACTTTGTCCGTAAGGGCATTCCCAGACCAGATAAAATATGTCCTAATGCGAAAATGACACAAGAGCTATCATACAAAGTGAACTACTGAATAGAAAAGACAGAAACATCTACACGCAAAAAACAATACTGAAGCCAAAATAAAAGGGGATCCACGGCTCTGTGTTCGCTCTGGAAGCTAGTTGTGTTTTTTTTAAGAGTATGAAGAGCAGATCTCTACAAACCCCAGCTATTCCTTTTTCTGTGTCTGACATGAAGTGCATCCCTCTCTGAACTCAATACATCGAACGCCGTGAAGAAGTGAACGAAAGGGCTCATGCTTGTGATTAGAAAAGGGAGGGGGTTAGAGATAAATACGTTGGTTTAAGGGGGGTGTGTGGTTTTGCATAACGGGGATCCCACGCACGCGCTGCACAGCTGCTTTCAAACATCCTCACTGCTCAACATTTATGCACACCATTCACACGTTTTTCTGAAGAGCCTTTGTCTTAGGTTTTCACATTCTGGAGGACGGTGTGGCTGTCGCTCTCGATGAGGAGTGGACGCGCACTGACCAGGCAGCCCAGAGGCCCTGAGAGCAAACATATAGAAACACACAACCCGCGCTCGGAGAGAACGGGACCCGGAGCGCGGCAGCAGGGTCTGGGGTGATCAGGATGGGGTGCAGTGATTGTTTGGTCTGCGGTCACAGAATACACTGTGAGGATGTGCAAATGTATGTACAGAGGACGTCGTCTTCCTGCTGGACACGAGTGAGCGTCTATGATGCAACATGCAGGACACAGTAGAATGCAGGTCTCTTTACAAAGCTGGACTGGGATCAGTGTGTGTGTATGTGTGTGTGCAGAGCATGAGTGGGTAGTGTTATAGTGCTGGGGGGGTTGGGCAGTCAATATGTCTCTGTCTCATCACGATGTGCCCTGTCTCTTCTGTTGCTGGACCCGGATCAGCTCCAGCTGTTTTTTGCACTTCTGGTAGTATGTGGACAGACTCTTGTTCTCCTCCAGCAGCTTTTTGTGCTCCTGCACCAGACGGGACGTGTTCTGCTGGTCCTTCTCATCTTGGTCCAGTTCAGCGATGAGCTCCTTCCTGCACAGAAAGGTTACAACGCAGTATTAATTCTCTGAGTCAACCCTGCTTTTCATTGGTTTACGCTCCAATTACAGACTTGTGGCATTGTCAGTAGGGGTAGAGTAGTAAGGATACAGGGTGATTTCTCATTGTACATTTTGCTGTGTTGGAAACACAGCTACATTAGTCTCACGTTTGAGCCTACCTCACGTTTTCCACACTGTCAGAGAAAGTAAAAGTGTGCGTCCTGCTCATAGTTGAGTTATAAAATCTCAGCGCACCACAATCACAGTGGAGGAGGTTGGACCACTGTCTGATTCCATTCCACATTAACACAGAATTCAATTGATTCAATGGGCCGCATATTTACACTTCTCTACCTGCATTTGAGTGAAGAAGCACCATCACCATACTGAGAGGCATGATCTGACAAATAGTTGAGGAAATGCTGATCCTGTCTGGCTGATTCCTCCATGTTCTATAAAAATGAGATTTGAGAGTTGTTCCACGTGCTCGTCTCCTACAGCTAGGGTGGTTGCCTTGGATTCGTCTGCTGGTCATTGTTTTTAACTTTCTGTACTCACACATCTCCACATTAAAATGTCAGTTATGTAAAGATTCCTTGTATAGCCCTCTTTATTCTGTTGGCCTTGTGGCAACACATGCCGAAGAAACATTTCTTTTGGTTGCACTGAACTTCCACGTTGACCCCAACCAGGAAAATTGGTATTGGTTTTATAGCGTGATTCATTTT
>NW_023340246.1:497383-514067 GCF_004916995.1 Morone saxatilis
AAAAAGATGAAACTGAGCTGTTTTGCACAGACAGACTCACTTTCTCTGGATCAGCAGGGCGATCTCTGTTTGCACTTTCAGGTATTCTTGCGCCATCTTGCAGTGCTGCTCGAACACGGCCATGGACTCTTTGGAGTTGGGACAGGGAGCAAGAGGCTGGAAAGAAACGCGCATGTTGATGCCAAAAAGGTCTGCTTCACTGCAGAATGCATTTCTATCAGCAGTAAGTGTAGTCTGAGCACATAATAATACACCATATATCTCACTGATGCTGCCAACGTGTATTTATATTGCACTTTTGAGGCAGCATCGGGTTTTCAAGGATAATCCCTTCATAATGAAGTTGGTACTAGCAATTTACAATGTCCTTCAATTCATCTTTGAGCTGCCTTTGCAGCTTATATCTGACAATATTAAAGGAAGAGTTGTATGTGGTGTTGTTTGCTGGAGAATGATTGGATGCTGTACCTGCAGCTGGTGATCCAGGGTGAGATAAGCCATGGGAATGGAGTTGTCTGAGCCGTTGGTGTCTGAGAGAAGAAAGAAAAAGCAAGGGCTATTTGTCTTTCTGTGACTGCACAGGAACCGTGTTAGACGTCCACCACAGGTCTTCAGAAATAAGTTCCTGTTCCTGTCTCCTCAGCTTGGGCTGACCACAGACCAGCACTGTAAATCACTGATTAACACCACATACCAGTTCCAGTGCGCAATGACACTGATGCTGTCACAGGCAGCATATTTAAGAAGTGGCTCATCCATCAACTGAGGTGTAAAATATAACCTTCATTTGTTTCTCTTAACCATGTTATCTAAGACATGGAGCTTTGTGGTGTGATAAAGCACAGGACACCTTTGTGCTTTGTCACATAATCTGTTTGCTGTGGTTCAAAAGAACTGTGAAAGTTGCCAAAGGCATTGTGGTGTGGAGCAAACCACCAGGACAAGACTAGTGGTTGACCGATATTGTTCAATGGCTGATGCCGATGTTAAAGCAAAAAAAAGTCGCCCATCATTTTATGCAATCTAAAATACAGGGTTATGTCAGAGTTATGTCAACACCAAATATAAGTACAAAAAAGGACCAGAGAAAATAAATGTCAATAAGAAGTATTGATGGATGTGTATTGTATAAGACAACAGAACAATGTAGAAAAGAAAATCCCCATTTTTACTAAATCTAACTGTAATCTGATAAGGTTTTTTTTTTCCTATAACTGTATAGGATTACAGTTCCCTTTTTGTATCCTGATTACATTACTTAGTTACATGTAATTCATTTCCCCCAAAGTCTGGTTATGCTGTAGATTTCAAGTCAAAACACAGGTATGTTGGCATCATGTCTTCTGACTTCTACTCTAAGTCAAATCACTGTTGAGTGTAGTGTTATGTATGAATGCATTCACTGTGAAGAGTGACAGAGAACTTCAGCTGCTAATGTGCTGCTTACATTAAGTGGCAAGTCTAAACATATTGTTAGTCTTTAGTTACTTCAGCAACAGCCTTTGCACCCACACAGCCGGTTTCTCTCTAAGATGTGTCTGGTTAATAAATTGCCCGTATCAAGGGGCTGGATATCTTTTTATAACATTTTATAAAAACATTTTTTTAGGTTTAGGTAACACATGTTCTCATTCACTCTACTATGAGTGTGTTGTGGTAGCTGACTTCAGTGGACAAGTTGTCATGAATACCTGTGGGGTCATCAGGAGAGAAGTAACCCCTGCTGCTCGTCTTATCAGGTGGCATCATCCTCACACTGGGGCTGGAGGACCGGCTGCTGTTCCTGCTCCCCTGCAACAGGACACAAACACTGTCAATCACCTGGGAAGCCACACACAGCCTCTGAGTAATGGAGTGGCAAAAAGTGACCTGGACCGAATATACTGTAAAATAATGCAGCAAAAGCAGTCCGCTTACTGTGCACATGGAGGCATATGGCAAAAGAAGCTTACTGAAGAAAATATCTTTTTTACTGTTGTGATTTGTGAGCTTGCAATTATCACTGGAGAGTTGGCAAGAAATGCCTACATGACAGCTGATTCCAGGAAATAGCACTGAAAATGAAAAGATTAGGCCAATGTCAATTTGGTTTTAAATCTGCCAACCCAGTCCTGAGCAGAGCCATTTCACTCATATATACAATATCTCTGTTTTTAAAGAGCTTGCTGAAGTATCACTTTTGAAATGAATCATCAACTTTCATGATGACACAGCTGTGTACTGCCAGTGATTACACACCTACAACATTTTTTTTTTCATTTCCTGAGTTGCTGCCTTCAAGATGTCATTGATTGGAGAAATTCTAGTTAGAATAAGTAATTCTGATTGGCCATCAGGAGTGGATTCATTTTTAGTAACCTCTGGTACAGGTGTTTGTTTGCAGGTCTAAAGGAATTTCGATACTTTTCGAATTTGGAAAATGTGGTTGTCTTTTCAACATAGATTAACCTAGCCTATAGCACATCTCAGTACAGGAAAGGAGGAAGTTACCTGGGGTTGACCAAGGATTGCTCAACTGGAGCACAAAGCAAAAAGGGGCGGGCCTTTGGAAGGGTCACTCAGAGCTGCGTTATTTGTGAAACCAAGACAGGGTTCCCATTTTTCTTACGAACATATTTTTCAGGACTTTTCCTTGACAATACAGGACAGAATTTTCCCACAAACAGTCATAATTTATCAGTAGGCTAAATAAACCCCAGTTTTATTTCTGCTTTTTTAAAGATGCAGAGTTCATGATGAAGTGCCCCGTGTTCATTACAGGTGGTCAGCTCGCTGTTTTCCCCACAGTTCATCTTTCTGCTGCAGTCTCTACAGTTTTCTTCTAACCCTATTTATTTGGTTACAGTTCAAGTCAAATAGAATTTATTTCATTTTACATCATCGCCCATGTGGTCATCAAGCACTAGGACAAATATAAATAGGATCATTAAAAGGCTGTATGCATGTAGATATGACTGTCCACAGCATTTCCACTGGGTTTCTCTGAGAATAGCGCTTATGGAATAGACTTGAGTGACATAGAAGTGAAATGAAAGGAAGCATTTTTCTGTTCCACGTTGTGTCAGGTAAACCCGTGTCATACTGCACAGCTTATCAACAATTATTTGCAGGATATCTGGTAATTTGAATTAATTTCCTGTTTGGCATTAAAATTAAATTAAAATAAAAAAGCAAAATATGGCATTAAGAATCCAAAAAAATAGGACCATTTTGTCCACTGTTGTATAACAACACATAGCATTAAATCTGAGCTTAGTCCAATGTTACCAACATACAGTGCGTGTGTCTCTCTAGATCCCAGAATAAGAATCAGAAAGCAAATTCACACAAACAACTCCCTGATCAATAACACTGTCACATTCTGGAGGGCAGGTTGATCCCAAAGGCAGCACAGAACGATTTATCTTCTTTAGCAACAGTAGAAGTGTTTATGGTGAACTCTAACTGAACTTTTGACAGCACAGAACTTCGGGTTTACTACTAAACAAATGGAGACAAATGTTTGGGAAGGCAGGAGAAACACTCAGAGCCCAGAAGCTCATTTGAGGCTGTGTGTGTTTGAGGAGGGAGCGCCAGGCCGTTCCTACGCTAATGTCTACATCTACTCGGAGTTGACATATCAAACACACACGGCGTACTCTGTGACATGTTCTCCCCGAGGATTGACATCAAATGCTTTTGAAAGACAGCATCAGTCAAACATGAACAAGGCTTCACTGGAGGAGGGTGAAAGTGGTAAACAAAAACATATATTAGGAGAGCAGAAATAAATCCCTCTGGTAGAGTTCTGCTGGAGTTCAACTTTTCATTTGAAATTACTTAAAGAAAGTGTCTAAAAGTAATTATCGCTGTATCATTAATTTCATGTTAAAACAAAGAAAGGTAAATCATGGTTGCATATTAGCTCCCATGTTAAATAATATTCAAGTCCAACTGAAATCCCCAAAGTCCCTTTTTGCAGTCAAAGTGATTTTCAAAGTGATAATTTTTTGATTATTGAAAGGAAATAAGGTCTAAATAGTGAAGAAATGCTCATTTAGCTTGACTTGGAGGGAGCGGAGGGATTATTTAAACAAACTTCTGTTGTTAACTGTAGTTTACAAGCTCGGCTAAGAATAGAAAATACAATTTAGCATCTAAACTGACTGCTGCTGATATGTTTACTGATGTCAGTTTTTAAGCAGCTCAATGTGCGCCAGTTGATTATCTAATAAACTATCTAGCCTGCAAAATAATGTTAGCAGAGCACTTTGGATGTTTGGTGTTTTGTTCAGCAAGGTAAAGTGCAACACAAGACGTATTCATTCTTGTAAATAAGGAGACATTAGCCAGAAAGCTAACGTGGGTCGGAAACTAAAGTGTCACACTGCTGTTGTTAAGCTGGACTTTATGCATTGACAGAACTGAACTGAACAGAATCAATCCGGACTTCACGAATGGTTACAGTAGTACCTCTGCACAAATTTGTACATTCGCATTCAAGTTAACTCTGACAGGTTAATCTATCTATGTTCTTAATACAACACTGTCTCTTCATATGAGCATGTAAGGGGCCTAACTAGTATAGCTAGCTATATTTAGTTATTTATTTAATAATTAATTTAAGAAAGAGTGGGTGTACCTCCTATTTCATCTTGTGTCAGAAGTGAATAGGACACTGCTGCCATGCTATCAGCATGTTTTCTTTTTTCATTTATTGTGCCCGAAGGCGTAATTGCAGTGAGCTGAAGGTTTGCAGTGGAAATTGTTTTTTTTTTTTTTAGATGAGCCTCTCTTTAACCTGCTTAATGTTGTCTCGCAGGAGAAAACAGGAGGTGCACGTCAGCTACAGCGGTTACGTATGCAGCTATGCTGTAAACCCATTGCACAACTGTAAATCCTTTGAGCTTTAGTCAGTGTCACTGGCAGTCAGTGATAGAACAGTAGCAGTAACTGCCTTATGCAAATAAGTTATCTTATTTTTATAATGAAGCTATACAGGACACACAAACTGCACAGGACACCTCGCCTGTATGCTGTGGCTAGAAAAACAAACATGATTTGATTGAAGTTTAAAGAAGACTTTAAAATGTAACATGTAACTCCAATTATCAATGAATGAAACTCCACAGAGCCTCTGACATTCACCTCTAGTGTGTGACCGTGTCTTACCTGACTGGACTCGGTGCCGATGCCTGGCAGATCTTGCACAGACCGACGTCTCTGCGACTCGCATGTGGCTGTGGACAGAGGGGAAAGAATGAGACCCGGAAGAGTTTTGCAGATAGTGATGGTGGGGGATTGATACCCGTGTTTACTTGCGGGATATCCAGACCCACAGAGCCACACGGCGACAGCTGAACTGATTTAACCCTCTAATGTCCTGCCCTGTCAACGTGCTGTGGCGTGGCTGGAACGTGACCGCAGCGCTAAAACGCACTCGGCCTCACTGACGGTGCACTACAAACATTACCATAGAGCAAACCTATCCACGAGAACAGCTGAGCCTACTTATGTGACAGATTTGAACTGACTGGCTGGTTTGAGTTAGGGGCAGGTGGTGAGGCCGGGTCTTAGACAAGGCCCATGAGAATTTGCAAGTACTGAACTCCTCAAGGTTAAAGCAAACATCCCTGAGGTCTCACCTGTAGTGTTAACTGGAAATATTACCCGCTTTATCTGCTTTAACCCATTAATATCCATTTCCTTTACAGCACTTCATCAAGTTTTTCTTCAATTTTTTGTTGTTACTCACCATCGGGTATCTATTTTGGGATTTTCCAAGAAAACAAATTGTTTTCCAAAAGGAATCTGTTCCTTTTCCTTGGTCCAGTACTTCCATTGTACAGACCTAAGTTTTTAAAATTAATCAATTAAGATCAATTATGATAAACATGTGAAATCAAAGATTCAGATTTTGTTATGCCTCTACAGCTTCAACAGCAGATTTTGTGTTTCCAATTCTCAGAAAATATGTTGTGGAGTTTTCCTTAACGTACTAAAAACAATTAGTGGTCATTAATGGGTTAAAAGAGTGTAAACAGAATCTTCACAGTCACTTTTTTAAGTCCAATTACAGCTGCCCTATAGCCCTCATGTCCTCCACAATTTTTAGTATCAATCTCTCACACACACACCAAATATATGAGTGGGTGTAACAGGGATTCATTCTTACAATATACATGGAGCCAATAATAGTTTTCCTATCGCTTTCCAAGCAGGCTTATACTTGATTAATATTGTTTCCTGTGCTCCAAAAATATGACATTCTAAATTTCTGTGCATTTTCTAGACCCACATGTCGTCATAGGATTTGAAGATCTTAATTTGTTCAATTTGAAATGCAGCGATTGTTGCTCATTAGTAGGCATGGGACGATATGAACATTTCATGTCAGGATTATCTTAGCTGAAATAACTTGGATTCACGATATTATCCCGATAATCATCAAAATATGCTTAAAAATGCCTCACAGATAGGACACCTTATCTCCCAGTTCTTTAGTTTGTAATCCAGACTATTTCAACACATCTGGTTTCACTTTTTTGTGGGGGATACAGTGAGCAAAACAAGCCTTCAGCCACAGTGACAGGATGTTGGAACGGCTCCCCCTCTAACAATTCAAAATAAATCCGGAAGGTAATATAGGACTGTACATTGGCGAGCTGGTCAGCTTTTTAAAGTCAGTCGTAAGGATATACAGTGTTTATGGGGATAGACCATAATATTGTATATTGTCCCATCCCTATCATTTGTAGGACTGCTGACTACACTGTGCCACTAAATTTACTAAAACATACAGTATCATCATTGTTGTTTAGTGAAAACTGTCAAAAATTTCAGCTTTGCAAGAGTTAATGAGGCTTTTTCCCTCCAGCTTCATGACCATGCACTTTTGAGTTGTTTTTTTAAGCACAAACATAAAAATCCAAAAAGTAGCATTCCTAGATTTCACATAACAGCAATATGCAACATGCCCAAGTGTATTGGGACTGTGAAGGGGTGTGTCCACAGTGACCTTGAATTGATCAAGTTGATTGTTTCACACTTATTCACACTTCAAAACTAATACAGATGCCTGGGTTTCTAGTCTAGCCTGACTACAAAGCTCTGTCTATGGCACAATGAGGACACAGCACAAAAGGGAACACACATAAACACACAAGCACTCCCATAAGAACATAAAGAACTTGTTGATTTTTATTTTTTGTATCTGTTGTTGCAGCAATACACTGAGTTGTAATGGTCACTGAACTGATTTTTATTTTATTTTATGCTTTTACAAATAAATACATGCTGTTTTAATAAACTTTGTCTGCTGTTAAAATAAGTAACAAATGTGGATGCCAATTCTGACCTTGCACAATGTTTCAATTTTTGCTTGATGGGAGGGGTGTAACGGTACATGTGTTCACCCATCAATTTGCTCTGATGCACTCTACTTTATAATTCCATCTGGCATGTGAGGAACATAAATTCTAAAGTGTGAAAGCTACCTGAAAAGCTTTGGCAGTGGGACAGGATAGATGTTTTATCTGATAGATGCACTTGGACACTTTTTGACATAACGTGTCTTTGTGGTGTTCCATACTGTTGGCCAGCTACAGCGGTCCACTGCATTCAACCACTGTGTTTTTCAACTCTAACATCGTCAAATTTGTATTTTGTTTTTGTGTGTAAATTCATTGTTTGTGTGTACTGGTATTTGCAAACTTGCTTGCCTCAAATTGCCCTTATATAAAACTCATATATTGAGAAACCAAAGCTAGACAATCTTCAATGCCTTTAAGAGCTTTTCAGGAGCATTATGGTTTCCCTTTCAGTGACAATAGGGAGTGGAACAGACTAAAACATTAGTATGTCCAAATATGATCCACTACCTGTGCAGCTGCTCTCACTGCCTGTGGATGGACACAGCCTAATAATCCGACTGAACGGCTGATTTTTGTTGAAATAAAAAAAATAAATAAATGAAGATGGCGACAATGATTCACTTTAAGAAATGAATAAACAGTGAGCATGAGAGTAGCTGTTGAACTTTTTTGTCAGTTTCCATACACATTGATAATGAAGACATGACATTTAATCCATTCTTTTTCATAAAGAAGATCTAGGACTTAAATTTAGTAAAAAGGTAGCTCTTCTTTGGATTAAAAGTGGTGCTACATTTTGCTCTCATTTCTGACTTCTTCAAGATCAGACGTTCATGTTCAGAGACCTTTATAGTGGAATTTAATTTTAAATTTAGTTTGTTTACACTTCCTTCCTCAGCTGTTTCTGCCCTGCTGCACTGACTGTAAATAGATAGATGTAATCGTAGTTACTACAGTCAGTGACTATACAGAAGTCACTCACAATGTAAATTGCAATATTACTGCTATAAGGCTCATGTAGCACAGTAACTCGATTCTCTATATTTTATGATGTTGCACTGTCTTGTCCCAACACCTTTTATATCACTGTTTAAACCAATGATTATTTTATGGATATTTCATAATATATTCAATGCAGTACAGAACAACTATAAACTGTACAATGAACCCAATAACTGCAGGAAGTTGAATTCTGTGCAGATTATTCCGTGAATATGAGATGAGTTTTCCTGATATTTTTAGTAACTTTTTATACAATTCTGTCTGTGTTATGTATTTTTTTTATTTTTAACAATCATACATACTTAACAGGCTTCTTTTTTGACAAATTCAGTCTTTTCTTCTTCTTCTAATGCAGGATGAGGCTGTTTATTTTTAAGGCTCTGTGAATATAGCTTGTGTTTAGCTCTTTAAAGTTTAGATCTTAAATGATAATATAAACTTTAAAAATAACAATTTCATTTAGTTTTCTTCACAGAAATGAACCAAATGCTGAGATATATCAGTTGTGCGTATATCAGTCAAGTTTTTTACACCCCTTAGGATCAAGAACGCCTTGCGACCCCTCGTGTTTGGGAACCACTGGTCTAGTCCATTAAAATGTATTTATTGTACCACTGTAATGTTGGTAAAACTAATTTTAGTAGTTAGCCTGTTTGGAAATTAGCTCCGCTAAGTGTTAAGCTAACTGGCCAGCCTGGCCTGTGTTTTTGTTAACAGTATTCAAATAGTCCCCCAGAGAGTGTACAAATCTCATTTTACAGTTAATGGTGGCGATCCACAAGCACACTGGTAAATGCAATGAAAATGTTGGTTGTATTTGAAAAGTTTTGGTCACACTCTGGAGTCCTGAATGATGGTATATTACTGACTTATATTACTGTTTTTTTTTCTTATTCTCCTGCCAGTGTTTGAGTGCTGTCATTTTTGAAATAAGAATTAATTTAAGTCATTTAATGTTCACATTCTTCAAAATAAAAGACAAAAACATTAGTGTTTCTTTTGTTTTTCCTACACTATTGAAAAGATCTTGTACCACGTAGAGGTATCGTTACACCCCTACTCAATGGCCACCAGGGAATTATGTGCTGGGGAAAGGCCTGATGTCCAGGTGAGCAGATGCAATGATAAGCGCACTACCTATAATAACATGCACCAGCTGACTCCCTCTGTCACTGGATTAAATTAGCCACTCATTCAACTTGTCTCACACAACTCCAAAATAGAAGCCTTTTCAGACATCCAGAGCTGTCCCCATTCCTTTCATCCGCTACTCTGCTTGTAATAATAGCTCTGACCCTCAATGTGAGAGAAATTAATCAAAATGACTTTTTCAAAGTTAATGGATGTAAAGAGAGCAAGAGGGGGAGAAAAAAAAGCCATGCTTTCTCTACGTCCTCTATGCGTGAGAGGCAAGGACGAGCTCAAATGCAGAGAACTGGTGCACGGATTTACTCCTGTTCCCATCTGCTGCAGCCAAGCCAGAGAGATGGCAGAAAGGACAGGGCCATGAGTTAGCAAGCTTATCTCATCTGTGTCACCTGATACGATGCAATATCCTGATTGGACTTCCTGAAGTCAGCTGAAGATTTGTTGTTATTGACACAGGTGATCATCAACTCTTGAGGAAACTTAATTAGTTGGAACTAGATTTGGGGTGTAAAAGGTGACACCAGATGAGAATATTAACTCATGTTCTGCTTCTACCAACAAAAATATCACAGACAGAGAGACATAAAGCAACTCTGATGTGTCTTACTCCAAGACCAGCTCAAATTAAAAAAAAAAAAATAGAGACTGCAGTAAGACACGCAACAAATTTAACATGAATGAGAATTCTGTGGTTGGTGGTATTATATGGAGTGACACACAGGAGAGGGCCATGTCAGAGCACAGCAACCCACGGGCTCAGCCAAGCCAGCTCCACCCGGTCACCAGGAAGCCCAGTGGTCCAGTGATACCTGTGACGACGATCTTGGGGACATCCAGAATGGTGCCGAATGACGCCGTTTTACGGTGGCCTCGTTTATACTGGGGGGGTGCTGCGAAAACACACACATACACACACACACGTAGAGCTGCGAACACAACAAGCATGCAGATGCAGACTAACACATACTCGGGGGTGGGGTGGGGGGGGGCCCACAGCTGGACTAGAATTGTTGGCCGCACACATGCAGAGCATACGGTGTACGTGCAAGGGCAGCATGCACCCCGTTGTTCCAGACGCTGTAAAGCGGTACTGAGTAGACCGTCGGCGGCCACTGCACTACTTTTCTTAGCACAAACAACAGCAGGCAATCAGCTGCAATGCATGTTGGGATAAAACGTTCAACAAGGCAATCTAAGAACATTTTACAGGAATTATTCATTAAAGTTATATTAAAGTCTGAAAACATAAAGAGGAAGTGACAAACACTGTGGTCTCAAATCAAACTCTACGGGGGGAGCTCCTGAGGGTTTATTTCACCATGCCAGCACTGGTGAGTCTGCTGCTTTCTGTCAAGAGCCTTTAAAGGAGGGGAGGTGGTTGACAGCTGGGTCTGACGGGCCTCTGTGTTCGGGGCCATATGGAGGGGTTTTATGAGGAATCAATCTTCACCTTAAAGTGATAAAAGCACGCAAAAGACCTGACTCTGGTGTCGGGGAAGGAGATTCTTGTGGACTTGGAAAGGCCTCATTGAAACAAGACTTGCCTAGATCCACTAACACTGCATGCCGTTTCCTGCACAACTTTTAACAGAAAATGTTTTTTTTTTTTAAATTACAAGAGCATGCCAGTTGCCACTTGATTAGCTCCTCTTCTGCTCTGCTTTTATGTGCTGTTTTTTTGCTGTGTAATGTCTGGCATTACCTGCAGGTGCAAATGGCATCTTGGGCTCCAGCTCTGACAGGTCAGCACTCATTCTTTTGCTTTCAGATGATGCCAGGCACTGTGTTCGTGCAGGCAGACTTTCAACACTGCCCCCCCTGGACAGAGGCAGAGTCCTCAATGGGTCTGCCTGAAAGACAACAACAAACAAAAAGACAACTTTCACTACAGAAGCTAGTTTTGGTATTTTGTTTTGTCAATATCCATCATTACAGAAAATCATTACAGTGAAAACAGTTTTCATCAAAATGAAGGATGAGAATTGATTTACCTTTGGCTTGAAGTGAGGAGCAAACTGAGGTGTTATCTTGATAGTATCGTTGCTCCCTTGAGAATCACTGTGCTCCATGTTTGAGTCGCTTTTGTTGCTTGTGCTGGTGCCAGCGTAGTCCACGTATGAACCTGTTGCTCCCCAAAGACACAGGACAGGTTCTCTCAATTGTGCTGCCTTTCATATGAGATTTAACATTATATTTGCAACATTTTCTGCTTCTATTTGATGGTTCACAACACTGTAAACATTTGAAAAATAATTCAGACAAATGTAGGTATTAACAATGGACTGATAAGTTCCCACAGATGTATGTTCAGAAGTGCACTGATTCAGTGCCATTTGTGTACATTTACTAAACAACAGACTTTTTATCCACTCTGGCCTGCATTACTGTTACCACAAATAGTCTGTTATCAGATTTCTGTCTCATGGGCTGTAAAACCATTTAATGGTTTGTAATTCAGGAACACATCTGTGCAAATATGTCACCCACAGTACAGCAAAGAAAGCCAACACAGTCACACAAGGAGTTAAATTCCTTCAACTGGTGATATGGACAGGTGCACAAGTTGTAGATCATGAGATTAAAGCTACCGTGGACCTATTTTGTACTTGTTTTACTGTACAGAAAATCATAGACATGTTTCTTGGGTGCTGAGGAGTATTAAATATGAATCAAAAGAATTGTGACCTAGACTGAGGATTAGCACCAGTAAAGGGAACTGAACATAAATGAGTGAAACATAATCCCATTTCCTCCTACATCTTTCTGTGTTGATAACCTCTGACTACACTTTGAAACTGGATCATGGACACCCATGCATTAAATGATACTAAAAGGGTTATGCTTTAACATGAACTTCCTGTGCAGGTTTGAAGGTTTGAAGATGACTCTTGTACCTGTACTAGTTGCAGAGTTGCTCTGTCCCTCATCTAAATACTGGTAGGGATATTGCAGGGGTTCATCAGATCCTGGGAAGTACTGCAAACAGAAAAAAAGAAGTAAGAGATACTCTCCATGATTGTCTCGAAGTGACCCCTAATCCACATCTTTCATTATTTATATTGCATTACACCGCTTACTAACTGGAACGCGATGTGAATGGGCCAACATCAGTTTGTTTAGGTTGCCTCAATGAAGATGTCCTAACCTGCTCTGTGCATCAGCAAACATTATTAGGGGGCAACCCTGAGTTTTTGCACATTTGTTCCACCTCAAACCCACTAAAACAAAATGTGGAGATTAGTCTAGCTATGCAAGACTAGTCAGCAGTTAACATGGGCATGAGGAAGAAGTGGGCCTTCAGGGCTTTAGAGAGTGGAGCTTTATGCCAGAAACTATAATTTAAAAGCAGCACATCTTATACGATGCACAGCACCCTTTTTATATAAGGATATCCTCAAAAAGGATGAGGTTTAGAAGAACATTTGGGAGCTGTGGGGAGTAATTAAACTATCCTTCAACTATATAGAAACAAGGTTCACAAAAAGTTGATGCTGCAACATCGCTTGTTATACATCTGGACAATTTTTAGCACTCCATTCGCTAGAATACGCTCGCTCGCTTGCTGTATGTTAGGAGGCAGTGTTATACTGATGACTTATTATTTTGTCCACCCCATGTATATGAATAACAGAAACACGTCTCTGTGTGATGGCAGGTCAACAGCACCACAAACTACACCCTCTAGAATGATCATAGAGTTGAATTCAGTCATTCATGCTGGCATTCATTTCACTGTTTTCATAAGCACCTATTGATGTTACATGCTGCTCTCTGTGACTGAGGTTTTTGCTCAGGGTTATTCAGCCTTATAGAGAGGGCAAGCACTGTGCAATTACCTTCATTAGATGAGTCATGATCTTCACTATCTCTTCCATGGAAGGCCGCTGAGAGGGGTCTTTAGACCAGCAGCGAGTCATCAGACTCTCAAGGGGCTTGGGCAAATTCTTGATTAAAGGAGGCCTTGTGCCTGAATGTAAAAAAAAAAGGAAAGAAATAAAGTAAGTAACTGTTGGCATCACACCTGACAAGCAAAGACATATTGCAAATTATGCTAAATGCCTGTCTCTTGCAGTCGGATTCACTGGGGAAAAATGTTAAACTTGTCCTCAGGTATTATTAGTGTCCCATTAGTATTCTCCTCCATCAATCTCTGGATGTGAATAAACTGCAGGGAGCACTGCGCAGGTGAACATGTCTTTAAGCCCCTCTCTTGTGCCAGGCTCTTAAACGCTCAGTTTTCCTGCAGGCCTAGAAGGGCAGGCACGTCTGAGGACATGACATGGCCATTGCATCCTGTAGCTCTAATTCCTCCGCACACACACATAGCCAGTGACTCACCGTTGTGCACAGCCCACATAATGCGAAAAGCTGGTCCTCCGATTTCATCAAAGGGCTTCCTGCGAGTGATCACCTCCCAGAGAATGATCCCCCAGCTGAACACATCACACTTCTCGCTGTAATTGCTGCCTGCAAGTACAGAAGAATGTGCAGCAACACTTAGGTCCTTTTCAAACAAGGGAAAAACGGCTCTGTTTGACATCACTGACTGACTGATAAAGGTAATTCTCTGTGGCATATTTGAGATGAGAGCGAGGATGTGCCTGAGAAGAGCACAGCGCTTGTTACTGCATCTCTGTCTGTTGTGTGTGTGTGGGTGTTGGTGTTGGTGGTTGCTTTTTGAGATGAAAATTAAGGAGCGAGAGGTGGTACCCAATGTCGCAACAAGCCGGCGATGATGTTGCGCAAATTAAATGCAAATCACACACCTATTTAAATGTTGCTGGTCCTGAGGGGGGAGAGGCAAGTGGTTGCTGCCGCGGACAATGAGTGTGTGAGAGGGGTTGCACCGAGGAGGCAACGAGAGCTTGTGTGTCTTTCAGTGTCGCACTGTAGACGTGAGCGGCTTGTAACCTGTCTGCTCCAGCAAACAAGATACATGACGCGTGTAGGCTTCTCATTTTAATCTTTCGTTCTTTTTGTTTGTATTTCCTCTCTCTCTCCGCGCGCGGCGCGGCGGCGCGTTCGCGTGGCCGTGTTGGAGAGCGGATGTCTCATTCATGTGAGAGGAGATTTGGGACATGTAGGCTCTTGGCGAATGAGTTACTATTTATTATCATGCTTGTTCGTCCTCCGTGGGAAAATAAGCACTCGAGCCGTATCTTATCGTTTTTGTTTGTGTGTCTCGGCGAGCGATGCTGTCTGTTTGGAGGCACGCACCGAGGTCAATGAGAAGGCGGCGCAGGCGGCGAGAACTTGCTGGTGATGGAAATCAAGAATTAATGCCTCCATGCTGGGAGCGCTAAGCTGCCATTAAAGTGACAAAACAAAATTGGGTGAAAGAAAGAGAGCATACAAATGGCTGGTTCACTGGATTGTGGGGATTGTGTAGGAATTTATAGAAATCAAACAGTAACGGGATACATATAAAGACTTTTTAGTTAANNGTATCCAGAGCTCTTCAACTACTTGGAATGCCACTCATACTTGCCTTCAAATACCTCTGGGGCCATCCATGCTGCACTTCCTTTGTTGTTGGTCATGTGGGTCTGAATATCGCACGCTGTTCCAAAGTCACATATCTTCAGCACAGTGCCGCCTGCCACTAGAAGCAGACTGAAACAAGGAAAGCAAGAAATAAACACAGTGCCTTCCAAACTTTTAGAAAGCCAGAAAAAGTGAAAATATCATTGTCATTCACACAAAAAGAAAAAAGTTAGAAAATATGTAATCTGATTGTTCTTACGTCTTAAGTCGTCTTGAAAACCTACACATTTAACTTGGGGCCTCTGTGGGGGGGAAAGAAGGGGGTCCCGACCCCCCAGTCTGGGAGCCACTGAGAATTAGAATATAACTTAAAGCTTTTGTTATGCTTTAAATTATAATCTAATGTGATTACACATCAAATGATAATTTAACAGTGTCATCGATGTACTTCATATTCCAGAATGCAGTAGTGTATGGCCATGAAAAGCAATGGGAGTGCACGGACAGGCTAGGGAGTAACTCTGGGAAGAATCATTAAACAGTATAGAAATAAATTCCTGTACAATCGCCCAGAGTTGACAATTTGTCACAATGCATGACCTCGTTATTCCTAGAAACTCCACACCAGTACTCTAGGAAAAAGACCAGCCGGTTATTCCCACAGAGTCCTGCCAGGAGCCTTCTTTCCACCCGATCAGAGTAAACAACCTTTGGACCACAAACATCCTTCAGTAACACTGTGTTACTGGGTGTTCAGACTGATAACACAGCTTATAAAAATGCAAAGGGCTGCATTGGTGGGCACGTGTGGCTCCAGGTACTTTTGTGATAATGGAATATGATCCAATTTTTCACCTGCAATTCCATTTTCAAAACAGCAAGTGAGCCATGTGCAAAGAAGACTTGTTAAGACTCCATTGTTAATGATGTAGCCTATTGAAATGATCCAAACCAAGGTGGTACTGAATGCTTTACCTGGTCTGTGCTTGTAAGACAGGCTGTCCACCCTGTCCGTGTCTTCTAACATAAGACCAGATAACATCTCTCTGTCTTTATCCGTTTCTCTGCAAAATGCTAAAATGGTCACTGGCTGTTAATGTATCTGGTAGAGTTGTTCCAATACCATTCTTTACTTTCCGATACCTGAACTTTGCATATGGGCTGATACAAGTTTTAATGATAGAATGAAATGTGTCAGTCAGTCAAATTGTTGACATTTAGCAAGCTCTGGCTAACATTACACTACTGGAAATCAACTTCACCACTCTAAAACAGTAGTTGCCAGTGGCCAGCCAATCAAAGTCAGAGTAAGGCAGGTCAGAACTTTGCCATCCTGTAAAAACTTTCTTTTAATTAAAAACAATTAAAAAAACGCAAAAACTGGGCACTGCTGGGAAATTGCAGGGTCTCTTTGTAGGGCTAATAAATAACGTGGTATCTGTACCTGACCCCTCATTTTAGGCAAGTATTTCCATACTGGTATTGGACAACTCTAATACATAATAAATTCTATATGGGAATCACTGAGATCCGGTTTTAAACCCGTCTTTAAAAAAAAAAGAAAAAAAAAGCATTTGTTTACTGATTTGGATGCAAATTACCATGGCGACAGTGGAAGCTTTGATGCTTTAAAAGCATTCACGTCAGACATAGAAATGACATATTTTTGATCAAGTGGCTTGCAACACTGTGCGACT
>NW_023340246.1:514077-531812 GCF_004916995.1 Morone saxatilis
CCTAGTTAAAAGTTAAATATTTGTTGAGCAACATAAACTAAATCAAACAAATGTAAACGAAACCACAAAGCACTTTGCTGGGACAGTGAAACAGGAGACAAGAGAGTGTGAGGTGAGGAGGAGCATACTTGGGTGGCTTGAGGTCCCTGTGAATGAGAGCCTTTGGTTTCATGCCATGGAGATAGGCCACGCCCTGGGAACACTGTAAACACCAGCTCATGGCATGGGAAGCAGTGTAATAGGGAAGGGGTTCAGCACCATGCAGCACTGTGGACAAGAGATCACAGTCACAACCACCACCACAGACAATAAACCCTCAGAGGAACCGAGCAGAAAGTAGTGCTTCATTACACCGTCCTACACACACCCACATATAGAGGCCTGACACACAGGGCTGCCTACCTTTTCCTTATAGCTTTTGTAACAAGTTAATTCCAGGAGGGAAAACTGAGAATACCTTGTTCAAAAACAGTATTCACAATTCAACTGAATGACATCAAAGTTCTGGTAGCATAAAGGAGCTCCCAGGAGTAACTTTGATAGAGATTCAGTAACTAGGGAGGAAGGTAATTGTGAAGTCTAAAGCACAGCAGAGTCCCGTGTTGTAGGATTCACATCCTGGAAAAACTGCTAGTCTGAACCTCTTGGGAATGAAAGCTGTTCCAACCACTGATGTCTGAGAGAACAGATACAATGTGTTTTCACAGTATGAAACACTGCAATGATACTTTTAGAGTTGGGGAGACTCTAACTGCATGTATAAACAATACATTTGTAATGGTTCATTCCACGTTATTACCACTTGGGCCCTATTCATTTTAATATTTTGGCCATCATTTCAATCAGTTACGACCTTTTAACCCGAGAACTTGCTGATATCTGGAAACACAGCGATATTGCTACATCAAAGTCCAATGCAGCAGGAACACGAACAGTCGGACGATCAGACAGTTTATCCAGATGATCTAAAATCACTATTATTTGGAGGTAAACGGCCTGAAATGTTGATAATAATCCCTCACTGCACGGAAAAAGCTGGTGCATACAACATTGGTATGTATGGTAGGTCAAAGTTAAAGCAGGAGGTCTGTAGTGTTTTGACATACAGCTTGGGTATTAATTCTACCATCTGCTCAGGTTGATCAATTATGTCAAAAATCATAATTACAATTATTTAGGACAGTATTGAGATTAACACAATTACTCAGTGTTCATTTATTTACTGTCAGTTTTTTTCTCTCATTCAACTCATTCAGTATTTAATGTGATGAAGACCAGCGACACTGTCAGCTCTGGGCATGTTACGCACAGTAACAATTTTAACTGTAGAGAGTCATTACATGCGCTGCAAGCAGTCATATGCTTTTGCTCTCTCTTGACTTATTTGTGCTGAGTTTTGGGACTTCCACAGTGCGTCCCTCCCTGAGAGGGAGCGGTGGAGATGAGAAAGCCAGTGGATCACCCGTGCAACCTTAAGCATAACGCCTGATTTGGTGTGAATACAGCCAATGACTTTCTTTCCATTCTCTTGACGCAAGCTGAAAAAAACATGCCACAGCTTGGCTGAGAGCGAGTTTGTGGTTAGAGGGGTGAAAGTTAACCACTGTAAAGGATGGAGTGTGAAACGGAATGAGGCACAATAATAGTTTTATTTTATCTTGTTTTCAGAATCGTTGGAAGCCGTCCACCGTCATCTTTTTTAAAAACTAAACATGCTAGTGTTTCTAAGTAACCTGGGGATTGTTTTAACCCGACGGTCGTCTGATTGCTCATGTTTCTTGACTTGTTTTTAGTGATGTTGCTGCATTCCCAGATGACAACTGACTTAGGAAATACAATCGTATTATTACAGCAATGATGAACAAAAGTAAGAAAACAAGAGCCAAATTGCAATAAACATAATTATCCTTTTCTTAGGAACAGCCGCGACTGTATTTTAAGAACGGTGAGTAATAGATTCTATATTGTATAATTGTATATTTCACCAGTGTATCCCCTACTTATTGAGCATAAGCTAAAAGTCTTAATGTCATATTTACACAATTTCTATGATGCTGCTGACACATATATATCATTACCAATACATTTTAACATTACTGCATATTGTTTGACCTCATTATTTCTCAAATTCATTTGGAAATTTAATGAAGGGACAAACAAACTGTACTACCTGTCACTGTGTAAAGGAACTAGACAAGTGGCTGAACATGCAGACAGTGGGAGGGTCAACGGAACAGGGCTGCTTCTCATGTCTGTGCAAGCATGTGTTCATTTTACTACTAGCAAAGTGAAACAAATGCTGTCATCAGCAATATAACAGTCTTAATGACAGTATCTCTGGTATGTGGACTCACCATTGTACAATGACCCGCCTTCAGCATATTCCATCACAAGGCAGACCTGAGAGGGAAAGAAAATCATCAGAAAGTCACAGATTCAATGTATGGAAAATACATACATACATACATACATACATACAGTACAAGACTATATTTAGACACAACATTACCGGTGAACTGGATTAACAACATGGTTGTGCAGTTAGGGGAGCATTTAAGCATATAATATCACTGCAGTTGACTTACTGGACTATGGCAGGAGCCATACAACTTCACAATGTTGGGGTGATTCACACGTGAAAGCTGCCGGAGCTGGAGACAAAGAGGAAACATTACTAAACCGTTCCACCTGCATGCATGCTGTTCAACACCACAAGCACACAAATATTTATCACCCATCTGTCACTGCAAGTACTCTGCCCTGCTACAACTGATGGCACTGATAGAGACTGAAACTGTGATATTAGATTTCGCCTGAGTGTTTCAACGTAACATGTTGTAGAAAGAAAAGCTCTAGTAAAGACAATTACAATACCTCAACAATAAAGGCTTTCCTCTCCGATTCACTCTCGATGGTTTTGATTGCAACATCTTTGCCTTTCCATTTGGCTTTGCAAACAACCCCAAAGGCTCCTCTCCCCACCACCTGAAAATGACAAGTACAGCACATTACAGGTATGAACCTCTGTCTCCTGAAGGAGTTTGGACAGTACCAAGGACATGGACAGGGCACAATACAAACACAACATACCTCCTCAACTTCAATATCCTCATAGTTGATTTCTTCAAACGGATATCCAGGAGGTGTTTCAATTATATCAGCGGATGGTAACGTTAGAGACATTACTAGCCAACGTCAGCTAGTAACTTACTGTAAATAAAGCACATTGCAAACAGAAATAACATAAATATTAACGCACAATTCGAGTTTATTGAGCCTAAGGATGCGCAGACTTGCTTTATCCTAATGGTTAAACTTGTGTAGATAACGTGTCTTCACACAGGGACATGGCAGGTAAAGTAGTAAATATGTTAGCAATCTAAGAAATAGCAGCACTGTTAGTCACACATCCCGTCGAGAGCTGTCAAACCAGATACATCAGCTTAACTGTCAGCTGGTATGATGCACTCAACCAACTGGCTAGCCACGTAGCTTAACTAGCAGAGCTAACTAAGTTAGCTGCCCTAGAAAAACCCACTGCCATTTATAAAAGTGAGCTTTTGGCATACATAAAGCTAAAGTTACGTGCATATAGCATCACTACAGACCAGTGCTGACCACAATTTAACATTACTATACCACAACCGCAAGTAAAAGCAAGCTACCCAAGGCCTACAGTGTATTAGCTAGCCAGCTTGCGTTAGCCGGCTGGCCTGGTTGCTAACGCTAGCTACCGGGACTTATTAGCTTCAACAAACCGACCCTTCGCAGTTGACTTGTCACCAGTGCCGGCTCTCTGGACATGGGGATATTTTCTACTATTCATGTACGGAAATCCGAGGAATAGCGTCCATTTTTAAAAATAGCCTTTCACTCTCCACTTGACAGCCAGACATAACTTTTTCACAACTCCTCTAGCTGAGTTGCTAAGAGTGTATTTTTATTCTTCACAGGAGCAGCTCCATCAGGAAGTGTGTGCGCACTGCAATTGTGTCCCCAGTACACTGAACAGGAGCTCATACTCCAACCTTTAGAAAGGGAAAGGCTCACTTTAATGCACTTTAATGCAGTAACAGCATGATGTTTTACAAGACAATCATTTGTTTTATATAAAAACCTTAATCTGAAATGTAAGTAAAATTATTATAGCTGCCAGTAAAATGAGAAAAAAAGTTACATACATTTCCCTCAGACATATAGTGGAAAGTACCTTAGATTTACCTCTAAGACCTTTTTCACAGCAGCCATTTTGACCTGAAATAGTAGGGTAAACATGGCCATAATCAATAATGCTAATTAAGGTTCCATTCCATTTAGTGTAACAGAACATTTCCAATGAGGCAACCAGCACACACATTCTTCACACACACACACACACACACACACACACAAAGTAACAAAATATTGGGAAAGATTCATTTTGATCATTATTTTGAGATAGTAAGTGATTATTTTGAGAAAGAAAGTATAACAGTAAAAAGTCCTCTCTTGGTTTCTCTGAGGGACATTTCTACAAGCTGTTTGTCTGCAAAGCTAACTGAAACTTCAAATAGGGTCTAGTCTCCCTCTCTTGTCTGTTTTGTCTCATCATACCGTTTTCTGCATTTTCTTCTTGCTACGTCTGTAGGTATTATTGGGAAGGCGTTCAATGATGCAAAAAAATAAAAATAAAACCAATTAAACTAAAATAACAAGTCTGTTTTAAAAATCTAAGTAGAAAGTACAGATATTTGTGTAAAAATGTAGGTAAAAGTAAAAAGTTGTCAGAAAAATAAATGCTCAAATAAAGTACAGATACCTGAAAACACTACTTAAGTACAGTAATAAAGTATTTGTACTTTGTTACTTCCCACTTCATCCAACAAGTACCCTTACTCTGTCTGAGCTGAATGGAACAAACCCTTAATTAGTATCAGTGTCTGTCAGCATCATAACTACCTGCAGACAGTTCAGTCAAATTCAAAATGTTAGATGAAAAGACAAGACAAAGAAAAAGTTGCTGAACAAGTGATTGATTTCTAATTTATTCAAACATGATATTAGGAAAGGTTTTGGTTCTGCTCCCCAAGTTGGGTCCCCAACAGTGGAGCTCTTGGAATACTGAGTGATGGAGTTACGGTTCATTGACATTAATACAACATAGTTACATCAACAATGTAAGGGGGAAAAAAATAGTATCCAATATTAACATATATGACACTGACCAGGGCTGTCTGACTTGATAGGTTTTGCTCGTAATACTGTACTTTTCTGTACTCTTCACAATCTCTGGTCATTCTTGACTACAACCACCAAGCTAGCTGCTAAACAGGACTGGGTTTCTGCAGGTTTCAGCGGGTTGAATTTAAGTACTACTAACTTTTTAAGCTCTTTTGACCATTACGAAAGCAATTTAAGACCTATTATACGTCCATTCTGGCGAAAAAACAGTCGCATTTTAAACAAGACTAAATATGCAACTTTATACAAGTAACATTAACTTAAAGCCCTCCTCCAGTCAGAAATGAATGTTTCTTCTTGTTCCTACAGTGTGATGTTTGAATGATGTATGTGCAGCAGAGTTTGGTCTGGTCCAGTATGCAACTTGTACAGTGTGATGTAAAAACGTGAAGCCACCAGTGCACATCCACTGAGAATGGACTTTACAGTGAAGTAGGAGACATCTTGTGTCCAGCAGAAACACTTTAGAAATTAACAACATTTGCATATTCAGAGATTCTAAAGAATTTACAATGAGGGAGAAGGAGGTGATGACTTTTTCAGGATTTTAATGTGGAAATTAGACTTTATAGTTTTTTTTGCAGAAAAACATATCAGACACACTGCACACACACGATTGTTCAAAGCAGACTATAATATATATATAATACATAGCTTAAGGGGATCTTTAAGTATTATTTGAATCCAGAACTTTTAC
This sequence comes from Morone saxatilis, assembly GCF_004916995.1. Classification (NCBI taxonomy): domain Eukaryota; kingdom Metazoa; phylum Chordata; class Actinopteri; family Moronidae; genus Morone; species Morone saxatilis. The sequence continues at coordinate 519,995 of NW_023340246.1, forward strand.
CAAATACTTTTCTGCCACTGTTTGATTAAATTCCATGTGTTACATTTTCTTTCTGTTCATTTTGGGTAATTGCCATTTTACTGCTCCTAACCTCCCTGGGAGCAATCTCTCTGAATCTCACCTTGTTTTCCTAACGATTTTATTCTTTTGTAGATTTCCTTAGAGCATCAGACTGACTCATCCACAATTGTTGCATGTCTCAGTGGGCCATTTAACATGTGATAAACACTAATAAACTTGACTTGACTTTTTGATTTGACACCTGACTTTTGTGCAAAATACAACTTGCTGGTTCCAAACAGTCTTTCTCTACAGACTTTGAGTTCAGAAGAAGTTGTGCTGACCTCTGATGTAACAATTTAGCCTTGCAAGCAAGACCCCTCCTTGATCAGGCAAGTACAACTTATGTAATGTCAAAATTACATTTGTGAGGAGGGATGTTACATAAACACAGCACTTGATGAATGCTAATTACATGCTCCACTCACAGGGAGTAATAAAGCAAGTTCCCAATGGAGGCTTTCCAAACCACTAGGCAAGCACAACTCATACTAATGAGCATGAACTAATTTGTTGTGATATTGAACAGAGGGTTGTTAATAGCAGGAGCCATCCCTCTCCCCTGAAATAATTATTCTAATCGCTCATTTCAAAGGTGATTAAAATGCTCTCACCTGGCAGTTTTGCTGGGACTACCTGCATCGGCATATGGTCTGGGACCTGCGGTCAACAGGAAGTTGCATGTTTGTTTACTCTCTCAGCTGCCTAAAATCTTTGAAGAGTCAGGCCCAACGACCTGCTCTCCTTCTGGACAGGTGAACTGCTTGCAAAGGAGGCGTCCTTGCAGCCACGTGGCATTGATGTGATGGAAGTGATGATGTTGAGTAATATCCTGCAAAACCAAAGTGATGTTTACCAGCTGGGGATGGATTTTAATGGGATCCTTGAAAGGACGAAATGCAGCTCTCATCAGCGCTGTACAATGCATTCAGGAGTCTCTGGAACTGAATGCACAAGGATTATTCTGATAGGCCGATTACCAAGCTGCCTTTTACAGAAATAAGTGGTTGCCAAGCAGCCAACACTTGCCTTACAATATTCTTGAGACGTTTCAGTAAGGTTTCTGTTGACTGTACTCCACAGGGACAGCTGAAGTTTTTATTTTTATTTTTTTTTTTTTGGGGGGGGCTTTTATTGCCTTTAATTGATAGAGACAGCTGAAGGTAGACAGGAAAGGGGGGCAGAGAGAGGGGATGACACGCAGCAAAGGGCTCGAACCCTGGGCCGCTGCACCAAGGACTCAGCCTCGGTACATGGGTTGCCAGCTCTACCAACTGAGCTAACCAGGCGCCCGAAATCTAAGTTTTGAGGCTGATAACAGAGGTGGGACTAAGTCATTCTGTTACAAGTAAGTCTCAAGTCTTTGCAATCAAGTCCCAAGTCAAGACTGACAATGTTCCATGTCCTAAACTTCGAGTATCAAGTCCTTAAGAAGTCATACTGTGCTCTTCACCAAATGTAACGCCATCTTAACAATTAAAACAGCACAATAACGTAATATTAGTTCTTTATGGTTCTCTCCTGCAACTTGATTGGTTGCTGTCTGATTACTTCAAACAAAGTGGATCTGGGAAATTAAGCGTCGATTTGCTGGAAATTAATTGGGTTGACATTAGTTGATTCAGTAAATTAATTAGGGCGAGCGCTGCTCAGGCCCTACAATCTTGACGGTTGATGAGAGCCTTGGTTTGAACACATCTATGTGCCAATATTCAGTCATAGTCACAGCACATCTACTGGCAACAGGAAGTAAGCCTTGTTCATATATATATATATATATATATGTTCATGACAACTTGTGGAGTTCTGCATGGTCTTCATTAAGAGAAGTACTGTACCCTGTAATCTCCAGCATACTTCTAAGGTCTTCTGACCAAGGTCTGTTGATTGATTTTCACTCTAGACTTAAGGAGGCTAAACTTTGGAAATCTCTTCTTTTGGGCTTCAGCTCTCTAGATCACTTTAAAAAGCAGCTCTACCTTTTTAGACTTCCCTTTGTTTCATCATTATTTGTTGTATTTTCTATCAATATGTGTGTATCTTACTGTTCTCATGTCTATAATTCATGTCTGTTGCTTTATTTTTGTGAAGTCTGTCCTTGAAAGAAGCTATAACCTATTACTCACTGTAAACCCTTGTGCTCTGATGTCTAATGCACAGTGGGGTTCAAGGTGTTATGTGTTCTCATGGCCACAGGGTGTTGCTGTTGCACTTCCAACAGCTGCCCTCTCCTTCAATCACGCTTCCTTCTACCTTCTTTTTTCTCCCACTTATGTAAGGCCAGTATATTTCATCTGCTTGTGTACCACTATACACACAGAAATTTCTCACAATTAGAATGCATTCATTTATATTCTTATGTCAGCATCAGCACTCTCCTACACAGGAAATAATCTGTTTCCTCCGCTAAGTCATATGATTGATTATGGCTCGCTCGTGCAGCTGATGAACATTTGTCTTGTGTTTATGGCTTTTAAGTGCTCCAGGTTTGGCATTATGGATATCTCTGTCCCCGATAAGACTAACATTGTTTAATTAGGGTGGAGGAGGGAAAAAAGACCACTGTGTGCAAATATTCACCCGAAACATTTTCTATAAGTGGAGCAACTCCCGCCTGCTGCACCCCCCTGACAAGTAAACACTGGAGACGCTGGGGACCACTGCAGAGTCATTTCGCAAAATCATTTTAACTTTATCTAAATGCTCCGTTCACTTGCGCTGAATTCATTTGACAGATGAGATACATCATGAGAAAAATAATCCCACAGGCTAATTAGTATTAGTCTGAGGAACCGTTTCTGCAGCGTGCACACGGCTGAATACCCAATGGAGTCACAGTGTGATTCAAAGAGCTACACCTGAAAGAGTGGCTTAAATCCTATAGAAGGCTCTGTAAGGACTGTAGCAATGGGACTATTACAGGCAAGGCATGTTCAAAGCCCAGGTAGAGATGAATGCATTATTTGCGTCTGTGTTCTCACTTCAAGAGCTGATTTGAATCACCCCAACCCCCCCGCCTCTTCCCCTCCTGTTCAGCAGGTGACAAAGCAGCTCTGGCCCCAGCACAGTTGGTGGCGGCTGCACCAGCGAACAGGCTCGACCGCCTGGCAACCAACTGAGAGTGACCTTTCTGCATTGTTCCACCAAGGCTCGGGCGCATCGGACTTGATAAGTGGCTGAGAGGGGAGAGCGCGGGCTGTTACACAAGCCCTTCCCCTCCCATCTCATCCCATACCGCCCACCCACCCACCCTCCCCTACGCCTGTGCGATGAACCTTTCCTCATTTGTGGGATAATTTATCCACTCAGCTTATTGAAGAGGGCTGACTGTTCATTCGAACACTAATGCTACCTTTGTGATTTGTAGACACGGTTTGTGTGCGGACAAGACACCGGTATAAACTATACCCACCTGTGATTACCTTCGGACAAGCTGGGTGTATTTGAGCCCATATTTAATGAGGAAAATATGCTCTCGCTGCCCTCCACTTTCATTAATGTCTACGTGAGAATTGTGTACTTATATTAAAAAGTTTAAAAGGGGTCTGAGCCTTTTTTTTGACGTCCAGGTCTGGGAGTACATTTAGGTTTCACTGGAATTGCTGCACGAAAAGCTTCTAACACAGTTGAGGCAGAGTATCCCTAAAGAGATTAAACTTTTTAAAAATATGGCCGAAATTATTTGCTACACTGAAGGCTTAGTGCAGTTAGTTTTTTGACATCATAAGAGTGGAGATATTACACGTTCAACAATGATCGTCTTGAGCTGTCCAGTCGCGAAATCAAAAACACACCTATTTAACCGTTCTAGGACCAAAAAAACAAAACTAAAGTGTCGGAATCCCAAACGTCAACTGGAACCAAGAAAGCGGCTGGAACCGAGTGTGTCATATTCAAGTTGGTATTTGGGATCTCTCCTGAATGTATTCTCTGTTTACTTCAGACCGGAGGGACTGGGAGACCCATGTTACTGACTGAGCACCTTTTTACCAGTGATGGCTGTCAGAATGTAGAGCTATATAACAATTATTTTAACAAAAAATAAAAATTTTTAATTAAATTTCAAGTCAAACAGCAAACATAAATATATGAAATAATGTATATATAAGTTGAAAGAAGAAACAATAAGCTTGCAATCAGAATCAGAATCAGAAATACTTTAATAATCCCAGAGGGAAATTATTTTTGTTACACACTTCAGATATACAAAATTACAGACAATAATACAAAATAATACAAAAAACAACAATTTCTATTAAGCCATGTTTGACCTTCTCAAAGTGGTGGTTACTGATCTTTTGTTTTTATATGCAAAATGTATTTATCTCAGTTCGTGGCAACACATAACCTACCTTAAAGAATAAGTGGACCTACAAATATGTGGGCCTCATGTTGGCTCTCTCAGGCTGTGTTGTTGTAAATATGAAATGCTGTCCAGAGCTTAAATCTTCAGAGGTGCTGGTGTCCTACAGGCCCTGCCCCAAGGTCACCCTACATGAGAAACTGTACAATGATATCACTCTTTTAAACTGTCAATTGGATCAAACCTGGCATCACAGTTTGTGAATTTTTACTGCATTTTATTTGATGTGATTGTGTTGCCTGTTTCAGTATCTTATGCAAATTGATCAGATGTTATGCTGTTGTTTCTGGGCCTCCTTGTAAGAGTGGATGTGCTTCTGCAGGTGTGTGTGCCTGTATGTGCTGTGCCAGGCTGTTATACTGTTATGTCTGGTGTGCTTGTTGATTTTCTTTTCTGTGTGTTTTGTTGCCTGTGTATCTGTATGTATATGGTTTAGGGCGATGAACTTGAAAATGAGCTCAGCATTTACCTCCCATCAAAAACCATAAAGCATTTACGTAATATTTGCTTTTTTACTAACCGTAACCATGAGCTTTCCTCCTAGGCTTGCAGTTGCCTTAAAATAATTTATTGTCAAAACCACAAACTTTCCAAAACCTTGAAGTTCCCCTCAAGTCAAAAATGTGTTGTTCCTACAGTGTAAAGGATGTTTTCACATTCATCTGCTAAAAGTAGAACATTCTTCTGTGCTCATTGAAAATCAGATTTTAAAGCTGCAGTAGGTAACTTTTATAAAATTACTTTTTGTCAAATTTGCTGAAACTTTCACTATATCCTAATGGTAGTACATGAGACAGATAATCTGTAAAAAAAAAAATAAAAAATAAAATCTGATTCCTCTGGCTCCTCCTAGTGCTCCTAATGGCATTTACAAGAATCCAGCAGGTCTGAATGAAAACAACCAATCAGAGCCGAGAAAGATACTTTGGGTTGGAGGCTTCAGGATAGTTGATTGTTGAGTCTCATTCCCAGGGTCCCAAAGCGTCTGTATTTGTCACTCTGGGAATGAGACCTAACATTAACTATCTTTCTAGACTCTGATTTGTTGTTAATGTTCAGATCCCGGATATTCTTTAATAAAGTGATTTGTTTAAGGAAGCAGCCTTCTGAGTAACTTTGTCGCATTGGTGCGCATTCACATAGAAAAGCTGTATTTTCAATCCAGCTCAACAATTCACTATATCAGCCACCACATGGCAATTTTTTCCCCCCTCTTAAATAAGTATTGGTTGAAGGAGTAGATGCCTTTTTAAGGATTTTAATGTAGAAAACATTCCTTTCTGCAAAGAAAAAACATCAGACACACATTATTATTCCAAGCAGACTATATGTATATATGTCTCAATATGTCTGTAGGGGCTCTTTAAGCATATGGTGAATGCCCTGTGCAGATAATCCAGAGAAAACGCTGACATTGGGGATAAATTCCATTTGTCAGTAACCTTATCCCAGAGTTTGTCCTATACTGACATTTTTGTCTGGTGATAGGGTGGGTTAAGCCCAACTAACCCTAACTAACTGTGGGAAATTTGTCATTTCTCTGATTATAATATTTCCCTTGTACAGTCTAGTAGCTGAAAAACTAAAAACAGCTGTCCAGAAATATAAAACTTCCCTCATCAATTATATTAGCTTTTCCAGCCAAACATATCAGGTCTCTGTTTGGCTTTCCCGGAGGCCTTTAATGCAGTGCTCCACCCAGAACACTATCTAACAAACATCAGGGTTTTGAATATATGAGACTGAAAATGGCTCAGACTCAGCTTGAGTGTCCAGCTTTATGTGTCTGAAGCTGCAAAAATGTGACCGCACTGAGCATAACCAGTATCCTCCTTGAGGGGCTTTGTTTGTTTTTCTTCCTTATGTTTTTTTGCATTTAGCTCTAGCACACCAGTATATGTTTTTCGAGGGAATCAATCATATTTATACAAATTGCAAAACTGTTGGATAGTATCAAGAGTTGTAGATTAGTTCTCCAAAGAGCTCCCATGGGATCCATCTCGGTAAACACTACATTTCATCTGGAGCCACCGGCTTGACAGGCCTGTCTGCGGATTTGTTTTGGCTTTGGAGTGTATGATTATGGAAACAAATCACTGGTACACACAGAGGTTCAAAGCCGAGGTGGTTTTACACTAATTTAAAGACTCTTTGTTTTTATTGGAAACATGAGAGGTTATCACAGGGCTCATGTAGCCGTGACATCATCCCAAAGAATGTCTGGTAGCCAAGTCTTGAAATGAAGTTAGGACGGCTCCCACAGAGCTCCTGATAAAGGCTCATTTATCAAACCTATTTTACCTGGCTGTGTCCTCAACCAGTCCCTTCATCCAAAGAGGGTGTATTGAAAGATAAGATTTTTTTCTAGCTTGCAGACTTTACACAAACAGCTGCTTTCCGCATAAGAGACAAGTTAATACAATCGGTTATTCCTGGCATCTTCTTGTTTTGGTGCTCTGACCGCTCACCCGGTCAAGAGTCTGCAGCTGTGATAAAGACAGAGCCCTTTTGCCAAGGAAACGGCCGGTGCAGCAACACATCAGTGCTGAGCATCAGAACACCTGGAGGAACGGGATAAGGTTAAGTCCGTACCCTTGAGCGGGTGGACAGTATCATGGCGAGGAGCAGAGTGTGGAAGTCTCCAGAGGGGGGTTGGACAGGGATCAAGGGCGTTCTTGTTATTTGCGATAATTCCTCCTAGTATCTGCAGGACTGCCTTTGGAGGTGATAAGAAACAGCCAAAAAGAGTGGACAGAGTTTTTTAGAGCTGCTCCTTCTCAACTCAGAAGCCCCGTAAGAAATCGTTACAGTGCGAGGAACTAATTTCTTTTCAGTGCCATTGGGTCAGGTGTACAACCTTTTAGGGATTTAGGAGGATTATGGCTACCCCTCAGCAGCATCTCTCTGCCTGACCACAGAGTTTCACTCCTGTGCAACACCAGGAGTGTTCATGTTATCATGTGTTCACGTATGCAAGAGAAAGAAAGTCCATTATTCTCTAAAAAGGAATTCAGTGGACCTATTGTCACCATTTTAATAATTTATTGATTTAGATAAAGCTTTTAAGTTGCAAACGTTATTTTGATGAGTTATGTTGACATAAATAATATGGAAAAACTAGTTGGAACAAGTACATTTTAGAGTAGCATAATCAGCTTAAAAAATTGTGTTTGTGCTTCCAATTATTAAGTAGCCTAAGTGGTAAATAAAAATACCTTTCATTTTAGAGGAAAAGCTAATTCCCTAAGTCAATGTAGTACATTTGTTGAACTCAAAAAGATTGATGCAAACTGTTCTTTTTTTTTTTTTTGAGCCAAAACATTTGCTTTTAGAGTATGCATGTAGCTCTGATTCCTGACATGGAATGAGTTAGGAGTTATTTCAGGAGTCAAGTTTATTTTCTGCTGTGACAGACTGCAGACAGGGTGCTTGGGGGTGAAGTAAAGAAGGTGGTAGTGATGTGTGGATCAGGGTTTTTTTAATACCCACCTGACCTGTTATGAGCTCCACTCCACCCAACCTCAAAAATATGCATTAATCCAGTGGTTCACAACCTTTTTCCTTAAGGGACCCCTTTTCTATCATTTAGTAAACTGACCCAGTAACACATTTTATGGATATTTCATATTTATTCAAAACTGTACAATGAACCCAAACAGTGAACTGCAAGAAGTTTGTGTAAAATGGTATAGATGAATTGAGCCCAACCTGAACCTGAATTTCCTTTTAAGATAAATAAAAATGTAAATAGTCTATTAAACTACATTGTGCATAATTCATTAATTACAGTTGCATGCATTATGAATAAAATATTAAATATATATATATTTTAAAAAATCTAATTCTGTCCGAGCCCAACCTGAGCCCGACCTATGGCAGTTCTTTTGGGCCCCAACCTGATTGGACCGACATGACCTTCCAGGTCTGGGCCGGAGAATCAAAGCTGTACTGAGATACAGGCTTACTGTGTATATGTTTTTTTGTTTTCTAGCACCCCCTAAAATCAAGACAATATGGGATTCCTATACCACCAGGGGAATATGCTTTGTTTTGGGATGCAATCCCTTTTGGTGTTGTAATGGTTCTTAGAAACTCAGTTATAACTGACTTTCCTGCTGTTACTGTTGTTGGTGGAACCTGTTTGTCCTCTAAAAAGAATAATAACTGTGATGTACATGCCTTATTTCAAAAAGAAGTGCTTTCTGTTCCAAATGTAGTTTTCTACAGGAATAACCTCTACCTAGACCTGGGCAGGAGGAAAACATGGTGTCTACCTTTTAAATATTTGATTTTAAATAAGCTCAAGGAAGTGACTTTTTAAAATAATTCATCGCTTGTATCCCTCCAAGTTATTTTTACAAAGATATAACATGGACATTGATGTAAAATGCTCATTTTGTCAGCTGGTCTCAGAATATGTATGTCATTTATTTCAGGCTTGTCTCCATTCTTGTTCTTTTGGTAAAGATATTTGTGCTTTTATTTCCCAGTATATTGTTTCTGATTTGACCATATGAAAATGTATTGTCTTTTTCTTTTGTTTTTTTTAACTTTATCATCAATTTTATCTTACGCCTTACAAAATCACAAATCCATGAATTAAAATGTTGTTGTCTGTTCATGTACTAGGCTGGAGGGAAGGGCCCCAAAAGTGCTTTTGTCTTCGAGATACCCAAACTGGAAATGGATTCTTGTGTCAAAATATTTTACAGGAAAATTGGTTTAATTGACAGATATTGCGACACACCCCATGAATAAAATACACTGTAAAACCAGATAAGTTCCTTTAACTCAAAATATTGTTGAAACTTATTACATAAAAGTTTTTAAGTAACACAAACTCAGTTTTTTAGGTTAAAACTTCTTGATTAAGCTGCTTTTACAAGTAATTGACTCTAACTTAGTTTTGTAAGTTACAGAAACATTCCTGATTAAAAAAGTTTTTTGTTTTCACAGTACAAATAATAATTACAAAATTAAATCATTCTCACTTAAAATTACTAAAGGTACTTGATGAAGAATGATATTTTTGACTTACACAATTTAGTTATCTTTTGCTAAAACAAATAATGTAATTAGTTAACATTTTGTTTTAGTTAAATGAAATGATCTGGTTTTGCAGTGCACTCTGTGCTTAGCCTACCTGCTGTAAAAATCCCCACTGTCAGGGGGGTTTGGACAGGACGCAGCAAACGGCACTAGCGGAGGCACTGTGGCCTGTTTATATTGTCGTTGATTCCAACCCCTTCGTACCCCTTTAATAGGGCCCCCGTCCCGTTGATTTGGCTGCTTGAGGTTCAACACCGGGTGTTTTAAATGCTGGCAGCCTGTCTGCTGTATGTCTGTTTCACTCACTGTTTTTACTAACAATTAAAGCATTTAAAAAAAGTTTCTGAAATAAGTTTAAAATCAAGCGCTGATGTTACATGTCTATTACTGATGTCAACCTCTGCTCTGTCTGTGCAGGTCTGTGTGTGTGTGTGTGTGTGTGTGTGCGTCCTTTGAAGAGCAGGTGCGTGCTAACTGTCTATCTGACCTGTTCAGTAAGCTAGCTAGCTGTATCCTGTCAGTGTTGCTAAAACAGAAAATGTACAACACGGCTCAATAAGGAGACAAAGCTGAAGAATCTTAATGTGTTCCCTCACAAACTTCTTTTCCCTCTCAACAACTCAGCCTCCATGTCTGAACAGAGTCTGCTGCTGTTAGCTCCACTGCTAGCCAAACAAGTGAAAATGTTAGCCTGTTGGAGTTATGGGATCATATGATCATGGGTCATGGGTCATTATGCATTGGACTCAAACTGACAGCTGCTGGACGGAGAAAAATAAGGTTGCTGCTGGTTATTGTAGTTCTGTCATTGCTGCTGGCACACTTTAGTTTGTTGTCCTGTGTGGGTTGATTGTATAAGCTAACATTATGGCTGTGTGGCTGTATCCTACATGTCTGTGCGTTCATTTGTCCCTCTGGCATCCTGGCTTATGTTTATCTGAGTTTTGATTAAATGAATGGTAAAATTAATGAACCCATATACTGGTATTTTAATTTCCTGTATGAATTTTTCATATGCCGCCATTTGGTGCATAGCTAAAAAAAACCCACAGGTTTATACTATTGTTTTGAAATATTTTGTTTTAAAAAGGAAGCAATGCTAAAGTCTTTTTATATATCTTTTTTTATTTAGTTGTTTTCACTAAGCTGCAGTTTGTGCAATAAAAATTGTGTACATTCTGCACACACAGTGGCATTAAAATGATTTTAATTTTTCTCTGTACTCCTGACAGTCGAGTAAGCCAATAGAAACCAATATGAAGGCCCAGTCTTACAAAAAAAAAACAACTAAAATATCAGCAGGTCAGTATTAAATGATACATCTATGGCACTGTAGATTGTGCTGGTTGTAATCCATAAACTCTGTTCCTGTCTTTCATCTCAGGAACTGTCAGGCAGGGCTGCCTGCAGACAGCGGTATGCGATATTACCGCCATTTTTGTTGTTTTTGGTAATGCATTTCAGACTCTTCAGAGTCTTTTTAGTCTCACAGCTCTGGGACACTTTCTTGTCCTAAAAAACAAATACTGAATGTGATGTGGTGATGCCGTCATGTGTGGTTGTAGCTGTGGCTTCTCAATAGCACGGTATTTCATTATTGCGGTTACAGCAAGGGGCTTATTATATACTAGAAAATAAGAAAAAGTAATGAGTTCTGTTGTTATTTTTGCGGCCGCTATGCCAACTGATATTATTCAGTTTGTTAGTCAGTTATGTTACTGTTTATTTGGGGAAGCAGTCATATGCACATGTCGCTAATGTTGTGTGTGTGCGTTTGTTTGTGTGATGTATTTTAGTTTTGTTGGTTTTCAATGGTAGGTGCTGTCATTCACCCATATTCTGTGATTATTTGTAAGTAAAATTTGTCTTTTACTTCTGAAATGACCTCTTGTGCTGTTTCGCATTGGTTGGTCTATTAAAGTGAGCATTGTACTTTTGTTTCAATTGGAAACAAAATTGTCATTGGTAATGTTTTCAGTACTATATAGGAAAGGACACAAGGGAAAGGGGCAGAAGCACTATATACAGTTTGTTTATACAGATAAGTGATTGATATAGAACATTGCACAGGTCACAGCAGGACATAGTGGCAGGTGTAAAAAAAATGTATTGTACAGGGACAAAAATATATACAGCAGCATTTGGGGAAAGATAGGGCTATAAATATACAGTATATGTCTAATTTTAATAATAATGTTTAATAATAATAATAATAAGTCAAGCTCTGATGAATAATTGGAATGAAAAAAATAGTTTATGGTAAAATGAAAGCTATAATATGTAACATTTCTGTATTGAATTTTCCATTGTTCTGGAGAGGAGGAGACCTCTGTGGATAACTGGGCT
>NW_023340246.1:531959-532881 GCF_004916995.1 Morone saxatilis
GGCAGAAATGACATATTGTACGTTGAACCATTTCAACTATCTTGATCCTCTTAGCTTTTATTAGTCACATTTCCTAAACAATAAATAATGTTTCACTGTAATAAGACTTTTAACAAGTTTCCAATTGCTGTATGAACAGTCCATTTACATATTAACATTAAACGCTTTATGTGCATCAGTTCTCTTAACATCCTCAATAACAATTACCATCTAATTTGCTGACGTGAATTCAAATGAAATGTGGGATTATACTGCACAGACGTCAGAGTGAGCGAGTGGGCTGGAGTTTTTCCAGAGCTCTGTGGCCCCGCCATTTATCTCCACATGGCTCTTACAGCTGAGGAGACTTGTGGCAGCTGCTTGGTTTGCCCCTACCTTGGCATGGCTGATGAACTGTGACAGCTGATGTCTGAACAAGCAGTCAAAGAAAGTGCCTGTAATGAGGAGTCTGCTGCTTGAGAGACAGATGCCATCATATTTCAGATAAAGTTATTCCCCTGCACTGCCGGGGCCGCACTGGCTCTGGCAGGCTCAGTGTGCCCGTGGGTGTCACGTGGTGGGTTATTCTGAGATCACTGTTTGTTTATCTGAGCGGGCGGGGTGGGGAAGAAGCAAATATCTTGGCCCTACCTGCACGTGGGAAAATGTGGCTCTACACATATAGCTCCATAGAAGATGCAGAATCTGGCCTTCAGTCTGGCTTTGGCCAGCCGCCTGTGGATGAAGCAGGGCAAAGCCAGATTCAAAGCCAGACTGGGCTGATTCTGACAACAATAGGAATCAGTCTTGGCTGGAGTCGTACTTGGAGTCCTAATTGAAAAGCTACATTTCCCACTGGTTTAAAGGTGACTTGGCTATGACAAAGCTAGTACGACTAATGTTTTTAATTAGTACATCATTAATATGTCCATCTGTATAAAAC
>NW_023340246.1:532981-559521 GCF_004916995.1 Morone saxatilis
CATAAACTCATTAGGAAACTTTACTGACCTCATAAATCAAGAGTGGAGTCGGCTTGTTCTCCATAAGACTGAATGGTATCAGTTTTTATTGCAGCCAGTGGAGCTCCCCCTGCTGGCTGTTACATAGAATTAATGTTTAAGGCACTTTTGTGTTGGCTTCACTTCACAGACTCTGTCCTATATATGCTGGACCAATGTATGTATATATATATATATATATATATACACATACAGCATCTTTCATTAGATTCTCCCTGCCTGGTAACATCCATGTATTCCACACTCCACGCCCCCAGATTTTATAAAATTTTGAGAATTAAGTTGTGATATATTATTTGTTGATAGCCCATCGTAGTAAACATGGTAATACTGTGGGAGGGTTCGGTCCATTACATGTCAAACGAGAGATGTGAATGACACCTTAACTTCCGGTTCCCCAACAAGCAGCTTAGATTTTAGGATACTGAAATGAAATACCAGGCAGTGACATAACGTATGAGTAACATAATCAGATGTGTTACAGAGCATTGGTTTCCTTCAAACAGCTGAAGCAAAGAGTGCAGGGATAAAAACATTAGTTCATGGCCTCGTACAAGGATGTCTCTTGAGATGATATGGAAAGTAGCGTCAGCTGTCGTAGCAGTATGCTGTGTATTGAGTGAGCGTTTATGCTCTGCTGGTATCTGAGTGCACTCTGACAGGCATAGGAGTCCTATTGGCAAGTGATAGGGGACACGGAGGTGAGAGAACACACATGACTTTAGAGGCAGCGACATTGCAGTCTGTACAATTTAACAGTTAGGAAATGGTAAAACACTGTGCACTAATCAAAGACATAACGTTATATGACATATTGTGTACTCGAAATATAATATCCATTAACATCTGATATTGTGACTTTAGGAACATAATATCATGATTTATTCTTGAAAAATTACAACTTATTATTCAATTGTCTTTTGTAATATTCCGACTCTTTCTTATAAAGTTTGTCCTAACGGCAGTGCTAGAAAGTACAGTTACTTAAGTCCTATAAGCACTGTTGACAGTATTTTCTGATTTATGGAGTGATAAAAAATGGTATCCAAAATTCCCTCTGTATAAAACTTTTACTCTAATATGTCAACAAAATGAAACCAGAAATTTGAACCTAGTTTTATCCAGTGTTCCGATGTCTGTTCTGGAAATCTATGGAAGTTAGCACATTTTAGTTAGAAAATGCCTCATTGGTGTATTGAAACGTATAATACAAAAAAATATTCTCTTAATCTGAGTAGTCAACTGGGGAAGTTTAATGGTTATATCTATTAGTTTGAAATGTACCCTATTGCTTTGTAGTGTCTTACCTTAAAGCTGCAGTAGGTAACTTTTAAAAAATAAATTTGCTGAAATGTACACTATATCCTGGCAGTAGAATATGAGACAGATAATCTGTGAAAAAATTATGTTTCTCTTCATTTATTCACAGATTATCATGAACTACCGTCAGGATATAGTGAACATTTCAGCAAATATGAATAAAAGATATCTATTACAGCTTAAAGTTTCATATAAAGCACATTGTATTTCCCCTGTGCATGAAATGTGCTTTACGAGAAGAAATCCTGTACCTCCAAGCCGAAAACTGACTTGTTTAACCTTTACTCCACTGCTGCCCCTAGTGACAATCAGAGCAGCCTAATCTGTACACTTCAGCTGCATGTTTTAAAAGCAGCTTTTTTTACACTGTAAGGGGTCAAAGGTTATGTCCATACTTTCTATGTCATTAGTAAAATGTTGTGTGCGTGTGAATGTGATGGCAGTCACCTCTTCCTGTGTGGTGGTGAGCTGAAACGTTGGGTCAGGTCCACTTAGAGGCAAATTTATAGTGACGTTTGAAATTAATAAAGGAAATTGAGATTCATTTATACATGCCGGCCTCAGCAGGCACATCAGCAAAACTGTCAAGCAGAGGTCACATATAGCCTGTCCATGCTTCCTATGGAGGAGGCCCTAAGCCAAGTAGAAAATTGCTTATTTTCCACTTCCAACGGGATGTAGTATTCTCTGTGGCCAGCAGCAAACATCTATTCCTATGTAAAAGCAATAGATCAGCGCTTTTAACAGAGCTTGTCAGGGCTGGCTTATTTGGAGTTTAGTGAAAGAGCTGATAGCTGCAGCCCAACATAGAAACATCACTCTGATAGTGCACAGGACATCAATCAAACATCACTCTGCTATGCAAGCTAAAATATGTTGTTTTTAACATGAATCCATTGCTGGGGTGTAATTAATTACAATTCATCAGCACCTGGTTGTCTTTATCACTGATGTGCTAACACACGTCATCGTATCCTCGTACAGCTTGTATTATAGAAAAGCATTAGTATGATTGTCAGTTGTGTTTTTACTATTTTTACCAGTACTGTTACTCTTTTAGTATTGATCCTCTATACCAGGGGTGCCCAAACTTTTTCCCATGGGGGGTTCAAACCTGAAAGTTAATGGTGGGCCATGAGCCAAAAGCAAACACATATTGTATTGTATTGTTAAGATGCAAATCAGATTATGAAAAATACCGTAGGACTTAAAAGCAAAGTCCCAAATAGATGCTTTACTAGCCTGGTGTGGCTATACATTTTGACAAATAAACTCAGGTCTGCATTAGACATAAAGTCCGTACCATATAGTATATAGTCAGTCCGTAAGGGCACAACATTAAAAAGAATCAAAGGATACACAAATGTAAGTACTTGTTCTTGAATTTGGTGGTATTGGTGCATCCTCATAAAAGGCCGTATCTAGAGCCAATGTTTGGTTTGTCTGTTCTCGTCTACCGTAGAAACACTGCGGTTTAAAATGGTGGACTGGAAAAGACGACCTGCTCTCTCTCTGTAGATAAAAACGTCTCATTCTAAGGTTACAAAAAGACAGGGATTTTTATATTGAGCTGATTATACTGTAATGAAAACTTACCTATGAATATATTCAGTTTCTGACAATAGATCCTATTCAGATGGTTGAAATCTGCAGCTTCAGCACTGGATGCCAATAAATCCTACACAGTGGTCCTTTAAATCATTCAACCAATCTATTGCTTATCAAGGCCACACAGAATATATGCACCCTACATGTTCCTTGAGATTGTGTTTAGTACACTGCAGCACTCCTCTGATCTATTACCAGTGTCCACAGGCCCTTACTTTTCCCTGTACTAAATGAAGGTTAAAGCTATTATACCACACATATGACCATATAACAGCCCTGTGCCACCATGTACTTAGAATTGGCTTTTTACAGAGTGTTACTTTGACAAACTATACTGCACTGAGAGTAGTAACAATGTAATTTGATTTCTTTCCTGGAGAACTTGTTAGTCATTTGGTAAATTACAGATTTTGAAGTCATTTCCCAACACCAACAGTCCGTGCTTTCCTCCCTGATGAGCTGAAAGAGGCTTAATTTCCTCCTCAGAGAGGCTCCCTCTTGGGTCATTGGACACAACTATCATTGTTTCTTATCCACGTCTCAGTTTGGTGCCACAGTCAGCCTCATATGATTACACGGATTAAACATTGAACCCCTTCAACCCAAGTCAATGTATATTTTATACTCTGCAGGAAGAACATAACCGAGTTACAGTTTTCCTTTGTATTTTCCCTCCAATGTTCGAGTCAGCGTTTTCATTCTCCTTTTTCATTTCCTACATGTCTCACTGTGGTATGAAAAATGAAATGAAAACTTTTGCCTTACTTTTCCTGAATTCAGCAGAGCTTTAATCGAATTTTTCATTTCATCAGATTCAATCACATAACTGAAGCTGGTGGGCAACTGTAAAGCGATCAGGAGAACATGGCCAGCTGCATATATCAAAGATATTCTTGTTTTCATAAGTTGAATACGTTGCTCAAAAAAGCTCTTTTATTGTGTTATTAAAACTATTCATCTACTCTGGAACAGCAGGAGTTGCAGAGCCCAGTACAAAAAATAAGCTGCATTTCAATGTGACATTAGAGTGCTAACCTTTGCTCAAACACACATTCTTCAGCAATGTCAGTCCTCACATGTAATCAGACCTTTGTCAAAAGATTTCTCAGCATCATCTTCATTTTACACCTGAGATTGAATTATCAGTATGTGCAGTGGAGCAACTGCTTTCAGAACTTGCAAAGCTACATTTTTTTTAAACAATATTTGTTATGCCTTTATTTGATAGGAGAGGTGAAGAGAGACAGGAAAAGAGGGAGACAGAGTGTGGGTAGGATGAAAATGCAACAAAGGGCTGCAGGTCGTAACTGAATCTGGGCCCCTGCGGTACGGACCCAGCCTACATGGAGCTAGCGCTGTACCAGGTAAGCTACTGTGTGCCCCCATTTGGTGTTATGTAGTTAGCAGTTGAAGTCAAGTGATGTTAATGAGTGGCATCATTAACATCACTTGACTTCTGGGGCAGGGGTGGATCTAGAGAAATATTCATGGGGGGCAAAGGGCAGCAAAGGGCCACAGGTCGGAGTCGAACACATGGCCCCTCCGCAGAAGCCGACCTGCGGTTTCTGTAGACAGGGGCTCATTCTAAGGTCACGAAAACGAGAGATGAGAGTGAGTTCACCTGAACACTAATGCAAAACCATACCTATGGTCAAAGGGGTTGGATTCATATTCCATTCTGACAATAGATCCTTCCGTTTGAATGTTACACACTGGACCTTTTTAAGTTAAGCTCTTTAGTTAATACATATGTTTTTTGCTTAAGCCATACACAAATAGAAGTGTAAAAATTACAATTGGCAAACACCAGGCACAGTGACTGACTGTAACCCACAGACACTACACAGAAGTGCTGGGATGATAAATAAATAGTTTGTTTCCAGCATGTAACTCTCTAGAACCACTAAAGGTCTATTTTACATTTCTGTAGAACTGTTTTCTTGTGATTCCAGTCTTTAAGTTGAGCTTGGTCTTTTCATCTTGCTCCTGGAAACAAAGTAAATAAAAAATAATTCCCACAATGTTGAATTGTTCTTTCAATAAATATGTAAAACTGAGAGTTAACAAAAGAGAGGCTATGGGACAACCAGCATTTTCCTGCTGACACAAAAATAATTTCCATTTATTTGCCAGATGACAGAGACTGGACCGGCATACCAGCACTCAGCGACTCCACTGCGGCATCTCAATATATTGTTGTGAGCCATATAGCCACTGGAGCCTGACACCCTGTATAGAATATATTCAAGGGCCCAAGGCACACAGTATATCTATCAATCACCTGTCACTCAAAATTCAACACATTTGCACATAGTTTGCTAAAGCCCAATTCACAGCTAGCTGGGTCCAATTATTCCCTCCTGGGTGTGCGCTGGCAGGGTGCAGCACCCTCTCAGGCCGCTCGTGTTTTTATAGACTGCTTCCCTGTCATTGGGCCGGAGACACACCACAGCGCTAAGAGTGAGGGTGTACACGGGAAATATCTCCTCTAATTATTCCAGGGCTTGATTCGAGAGCGCATAAATCACTGTTTGGCAATTTCCTGAACGCCACAACATTCAGTGTGAGCTGACACGTAGTTGTTTGCTCTGTGCACGGAGGGGTTTCCATTTGTCTATTAAAATGGCGCCGTCTCAACGGGCCTTCTGACACTGGGGCCGAGAATGGAAGTTAGCATATCGTGCCTGCACGTGCATTTAGTTGATAACATGATCATGAGTGCAGATAGGTATGACCAACAAGTGCTTATCTCTATGCGAAACATGCCATACCCACAGCCAGTCATATCTCTGCTGTGTATGACTATAATAAACACCATATCACTGGAAAAGAATTGTGATTCCTTCACTGATAAGCAACAGCAGAGATCTCCCACCGGTGCTTTTGCATGCTGCAAACCACGAGCGAAGACTCTGAACCTCAGACTCACTTCATTTATCTCACCGCTTCACACCGTGAATGCATTACTTGCAGGTTAAACTAAATCAAGCTCTCCTTGTGATTTCCCACGTCTTCAGATTGTATTTAACTGTGTGGTCCCACGTGGATACAAGCACAGAGCGTGTAACAAACACCGACTGACTCATAAGGAACTGATTGTCATTGGTGCCGTCATTGAAGACACATTCTAAACATGTAAACTTTCTCAGCGATGGTTAGGCGCTCCCACAAAGTGACATATGCCTACATTAGGATTTTAAGCACTTCTGACATTCTATCAAAAGCTAAAAACCCTGACCTGCTTTTGAACGGGAAAAAATGCATTAGCGGGAGGCGAGATAAAATCAGAGCATCTTCCTGTTTGTATGAAAAGAATCGCTTTCTTGTGGCTCAGACGGAAACTCAAATGAAGGATTAGATCAAATAACTGAGAGCACTGCTATTTAAATTGTTGTAAAAAAAAAAGGGTAATCCATCCTTTGTTTTGCCTTTTCAGCTGGCAGAACCAGTACCAAGAAAGGAGACAGGGCGACTTTGTTTGTAACGTTTCAAATTTCACAGTGTGAAGAGACTTTTCATTATGCGGCTACAAAGGCAGCTGAAAGGAGAGCAGCGGAGACGGAGACATAGTGTCCTATCCACTCCTCTGGTATCGGGACATGAAAGGAACACAAACATGACCTCACATTCACTAGAAACAGCCCCTAAGATGCCACCTGCATACAGTGTCACGCTCAGAATCCATTTTCACTTTAATGAGAACACCGGTGAGTGACAGCTCTGAGGGAACCCTCCTGTAGCTCCGTGTTGCAGGGTAATCTTTTGGCTGCGTTGTAGAGGGCAATCAAGAACGAGCATCTCTTTTTACTCAGAAATGATGAGGGGAAATGATATCACAGGGAAGCCAATCCTCATGAATAATATCACATTTAGTACTTATCAGTTCCTGTCAGACACCCGACTCAACTGATTTGGTCCAAGTCTCGAGAAAGTCCCAAGGAGATTTATTTATTTATTATTTACACATGGTTGTACAACAAAATCAAAGTTTGCAGTTCCTTAATGCTGCACACACAGAAAAAGATATACACCAGTATATACAGTTATTTATATACATATACGTATATACATACACTATACACCCAGGAAATCATTCTGCAGTGCATCTTTTGAACTTGCGTCTGGAGAAATGTAAACAACATCAACAACACAGTGATAATAATGTGGTTTCATCTTCACATAAAAACAGTGTCCATCTACTTTGACTGCGTTTGAGCACCAAGCATCTTCGATGGAAACAGAATCCGCCTCCTCTCATCTTGCGCTCTGTCGGCTCAGAACACAGTCCGCCCATCGATGATCCAGGACGTAGTTGTCTCAGGTCTCTGTAAAGATGTAGGCACAACGGTGTCTGATTTCCTGTTCTTTGGACATTAGCCAGGAGCAGCCTTAAGTCCAAGCTGGGCCAGCAGGGCTTCCATATTACTGTAATACTCCATATTGCATCAGAGATTGTTTTTTTAATGCATTTTTTCACACAATCATACATACTTAGTATGTTTCTTTTTTGACAAATTCAGTGTTTTTTTCTCATTATTCTATCAGCTCTGTGGTTGTTTGAACTTCTGTAATGCAGGGCGAGGCTGTTAGAGTGAAAGCTCTGTGAATGTAGCTTGTGTTCAGCTCCTTACTGTGCCCTTATCCTGTGATAATTTGATATCTTAAATAATATTCTAAATTTTAAAAACAATTTTATTTAGTTTTCTTCACAGAAATTAATGAAATGCTGAGATATAGGCCTAAAAAGTTATAGCACCCCTTAAATTCATGATGGCAACCCCCTTGTGAAGCTTTGGTGAACCCTAGGGGGGTCGGGTCGCCCCAGGTTGGGAACCAGTGGCATGAATTATCATATTATATGGAATATTGGAACAAACTTTAAAAAGTGAAGTTACAAAAACTGTGTGCAATAATATATTTTTTTGTAGTTTCTTGAAATACCAGGAGGATCAAACTTCTGATGATGGAGCTGCAGACGAGTCTTCACTCTCCCAGCGGTAATGATGATGGCGTATACAGTATGCAGGCTGGTAATTAAGGAACGTTGTCTGGGTCGCGGCAGACTGTGGCGGTGTGCTGCACAGAACAGAGCGTCATTAACAGCTCACTCATCCCCCATTTAAACCAAATGGCGACTGTGAGTAGCAAGCATATGTGGTAATTAGGCAATTTCTAACACATATTAGGAATTAATTGCCATTTGATATGTAAGGGTAGAGTGTTAAGCAGGAGGGATGTTCCCATGATGCCCCCAGCTTGTTGGCATTGATTACCACAGCGATTTAGCTCATGGCGATGGCTCAACCTCTGTCTCTGTGGCTCTTTATAGAGCATGTTTTGCCGTTTGATTAAAGTGAGTTTCCCAGCTCTGAAAAGCTCAATGTGGATGATATTTCAAGTGAACTTCAGCTGATAACCAAATAAAGTACAGTGTAAATCCATTCCTGGGAGCTGTGGTTGCTGCAACGGTAAGCGCCAGAACTTGCCTCAAGACCTTTTCTGTGTTTGGTTTTTCATCCAAACTGCTGCATATGCCCAAGTATGTATTCCAGAAAATGTGTGAGGCGTTAATTTTATCTCCGCTCAATGCCTTTACAAGCTGGCGTGATTCATCTCGCACCTGCTATCCAACTGCTTCGTTTTTACACTTTGCCCACACAAGACACGAGCGCAGCCGCTTACTGCTGCCAGAGATGACCACAGACGTTTGAGAGAAACTGCAGTCAGAACAGAAAGTCGGAGCTGGTGGATAACATTCTCAAAAAAGTGTAGCTTTAAAGTAGACAGATTTGTCATTTTATTTCTGTTTTTGGTGGTCAGTCATAAGAGGCCTCACAGCGCTGAAATCCAGTTCATTCGTACTTGGACTCATTTGTGGACACATGTTGCTCGGGCCCCGCTGTGTTTAAGTATTCCCCTTTGACACAGCATCTAGCTGAAAGCAGGTAGCCTTCCACGTCTTCAGCTGTAAAGACTCACTCCTCAGCACTGCAGAGAAGAGAGCCGGTGTCGAGGATATGAGACGCAGAAGAGAGAACTGTTTAGTCTCAGCTTGCTGGTTCACCCAACGTGGATCAAGCGAGGCAATTTGGAGTAAATAATACTATTTCCTCCCCCCAGGCAATCAAAACACTATCTCTGTGAAAAATAACATGGGCACACACCAGATGATTGCCCACTTTTTTCTGGCGGAAAATCTACTCACCCAGCTTGGGTGGTAGTGGCAGACTCTGACAAAGTTTCTCACTCCATCCATTTTCCAGCAAACAACTAGAGAGAACTCAGTTTTAGATGAGATGCTCAGAGGGAAAGCGCCCGTGCTGCAGTCTTAGATCCTAGAGAGGAAAATACTATATGCGAAATGAGTGTGATTTAAAGATTTATTTAATCAAGTTTCAAATAAATTATGTGTGCACACTAAGCCTTGTGCCTTTAATAACTGCTGCACAAAGACCATAAACAAATGGGTTCAAGTCCAGGCCATGAGTTCTGTTTGAATCTAGGACATGTGGGAACAGTGGGAAGTACTTTTACTCTAGCAGTGTATTTAAGTGCAATTATAGCTCATTTTAGTACGATTGCATTCAGCTATATTTTTAATAACTTATAATTAACGTAACATATTTTCATATATAGATTGCATCATGTAATATCATCAATCATCAATCATAATCATACAATCAATATGATCCATTGTTTTAGATTTCTATCTACAGTGCAGTGTTTGGTTTGCTCTGTTCTGGGTTGTTGTAGAAAGATGGCAGTTCAACATGGTTGACCTTTGTAGAAGAGGGCCGCCGCTCCCTCTGTAGATTAAAAACAAGCTTTATTCTAAGTAACAAAAACACAACATGATTTCTTATATTTTAGGGTTGAGTTTATATACTTTAATGAAACACATACCATATCGCATAATATATTAAATTTCTACCTCAATATATCCTCATTCTTAATGTTTTACACATCTGCGACCAGCTTTTAAAGCTGCATTGATTACATTTTTTGACCACTTGATGCAACTAACAAAGACAATGTTGTACAAATTAACCATAATTTAATACTTGTTGTTGGCTAATATGCATCTTTCTAAGTCACTGTACATGCCAGTTCTCATTTGATGTAAGTCTTAATATTCTCCTCTCTTCTTTACAAGATTTTACAAAGATACAAAAGGTCTATATAAATTGTCAATTATACAACTCAGGGTTATTATATATATGAAAGTATCCCTTTATGCTATACTTAAAATACACATACAAAATAATATTACCTATAAATTACTACTACTTTTACATACCATAATGGACGTGCCTGAGAATGAATCTTGGCAGTCTCTCAGCTCTGAGGAAGAAGCCTTGTTTTAGAGAAGTCTGGTTGGTACAGCAGCCAGACAGAGCTTCTATACCTCTTCCTAGAGTGAGAGCCACGTGTCTGAACACGTGCTTTTTGTAATTTTTCTTTTTTTCGCTCTTGGTTTTGGTTGACAACTTTGTCTGCCTGTTTGCGCTGCTGGGCAGGTATGTACAAATGGGTTTATCCTAATTTTTTTTGGTTGAAAACAGCTTGCCTTGCCTGCTGCAAATGAGGAACTAAAGTGGAAGCAGCAGTTGGCTTTATTTTATATTTATCTGTTGTTCATTACTATGATCATAATTACATATATTCACACAATTTGACTATACATATTATTGACACATTTTACACCATTCAGATATAAAATATTAGTATTAGTACAAATATTAACCTGTTCAATACAGCGACTTGTGGCATTGCTACTTTTACCTTAAAAGTCCAGGTGTTGTGATGATTATCGTGACATTTGGTGGCTATAATTTCAGACTGCCAACATCTCTCGTTTCACCCTCCCACTTTTTCCAAAGCATGAAGGACGAACCTACACCAGCTGGCCTGCCAAAAACAACGCCAAAAAAACTCGAACCCTGCCTTAATCTAGCAGACCGTGGTTTGTCTGTTCTGGGCTAACAGCAGAACACTGGTGGATCAACATGGCTGACTCCATGGAAGCCACCCAACAGTGTCATCTGCTAGATAAAAAAGCTTCACTTCTAGGCGTAACAAACACAATGTTTCTATATTTTCAGAAGCTGATTAACCATACATATAATGACAACACATTACCATAGCAATCTAGTCTGCCCAATAGATCCTCCTCTCAGTGTTACACACTTAAAGCCCGCTACAAGGAACTTTAATTTTGTGTTGATTCCTTGCATCGCACCGTTGAAGAATATTTTTTACCAGTTATTCATTTTACCAATTTCGTTTCATTGATTTTCAAGAGGAAAACTGAACGAATCTGACCCGTATGCAGGTATCAAGAATAACTATAAAGAAATAGCTTAATCTCTGGTCATGCTGTCTTGTTTAATTTATTCAATTCAATTCCATTCAATCTCAATTTCAAGATTCAATTTTATTTGTATAGCCCGCCAATTCATAACAAAGTTTATCTCAGGAGACACTTTTCAAATAGAGCAGTCTAGAACCAGGAACTCCTTTTAACATTTTTACAGAGACCCAACAGTACCACACCCTGAGCAAAGCACTTGGTGACGGAGCAACGAAAAAACTGCCTGTTAAAAGCAAGAAACTTCGACAAAGCACCACTTCGGCTCTAGGTCTGTGGTCATCCTGGCCTTGACCAGTTTTGAGAGAATTGAAACGAGAGAGAGAGAGAGGGAGAAGAGGTTACAGACAGACAGACAGACAAGAAGACAGACGCCACAGAGCAAGCAATGACCTCTGGTCCACAACGCTCGCAGCAGGTCGGGTTTGCAGACGACTCCTCTGATTATCAAGGGGTGCATCACTTAATTTATTCCAGCATTTTGTTAATTTTTGTAAAGAAAACTAAATGAAATTATGTTTTAAAGTTTAGATTATTATTCAAAATCCAAACTTCCTGCATGAGAAAAGTTTAAACAACCCAAGAGCTAATAGAACAATGAGAAAAAGCATTGCATTTGTCAAAAAAGAAGCCTATTAAGTATGTATGATTGTGAACATTTTTAAAAAGCATAGCACGAACAGAGAATTGCATAAAAAGTTCCTAAAAATATCAGTAAAACTCCTCTCTGATCAATATTCACAGGAAATAATCTGCTCAAGCAATTAGGAACTCCTTGTAGTGTGAGATATACACTGTAAATACACAGTTTCTTAACCTTGTATGGAGAAAGGAAAAGCTGGGACATGTATTAAGCTGCAGATCTGACAGATCTGGTGTTTCAGATTTGAGACCTAAAATGGACTTGAGTCTGCAACATTCAACTGTTTTCCAAGGCTTAGTCTTGTGTACTTTGAGCATCGTTTAAAAGATTATTTATGGTTGTAATTCATGAGTTTTACAAGGCATTAGCAGAGCAGCTGGGACTTGAAAGACAGAAACAAACACAGGCCTCTTCTCTGAAATTGGAACTTTCAACATAATTACATAGTGTTTTGACAGGAACGAGAGGAAAAGAGGGCACAGATAGTGTTCGCCGTTCCGCCGAGAGCTGGGAGCGACGCTGTAGAGAGTGCCATGCTTCATGCAGCTGGAGCAGATGCTGCTGTTGTGAATAGAACAGGATCCACGGGTGATCCTGCGAGACTGATTAGACTTCCTCCATCTTCCCCAAATGAATTCACAGTGATTGAGTGCGAGGCGACAGCACTCCTCTCCTTGTCGCTGTCACTCCTTATTGCCCTACCATGCTCCATCCAGCTCAGTCTGGGAGGCTTCCACTGCAAAATACAGAAGGACGTCATTGCAGAGGAGAGAGCTGAAGGGCCCCGTCCTGCTGTATGACCAGCTGCATTACACAAATGGGCTCATAGTGGTGAAGTGTCTCGATCTTTGAAAATTGATTATTTTTGTTAGGATTAGAGTGATAAATGTGTGTTGTGTTTATGTTGTGCTAAAATTGTCTTTGTAGAATGAAATACTAAATTAGGCTATGGTTTCACCTTGTTCAGCAGTTCCCTATACTGTAACATTGGCTACACAATAACCTAATGTTGAGTTTCTAATATATTCATTATATTATGTTAATATACTGGGCAACATAAATGGTTTAAAGCTAAGCTCAAAATAAGCGTTTATTAGTTCTCAGCAAACCATGAATGCCATATGTGACTAAAACACACTGATGCTATATGATGTAAGCTAAATATTTCTCCGAAAGCCCCAGAGTGGAAAATGTGAATGGTTGCCCTCAGTGGTCAAAGAAGACAGTAGCTGTGTTTCTATCCAAATGTATTGCAAACTTTAACTGAATTTTAAGTAATTTGAATTTTGATCATGATGAATGCAGCTTTAAGTAATTTTTGAAGCTTTAATAATGGATAGCAGTGGCTAATTGTTTGACTTGATCTTGTATTGCATTCTTTCCTGGGTGGACATGGGAGGTCACAGTACTGCATTTGGTGGGAAAACATGGTCATGTTTGTGTGGGTGTTTACTAGATCAACCCGCTAGTGTTATGGTATCTATGTGCAGAATGATTTATAATTCTCCTAAAAGTGTACAGGCATATTTGTTTATTTTCAGCTTTCATTGGATGTACCATTGTGAAATGAAAATGAGCCCAAACTCCTGAGCAGTGAATCCAGACCTTCAATTTATAATCAATCCCAGCACGCTTTTGAGTGACTTCTCATACGTGGGTATATTCAGATTTAGGCCGCCTCCCACCTGCTGTACACACACTAATGAATGCAGAACTCCTCACCATCAGCTTTTGTCATCCTGGCACCATCTGGAGAAGGTCGCCTCATTGTGTTCCAGTGGCACATAGCCAAGATTAACAGGTTAATTCACATACGAACAAGTCAGACAGTGTTTATCTGCATATATAGGCCCCTGTGTGGACACACTAAAATGACCTGTTTGGACAAATGCAATTATTTTTGGTCCTTCCAATGTTATTGCTAACAGTCAGTTAACAAACATTTTAGCTCATTACCTTAGCTTTGTCAAAAATTTTTTTTGACAAAATGTTTATTTTAAAGATGTATTTGTACCCTCGACTCCCATTTGCAAACCATTGCTTTTTTGTAGAGCAGTTAATAGTAAAGCATTTGACTATTTGACCACAACACAAGTCAATTGAGACCTAGTCAAGTCTGCTGGTGTGACCGATGCTTAAAGCTGTCATTAACTCATTTATGTACAATGTCAAAAATCCCAAGACAAAAGTTTGAATGGGCTGATTTTTACAAAACCCTTCATTTGTTATGAAGCTTCCTTTTCCGTCATGGATACCACATGGAGTAGTTATTTTCTAACTCTGAAGTTTCAAAGTGATTGAAAACTAGTATAAAACATTAAGTAACAGTGATAAATAGGTATTTCACTCTCAGTATTTGTAATTTACAGCCTTCAGAGAACCATATGGGTCAAACCCTTGTTTAAATACACTGTACACTGAACTCTTTAAACTGATAATGAATCATAAAGAGCTAGAAAGCAAAAGCACAGAATACATCTAAGTTTCTTTCTTTCTCCTTTTTTTAGCCAAACATGGCAAATACTTAAAACATCTGTGGAAGTCCTTGACAGTTTTTGGTTCCTCTTTTTTTTTTTTTTTGATTTGACGTATACACAAGTCTCTGGGGTCACCTTTGTGTTTTGTGAGAGATGTTGAAAAGGGAGGAGGGGGAGGAGGAGGCAGTCGCAGTGAATAGCTGCTGGCAGCTCTTCATTTGAAACTATTTAATTCACGGAAAGGTGAGTGAACTGCTTGGGAGAACAAGGGAAGACGTTGGAGACAATACTGTAGACATCCAACATATAGTGAAGCCACAGTGAATCACTGGGGGAATTAGCAAATGAGGACAGGCTGGAGTAATTTGATGGTAATAGTTGTACAAGATGTAGGCACTGGATTGATTAAATCCACTGAGGCCTACGGTTTTATCACGTCTCTTAGAGATGATAACAGATAATGAACTAAGGTTCTTGCAACTCTCTCCACATGCACAAATGTATATTTCTTAATTCCATGCATTACAGTAAGACATTTGTCTTAAGTCAGTTGAGACAAGTCGTAATCAAGTGTCAAATTAGTGGGTCAGGTTCAGCTGTCTCTTGGGTCTGTTGAGGTGAAGTCATGTCTCAAGTAAAAAAGTTAGACAAGGCAGAATAAAGACTAGTCAACTGAGAGAAGCTTAATCCAAGGCTCAAGTCAGTCGAGACAAGTCCAAATACAAGACAGGTTATGTCTCCATCCGGAAGATGACAATTGAGACAACTCAAGCCAGTGCCTGAACCCTCATTCTGCACAACATAATTTCTTTGTTGTTTTTTTATCCATTTTAATGATTACCTCCTCATGCCTAAACCTAACTAGGGCAAAGAACCATAGCCAATCAGAGGCAGGGAAGGGTCTTTTTTAGGCACAAACACTACGTGGTTAGGTTCAGAAGAAAGATCACAACATAAGTTAAATATGTTACGTAAGTTACAGTGACTTGAAAGTCCTGTGTTTGTTTGACACATCCATCCACCCCAATCCTCCATACATACAGACTTTCTTACTTTTTATTCTACTTCACCCCAGGGAAGTTCATATCACCTACACACAAAATTGGTCTTTGGCGTAAGCACTGCATGCAGTCTGAAAGTCTAAAGTCATTTTATTCATAAGCCATTTGGTGACAAAAATCAGCCAGTACACTGGTAATTTATTTGTTGGGTTAATTAATTATCATTATCATCATCAACAGCTTCCTGGTAATAATAGTTTTTGTCTACTGGTAGTAAGTGGGAGCCAGTTTTGAACACTTCCATGGCAGCACTGACTCATATGCCTTCTTTTATCCCAGCACCTGGATGCAGAGTAATTAATTATAGCCCAGGTTGCTTTGCTTGACATTAATCAAAGAGTTTGTTAAGCCAAACAGCAATGAGTAAAAAATGACAGATTGTATTGGCAAAAATCTATTCTGAACAAGCTGCTCGTGTTTAAAAATCCAACTTCACATATGTAAGACAGACTCAATTGTGAAGCCCACTGCTTTTACATTTGCACACACAATTACAGATAACAATAGCAATTAAACATCTGTAGTACATTTTGTAAAGGTTATAATGAAATAAACAAATTAGATGGGGCCTTTAACAATTTTGCTTGACTGAACAGAACATTTGCATTTGGTCACCCTACTCCCAATCCATCACCTGCTTTCTTACTGCTTTCTTAAAGGGTGTACACGTACTGTATATATGAGATTTAAAACATTAATATAAACAACTATTAGCTATGTAAAGATATAGAGCATTCATGGTGTCCTGAGCAGAGAATGATCACACATTCCCTCTGCCTGTGTTGCTATCGCAGCCTCTCTGTGGTTTGTTTCCATAGGCGGTCTGCTCCATGTGCAGCTGAGTAGAGCGACTGGAACTGCTGTTTTTATCATCCACATGTCCCAGTGAATAAAGATTTTTTTCACCAAACCAGAGCTGGTGATTGTTGGAACAGTGAAAGACTATCAATAGACGTTTGTGAGTTGTTTATTTTGGTAGAATTTGTGTTTTGTCTATGGACTGGTGGGGAAGCAATACGATATAAGCTCTTTCGGTTAAACAAAGTCTATCCTGTATGATCCTTTCCATACTGTTTTACACTTAGAATTATAATCGAGCCTGTCAGTGCCCAAAACAAAGTAACTTTTTAATAGACATACTTGATCAAGTCAAGTCAATCACTATTGCAAGTATGCTATTAACATGCACGAATACAGCCATAGAGAATTCAAGTCTCTCTACCCACCCGTGCAACAGCAAAACATTTTTTTAAATATATAGATAGAAAAGACATAAAAAAACGAACAACAATTTACAACATAAAAAAGCAAAAACAAAAATAAACAGCCAATCAACAATCAACAATAAGCACTTCAGGTATTTACATGGTGAAATAAAATAGATAAAAAAATGTATAGTTAAACAAGGTAAGTATGCGTTGTAAGTGCAAATAAACAGGGAAAGTGAAGTCAGTCCCTGGAGTGGGACTGATGAGTTGTGTGAGTGGGTTCAGGGTCCTAGTCTGTGGCAAGGCAAGGTGGGCAAGGTGGGATGACGTAGAGCAGAGGCGAGTTGAGTTTCTGACGCCCTGTAAAAGAGAGAGAGGAGCCGCTGCGGTACGCACCGCCATCGTGGACATTCCAGGTCTTAGCCCTGCTGAGGACACAGTGAGGATGTTTCTGGACCCCTCATTTAGGAGTCGATGATGCCTGCCATCTACCTGCTGCAGCGAACCCCATATGAAGTCTGATGGGTGGGTAACACTGTGAGATCACATTTTCTTTGATTTCTCCCAGTTGCTCCCCAAAAAAAAAAAAAAAAAAAAAAACCCACCATCAGTCCTCTGCTAATGGTGAGAAAGCTCAGGTGGTGGGTTACGACACATTATCCCCTGATTACGACACTTTACAGGCAGGCCACAGTTTGTCCTCCTGGCAGTCCTGTCTGACGTGGTGGTCATGATACAGACTCCAACAGAGAACTGTGCTTTCCTTCCCTCCTCTTCACCCGTTATACACACTGACTTTCAGTACAACTCTAGTCATGTCACCGCAGAAGTTATCCTGACGACTCAGCTTTCCCGGATGTATAAGAAGGGCATGAATGAGTACAGGAATGCTGGTAAAGACAACTTTGTAGAGGTCCAACAGAATCACCTTTTATATATAGTTATATCTATGTGTCCTCCTACTATTGTTGACTGTTGTTACTGGTGTGTAGCTGCTGCTAACCTGCAATTTCCCCAGCTTGATCAATAAAGTATATCATCTATCCTTAGTCATCTATCTATCTATCTATCCTATCTATCTAGTCGAATCATTACTATCTTATCTACTATCTATCTACTATCTATCTATCTATCTGACTCGGTGAATTAAGGTTTTTCTTTTTCAAAACCAGAGTAGGTGATTGTTAGAACAGCAGAATTATACAGTATTTTGTTTCTGTCCACGTTGAATGAAGTTATGATGTTATATGATATGCAACAGTTTGCAACTGTCTTATGGAGTCTGGTGGGGAGTGAGAGCGATAGTGTGGCTGTTTCTGCTTAAATAAAAGGTCTATCTCTATATAACCTTTAATCATTTCCATTCATTTCCCTGTTGCAATTTAACACCCTCAAAGGAATCAATAAAGTTAACACCTTTTTAAATGCTCCTCTCATGCCAAATGTGTTGATACATAATCTAACAAGGTCCTTTCACCTGTTATCTAATTTTGTCGATCATACTTACAGCAGCTCCTATGCTATCCTATCCCCGATCCCATTACATGTAGCTTGTCTCCCCACCACAAGTTTACAGGTTTCCTTACTCTAAGAGGTTTATCATTTTTGTCACAAAGCTGTTTCCTTCCAATGGTGGATGCTGCATCGCTGATATTAATAGCTTTATTTACATACTGCCTGCTTATCAGAGTGATGCAGACACACTTTTAAAAAGTGCTTGATTCTACATTAATCCACTGACTTATTCGACGTGGGACACTGCTATAAAAATATCTTCAATGGTAAAGGAGAAGTTCCTACCTTAAGGTAAAGTGTGCCAAAAAGACGTCTGAAAGTCAAGCTGTTCTCTGCTATTTAGTCAAAATGAACTTACAATTTCCCTGGCTACTGTATGTTTCTTTTTTTAAACAATGCTGTTTCCCAATGGATGAAAAAGTGCAATTATATAAGTCAGATTCCACCTACTGTTTGTGACAATATGTAACTTGCTTTTTAAATAATTCAATATTTACAGTGTCTATCTTAAGAGTGACTTGGAGACAGAAGAACTCTTAAACTATTATCATGTTGCAATGTTTCAAGTCTGTTACGACCAACAAGTCCAAATGCACAACCTGGTGGCCTACATCCTATACACAATCCTATAGTACTAGTGTTTGGGTTGTGGGCATACTAGTAGATGGGCGGTTTCAACATGGCAGACTCCATACTGTACTCCTAATTGTTCAGGTGATTATACCTTTAAAAATACCTATGACAATAGATCCTCCTTAATGTTATATATTGGTTTAATGTTTTTTCTTTTTTTTTGCATTTAATGTATATTTTTATTCAATAATGAATTTAATTTAATGTATTTTCTGTGTGCACTGCACCAGAGTATTTTTATATTTAGTTTATTTATTGTTTTCAGAGGCTTTGGCCCATTGTACCTTTTTATGAACCTGATAAACTGCTTAATGAAATGTGTTGCTCTTATTAGTATTAATAAAAGATCCTAGATCAGTGGTTCCCAAAGGGGGTGCCTTGAGGAAGGGCCAAGGGTGCTGCAAGATTTATGCATTTAAACGCTTTAAACATTTCACCACATTAAGTAAATCAGTGACATTTACATGAACTACGTTTTATGCTCAAACCTATCAAAGCAGATGGTATTCATTAGGGCTGTGTTTTGGCAAGATGTGGTGATACAATATGTATCATGATTCAGGGGTCACAATTGAATATATTTTAATATATTGCGATAAATGCCACCAAAACACCACCAGATACATAAAATCTGAGTTTTATGTAATCAGAACAGCGGGATCATTATCATAGCCCTCAGTTAACACTTGGAACACTGCTAGGGTTTACAGTGTTTTTGAGAATCGGTACAACATCACAAAACTATATATTGCAATACGATATTTTTTCATTTTTTTCTTACACCCATTCATTTTCTTATAGCCCTTGTATTTATTTATATATTTATCTGTAAATCTGCAGAACACTTGCTGGCTTTTATTCTAAATGATTAAGAATGGTTCTACATGATTGGTCTTGATATAATATAGTATATTATCATGTAATATAAGATGTCATATAATATATAATATAAAAGTATTAAATCTAAAATTGTTAAGACCGATAATCAGTGTGAGGTCATTACTATAAGTCCAGTCTTAAGATGTCAGATAAAAGGTCAGAGGGTCATCAACATCATGTGTCCTCCTCAGGAGATCATCAGGAGAGAATCAAATAAATTCAGTGGATGTCTGTCCAGTGTTAGTGTTGTCTTGCTCAGGACAGCTCTGACTCTGTGGCCTTGATTATGTTCTCTGGTGTTAACTGCAGCCGGGGGTTAGTGCTGCTGGATGTTGTGGCCACACTTCCTTCTATAGGTTCCTATTTTGGATTTAATCATATTGGGATGGAGGCTTAAAGATTAAATATGAAGTCGTGCACTGCCCAAAGTCCTTAGTGTAAATACAAGATAAGGGCTTTCACAGTGGGACGTCTCAGCCACTCTTAACACTGTCCTCGTAAACATGTACACACACACACTCACACAAGCTCAAAGGAGCTCTCTCAACTGCTGTGTGGGCCCACCAGCAGCACGCCACATTTTAGCATCTCTCGTGGCCCATTCCAGGGGGTTGTGCAAATAATTGGTGAATATTTCCTCCATGTAGGGGACTAGCAAAAACTCAAAGTGACAAGCATCAAAGCCAGACTAGCATCAGCAACGCGAGTCATTCAAAGTGAACCAAATTCCTGACAGGGATCCTGAGGATTTTCTGTTTGTTTGTTATTGAGACTGAATGAGGAGGTTAACAACAACGAGGGAGCTCAGAGGAAGAGTGGGAAAAAAAGCTATTTGCCTCCTGTTATTTCAAGATTCGCCCGGGCAATTACAAAAAGTCATTTAAATGCTAACAAGCTAGATGGGCACAACGAAACAGGACTTAAAAGACTAAAGCTCTGAATAATCCCTGTGATCAAACCCGAGAACACACTGGAGTCTCACTAAACAAAGAGGCACACACACAAAACATTTTAAATGACTATAGATGACTTCACAGCTGTTTGAAACCGGTAATTTCATCTGGGAGGGAAATATCTAAAGTCTCAAAAATGATTCAATTGGATGTAGCGACAGCCCTTTGTCCTGTTGAAATGCACCAACTCTGCACTCAGTCATTAACTGACTACTACATAGTCAAAAACACAGCTGGCCCCTGCAAGATAATGGCAGAGTGCCCTGGTGAGGAACCCCTTGTTTAGCTCTTATTTTACTTTTAGGATTATTGTAAAGATTTATGTGGTGTTGTGTAACCAGGGTCGGATCTAGAGGGAAAAAATGCCTGGTCAACCAAACTGCTACCCCAGTTTGTTTCAAGTTCAATCTTAAAACAGAAAACAATACAAATACTGTGTCAAATACTGCCTAATTTAACACAATAAACTGGTAAAAAAAGATACATTAAAACATATAATTGAATGATCTGTTATGGCCACATTTTAGATTAAGTTACATTTTCTCTTATCACGCTGATGCTTGTTCAAGTGTTCAAAGAGCTATTCATGTTATGATTGACAGCTGAGCCCTGCTAGTGATTGAGTCAGCTGGGTGTATGGGCGGGACCTCGACTCTGGCTCTGAGTGGTGAGAGATGGCAGCGGCTGTGATCTGGATATTTTGGCTTTATTTTTGTACAGTGGGAGGAAGTGGGGACCCCAGCACTGATGCTATATGGCAAAAAATATGTCACATCAGTCTACTTTTGGTAATATCAAATTGCAATGGATATGTGTATTTTGCATTTTAGTGTCACACACACACAGAGACAGGTTGTAGCACTACAAAAGACCCAAAGGTGACAAATTTTATAAAAAATACGTGTTCTTTTTCATTGTTGATTTTAAGAACAGTGAAAGATGTGCACTTTGAGGCAAGAGAACACAGAGTGGAAGAGATGACATTATTCTTTCTTTTCCCTAAAAAGAAGTGAATGCGGGATGCATCTTTGGTCGTCCTGAGCTTGTGGGTGGTAGTGATAAGTTTACCCCCCCACCTTCTGCAAACAATATTTTAGCATTTGACAACCCTGCTGCATTTTTTGTAGAGCATGATGTAAAATCTGTTGCTCTGCGTAACACTTTAAATACCTGGTATCACTTAAGACAACAACAAACTGATGCTTTTGGGATTTATTGAGTATTTGCTTTGACAGCTGTTTCTCATTAAGTGTTTTGCACTGATTAATTGGGATGCTGAATAAAAGGTGTTGCAGGGAATTGTGTTCTGAGGTGAACAAAGGTGTAAAGCAAGAGCCATTTAATTAAATATTGAACAGTCTCAGATGGATGTCTATGTTGGTGACCCAAACTGCAAGCAATGCTAATTAAAATTTCTCTCCTGTCATGGGACCTGCTACAGATCCTCCCTCTGCTTGCTCACCTGCAGAAAGCATTAATTCCAGCAGATAAACATGAAAGAGTCCCATTTAGAGGCTATTTAGAAGAACAGAGCTTTGTGGCCCTTTGTGCTGACGATAGGAGACAGTTTTTTTAGAGCATGAGTGGAAAATACTGTAAATTCTCAAATAAAGGTTGGTTCATGGCTGAATAATGAGTCTCAACTAAAGACTGGTTGTTAATAGGGATGGGGAAAAAACACAGAGGAGGTGTTAAAGGTTCAGTGGTGTACGTGCAACTACCCTACATACGGATTTTCAACATTAGTGTACTAATCACGCTGAATATAGATCTCTGTGTATATTCGTCACTTAGAATCGAGACCCTTTTATGTAAAAGCAGGGAGCAATCTCTTCTTGAACTGCCATGCTTCTTCCTACTAGTGATCGACCGATACACGCCGGCGCACACAGCGCGAAGCCAAAAACCTGATTTAATCGGCCGATTTTTTGCCACACAAAAACAACGAAGAAGTTTTTTTACGTGTATCGCCATTCGCTGATGCGGGCAGCGCGCTTCACGCGACTCCGGCATTCTACTTTACAGACAGCGGCGTCCGCAGGCGCTCCGTGTTGCTGGAGACGCTGCAGTGC
The DNA here is from genome assembly GCF_004916995.1 of Morone saxatilis. NCBI lineage: Eukaryota > Metazoa > Chordata > Actinopteri > Moronidae > Morone > Morone saxatilis. The sequence continues at coordinate 555,758 of NW_023340246.1, forward strand.
AGGGCGCAGACATTGCAGAGCCTCGTTAACCCTTTGAAGTGTTAACGCCGATAAGTAAATATCGAGTGGTAAAAGCATAATGTGGCGGGTTAGATGGGGCCGGGTTTGCATGTTATGAGTCTAGATTTAGATAAGGGGATGATTGCGGACGCGATGGAGTGTGAGGGTCGATCTTAATTCGTTGCCTCGTTTTCAAAATAGTGTAACATCGTGAGCTTATGGAGAGTGTGTGTGCTTCCACTTCCCAGCACGACCCGCTGCTGACATCTTAATTTGGCTTCTGCCAGGCGTGTTACTCCTCTGCGAATCGCTTTCGGAGAAGGATACTACCCATTGCCGTATTTTAGTTTCACCCCATGATATCCAATAGGAAATATTTAGGCTTGTGGCAAAAAAGAGAAATCTTATTTGATTCGAGTTTAGTCACACGATAAGGCTGTGTGCTCATCCAGGGAACATATAGAGGCACTCAGTAGGTGGAATACCGCTTTGAATTTGCTATTTTGTCCAGCATGTCAGTTTTTTCCTGCCGTAGGTGGTTACACAGCGGGCATGAGAAGAGAGAATAGTCTGACAATTGAAGGTTATTTTACGCATGCAAGGTCACAGCCGCGTTGACTTCCGATCCCGAGTGACGAGGGAAGCCTGTCTCATTCAGTCCTTTATACAGCTGCATGCGCTCAGGCTTTCTTGTGGACGCATTCAGGCGACAAAGCTAGCAGCGATCCATAATGGTGGAAGTACCTGACTGCTCTCCCAGGGTGGGGCCTGTGATTGAGCAACTTCCAAGTTTTCCAGAACACAAGCACATCCAGCGCGGGTGCGTGGATGGCCGGGACTGGGCGTCGTCGAGTAACCACAAAGAGGATGCTCGCTCCTAAAGGATGAGCGAGCATCCAGGGCTCACTATTTTTTCGCTATACACAGGTTGTTCACTTTGCTCTGCAGAGTCAAAAATAAAATTCAGACCTTTTCCTCCAGGGACTCTCATGAGTTGAGCTCTCAGCAGACATCTTTTTACCTTGCCAGTGGAGGCTTTGCCGGCCACGCAGTGTTCCTGTTTTTGACAGAGAAAGACATTTTGTTCTTTTATGTGGATTTGAAAAAAGAAAGAGAGCAACCAGGTAATCCGATCGCAAAAACAATCTCAAGATTCAAAATGAGGAGAGTAGATCTGTGTAGTTCATCTATATCAGATGTGTATAGGAACTAGCGTGGAATTATCTCGAATTAGTGGCTTTTAGTTTACCCAACAGCAGAATGAACTTAAATTGACACAGATTGCATATAGAGACAGCCTTTTATTTCCCCTCTTTTAAGAGGTATACTTGTTACTTGTTTGGTTTGGTCTGCAATCGGATGCCACCGGGGGGCGTACATATGATATTACAGTCTTTCTCGAATTGTTTACAAACAATTACCTGTATTGAGACACAATGCCACAAAACATGCTAACTCAGCACAACCCCTGAAACAATTCTGCTAAAGACTACAAGCACAAGTTCCTGCTTTGAGTGAGTGGAGGAAGTTTGTTCAAACAGTGCTACTACGACAGATATCTGCTGAGTTTGCGACAATGTGGCATGAAGAAAATTAGTCTTGTTTTCACAAGATAACACACTGTCATTCGAAGGAATTCTAAAGGTTAATGGTAGTGAGTGCGAGCGGAGTGGGCAGAGAGAGCGGAGCGAGCGTGAGCAGCTTAGCAATCAAGCTTTGCATAAAGGGCAACAGTGTAGGGTGTAGATATGCAGGGTGATGCTTATTCAGTGGCTGGGTTCGCTGCGGGATGTGCGGAGTAGCGAGGTTTACGTGGAGCGGGTAGTACAGTAAATTCTGTCTGTGTGAGTTTGGTATGGTAGAGCATGTATGTGGTAACTTTGTGTGGTGTTGGAGTGGTACACTGTGTACAGTTGTTTTGGTGAGGAGAATAAATAGTGTTTGTAGCCGTGGGTATTGTGTTTCTGGAGGTAGGTAGAGAGACGTATTCTCAAGATATTGTTACAGAACGACACTTGGTATGGTATGTGCGTGGTGCTGGTAGTAGAGTGTAGGAGGCAGGCTAGAGCAGAGAGGAAAACGCGCAGAGTCATTTGGATGGATAATGGGAGGGGGGAAGAAGTGTGTTTTCCATCGATCGATAGTTTTTACGAGGAGGCACGATCAGTGTTCAGAACTGGTGCTTGGGATAAGGATGTCGTGATTGGTCATATGATGGAGGTTGTGTGTGTCATGTAAAAAGCAAAAAGTACGCATTTGTGAGAAGAAAGGTAACATTGTTTTGAATGGTAAATTCATTTGCAGGAGAATTGAGGGTTTTGCCCTGTGTGTGGTGTGTAGGTGGAGGGGTGGGTAGAGTTCGAGAGTATTGAGCGATGGCTTTCAGAAAATGTGTTGAAACCATCGAGAATGACATTGGTTTCATGGGGGTTGTGGTGCATTGAGCTTACATGGTTGTGGTCATTGGGTCTCAAGTTACAGTATTGGTTTGGTAAACATTGAGAAGACGACTTAAAGCTACACAGCAATGGAACTTCCTGCAGATGTGTTCACATTTATCAAAGCCTTCCAGCAGCTCATGAGGCATAATTTCATCTCTTCAGACCCCCATGTGGGCCTCCTGATACGCTGTTCGCGAGAAAATTATGAACCCGAAGAGGTCATGTAGGAAGATATCACTTTTCTACCTTGTTATACTTTGTTGTCATCAAATCGAGTAAACTGCACCGGACTGGTGTGGTTGTGTGTGTGTGTGTGTGTGTGTGTGTGTGTGTGGAGCTGACTGTGTGAGCTTGACAGGACAGATGAGAGAAACACTGAAAGCTAGCGTGACTGGATAGAATGACAGCAATACGCAAAAAAGCGAGAAAGGCCCGCATTAATGAGACAGTGTTGTTGGTTTGTCTGTTCTTGGGCTACTGTAGGGAAACTAGTGATAGGACCGATAGGATTTTTTGAGGGGCGGATGCGGATACGATTTTTTTTCACCGAGCTTAGCCGCATACCGATACGGGACGCCGATGGCTTGAGCCGAATATTTGGAGCCGATTGATACTTTGCTCTCTCAGTTACATGATAAAGAATGACACAATGCATGATAACAAATGTTAGCGAGTCTCAATTTGAAAAACAAGTGACATTATTGAAAGTTAAGAATAGGTTGAGAAATAAATTCTGAAGAATAAGATATTAAGGCATAAATAAAATAATGACAGCATGATTGCCACACTGAGTAGCAAAAGAATAATTCTAAGATCAAGATCAAACTCTTTACCCCACACGAGGAGTTTCAAAGAGGTCATTGATTATTGTGATTTGTGAAAAGAGAAATGTAAAAGAGTCAGCCGTATACGGCGATCGACGGTGCACTTGTCTGGGTACATGATAAACGTGTTGAAGCACGGAGATTGAATATGTCAACTACGTATAATAGAACATAGGGGTCTGCTCATCATTAAAGTGTTTTTGGGGGGGTTGCGAGGTGATGGATATCACCGCGGATGAAGGAAACTCCGCCCCGGCTTCAGAGGGGAGGGAGAGAGAGAGAGAGAAGAGAGAACGCACACACGCGTCCGAAACCTCGCAGCCAGGGTGGTCGCTAGATATTGAAACTTGCTATCAACCACCACGGAACAGGAGCAACTTTCCAGTTTCAAAGTGGGTATGGCACATATGTCAGCTAAGTGGTACAGTTATAAAGAGCTTTGAAAATTTAGATAACGACTAGCGTTGTGTTGAAGACCAGGCTGCCAGCAGCTCTCCTG
>NW_023340246.1:559546-562258 GCF_004916995.1 Morone saxatilis
AGATAATCAGTGTTATTCACTACACCTGTTAGTGCTCACAATGTTATGGCTGATCGGTGTATATGAAAGTTGAAAAGTACCAGCGACAGGCCTATTGGACCTTTGTCATAACAGACCTTTGGTGTTACATTGTTAACTTTGTGAAAAGTTTGGTTTGGTTTAAACACTAAAACTGCTTGGTTAGTTTTAGGAAATTGTTTTGGTTTTAGTTACAGTAAGTATGTTGAACTTAATCAGTCTTTTCAGAATTTCGCAGGCAGCATTTCTAAAATATTCTGGAAGAAAGTGAAAGTGAATATTGAAAAAATAGTTAAAATTGCACTGTTTTGACAGGGTAAATGTGAGGTGCACATGTCAGCATGGTCTTCATCTTCACAACTAGAAACAAGGAAGTGAGTTTGGTGATGTACAGCTTAACATTTTGCGCTGGAAACTAAAATGATTCGTCAAATATGCTGAATAGTTGCGCTGATTGGACAAAATTGCAAGGTCGAGCAGAATTCACCAAGATTGATTGAATTTGCATTGATTGTTGAGCGACAGAAGTATATAGTATATATTAAAACTCAAAATAACATGTACACTATGTATACAGAGTACGAGCAGCAGCTGAGCAGGGAGGCCTGTGGTGTGAACATTTTCAGTCTTCCGATCAACACGTTTCCTATTGCTGCTTGATAGCTGCAATAGTTCAACAGGTTCTTCTCGGCATATGGTGTGACTGTGTGGTTCCCAGCAGGCGGTAATTCCTGCAGTGAGAATACATCCACACAGTACAGCAGTTTTTACATTTCACTGCAAAGCTCAACACTTGTGACATTTCCTATCTTCTTTTACAAAAGGTGACTGTTGTTAGTCAATCACTTTTCACAAAGGAAAGCATTCCTATCCTCTGCTGTCATTTGAAAACAGGCACGCTGACATTGACTTGCCTGTAAAAAGTTCCCTGTCATCATCGCTGACAATTTCACAAGCTGGCTTCGAGTGCGCCATCCTGACAAGCAAACAAAATACTTGAGATGATGACGGATTTGAAAAGTTTGACTGACGTTTCTTTTCAAGCGCTCATCAGCGGCGTGTAACCTGCGTCTGCGGAGGGGAATGCCAAATCACATTGCCTTCATCGCCCAAAACATTGCTAATGTGCAAAAACATTATCATGAAAGAGCACTTAGTTTTGTTGTGATTCCTGATGTGTCTTCCATGGAAGCCTCGCTCATTACAGTCCATACATAAAGGCCTGACGGTGGTACAACTGCCCTCCAGAGAGAGACCCAATTGATGGCCCATTCTCTGCATACGGCAGTTATTTTATTGGAGTTGACTCCTAAATGGCAGCCTGTCTTTCTCACAAAAATCTGAAAACTCACTCTTCCTGTCAGCAGCCTACCTACCCCGCGATGTATCAGACCACCACTGAATTAATAAGCTCCCTGGCCAGACAAATCCATGTCCTATATGGATGTAGTGATAAGACATAGAAGCCAAATGATTACCGACCCAATGGTAAAAACACAACTCAAAAAGAGGAGAAACAAATACATTTGTCCAGGCGTGATAAAGTATCCCAAGGGGCTTTTTAAATAACAAATTTTAAAGAGCAAGCTAAATAAAGAAGCACTTCACTATCTATTATCTAATACTAGACTGCACAGGGAGGGAAAATACAGCACAGTGGAATCTGGGTCACACTTGATTTTAATAGTCCAATGCTGATACTCAACTTATTACCAAGTGATATGAAAAAAGATTGAGTTTCAGGTAAGACAGAAGTGGGAAAAGTAGAAGTAGATATTAATAGGTGGTTGGATAAAGGTTCATCTCCAGGTCAGAGTAGGGGTTGAGTTGTGGGGGTGTTCTGGAATCTGAATATAATATTAAGCAAAACACAAAGTTTTTATCCAAATATGTCAGCAATAGCAATTGTTATTGTTAGTAATGGAACATATTATTCATAGGTGTGTTTTCATTAGTGTATAACCACCTGAAAATAAGAATTGTTGTGTTTTCGTACCTTAGAATGAGCTGTTTTCAACTACAGAGTCTGCCATGTTGAATCGCCATGTTTCTACAGTAACCCAGAACGGACAAACACTGGTTGTAGATAAGGCCTTTCACAATTTTTGTGGTCACAGTAGTTTCTCCTAAACACTTGAAATAAGAGGTTAACGTGAGGACATCATAATCTGCAACTACACTGCTAGATGACAATAAATCCTACCCACTGGTCCTTTAAGGAATGGTAAAGAAATTGTGAAATATATTTTTTCTTTTTCTTTGCAAGAGTAACATTAGAAGATCAATATCAAATCTCAGGTTTGTTGAGTATAGAGAGCTGCAGTAAAGAAATGGTTAGCCTAGATTAGCATAAGAGGAAACAAGAAACTGGCTCAGTTCAAAGTTCGAAAATAAACCTGTTAACACCTCTAAATCTAAATCATTTTCAGTACACTATCAAAATCAACATTTCAACTTGAAGAATGCTCGACCTTGCTTATCCATTACAGATAATATCCACTTTTACTTTTATTATTGTATGCTAATGTACTGAAAGTTTAATATGAAGAGTTTAGAGCTTATGGTGGACTCGTGCAATGACATTTCAGAGTGGCCTCTGAGCACACACTATCTATCTATCTATCTATAAAGCAAGAAATCTCTGTCTGTCTGTGTGTGTGTGTGTGTGTGTGTGTGTGTGTGTGTCTGTGTGTG
>NW_023340246.1:562358-562783 GCF_004916995.1 Morone saxatilis
AAATGCAGATTTTCATACATTTAAATGTCAGTTTTAACACCAGCAATGTGTTTCATCCCAGTACAGTCATATAATTCAGTTAACAGCTCAGCAACATGTTTAAGGGTGGAGTATCTCTTCAACAAAGGGAGGTTAGCATAACCACTTTCTTCCTTATTGTTAGCTATTATTGTTTAAAAACAGAAACATACATCTTTGCTAAGACTGGATAAGTTTTCCAACATTTAAGATTTAATGAGTCTAAAGTAGATAAAACATACAAAACAACTGCAGCCTGACCACTGAGTGCAATATACTGTAGTGTTCCCTGGGTGATGTCAGTAAGAGCTGTCTAATACAACAGTGAGATGTTCATAACACCTTGACAGACATTGATATAGATATTGTTAAAGAGGAGCTGCTCAGAAATCTCCCATCATATAATT
>NW_023340246.1:562945-574344 GCF_004916995.1 Morone saxatilis
AGTTAGCATCAACCAGAAGTGCAAAGTAGTAAAGTGCAATTTACAAATGTACAGAAATATGTAAAGAAAAAGTAATAATAACATTATAGATATATGAATGAATATGCTGGCAAGATATTTACATTATGGCAAGATATTAACATTATGAACAGTATTAACAGAATAAATATAACGGCAATAAAGATATTTACAGTATGAGTTCAGTAGGAGTTCATGGGGGTGGGGGGTCTCAGCCCTAATGCCTGAACACTACCTGCATAATTCACATCACAACGGAGCACTGTTGAGTTTATGAACACCCCCACCCCCCTGTTCAATGTTCTCACCCGAAATCCGCTTCCCAAAAGAGCTTTATATGCCTCCTCTGAAGTAGAGGGAGAATCTCACACTCGTTTTGTGCAGACACACACAGGCACACACACACACACACTGAAAAACTTCCACTTCTCTTTCTCTCGTCCATCTACACTCTCTCGCTTCTTGCCTCTGGCTGTACTCCAGCAGCCAAAGCTGGACCTCAGTATTTCATGGTGAGGTTCGCCAGGATGTCAGACTGGATAAATGTGCAAAGTGCCTATATTGGTTGTGACAGTCAGCAGGGATTCCTATAGTGATTGTACGGGGGTGCACTAGTAGAGGACAAAATCATTTGCCACTAATTACTACTGAGTGTTGTAGGCTTTTTTTTGCACCACTGCAATCGAGTTGAGGTTATCTGTCTGTCTGTCTACCACGTATAGGATTCCCAATGTTCTTTAGGTAACCCCTGACCTTCAGTGCAACTGTGTGGTCAACTTTTCACATTACGTCGTCCTTCCAGGATGCCAAACTGTCATTTTGGCACAAGAGATGCAATGTACCTGCTCCCAAGAGGAGGAATTGGTTTGATTTAAATATGAATGACTCTATGAGTGACTCTACTCTGATTTAGTACATAGTGCTGCTAATTTCAGCATCTACTCCAGTCTGTTGAGCGCTACAAATCTTGTCATGCTCCATCTTACTCTGGAAATTGTTTTAAATGTACAGTCTAATGTAGCCACATATATATATATATATATATATACTCTGTGACCACAGCCTATGAGAAAGCAATACATTCTGCTATCTCAAACTGTATTGGCTAGTTGTGTCATGATGTAAATAAAGCTTTTCCCATTCAAAATTAAAACGATTATTGTCTTTCTCCATGATACCGCGGTGCTGATGGGCCCGTTGCATATTTTTGGTGTGGAGGGACTCAACTTTGGGAGTTGTGTGCAGATTGGCTGTTCAAATAGGCCTCTCCTTCATAGGGTACCGTTTGATGGCCTTTGTGTTTTGTTCAATCTGGTATGTGATAAAGAAAAGTAAAGGAAACAGTAAACATTTTTAGTTTGTGCTTTGCAGTGTCATTACATACTCAGTGAAAGTAAAGCTTTTGTGGCCTTTCTTTAATACAAAGCACTGCAGAGTGGAGCCGAAATGTGATGAGGCAATCTCATCTGCAGGCATCGTTGTCCCCATTAAGTGCCTCTAAGAAATATCTTCCTGATCACATCTAAGCAACAGCGGTGGCATTACATGGTCATTTGAGAGGATGCAGGGGGGAGAAATATTCAATTGGCTGTCTGCAGGCGACTGATGCTGCTGATTTCTGTAAACATGAATGGCAAGAGATTGAGTTGTTCCAAAGAAAGATGGCGGGGGAAGGCCCCAGGAAGCGATTGTTGGGGGACAAATTATTAACGAATTGTGGCGTGACCTTGACAAGTGGCTCTCATTTGGAAGCCGGAATGCTGCAGAGCCTGCTGTGGCTATTCAGCACAGTTCAGGTTATTCAAACCACAGTTTCTCCATACGCAAAATAATTGAAAGGGGAATCTTAACTGCATGGGGCACACTAGCCGCCCAGAAAGTGAAACTGACAAAAGCGATTATTTGAAAAAAGAGAGAGGATCTAATGCATACTCTCTTATGTATATTACCTATTTTATCTTAACAAGGGCCCAGAGCCAACAATCCTTGAGCTGCTGAGCTCAATTTGATCTACAGCTCTTCAGGAGCACCCAGAGACATTATATTGTATAATATTTGGGATCATCGCCGCACTATACTCTTGTGAACCATTGGTCTGTCATATTAAAGGTATTTTTCACTTGCATGCTAGCATACACTGTGGGACTAATGTATGTTTAAATGGAGTGATGGACTCAGTGTATGAGAAGGCATGTCAATGACTTTAATCATACAGATATGGTCGAAGCGAGGAGTATCTCTTACTTAAGAGAGCTACATATGGGCTCTGAGAGGAATGCACTCAGCAAAATTAGTTTTCCTCTTACGTAGGCTTAAAAAGAGACACTTCAGAATAATTTGATCACACCATTCCTTCAGTCTCCTTTCACCACTTTTACAACCTAATCCTGCATGTTACACTGTGTTACAGGGCCACTGATGTTTGGTCAGACACAACCATTTGTCACCAAAGTGATCATACCTTACACAACAAAAAAACTGCTGAATCTGGAAGTGGTTTTGTACAACTGTGTAACCTCAATGACCACAGAGAAAACTTTGTGAGGAGTCCATCAGGCAGCAGCGGTCTAATGGTTAGACAGGCAGAATTGTAACTGACAGCTTGTAGAATCTTGTTCTGGGTAGGATAGTAAATATGCCTCGCAAAACCGGAAGTGTTACAGTGGAGCTGCTCAGTGGAAGAACAAGGTGGGTCTAAAATGGAAGTACTTCTTTATGAATATACAATATGTTGTTAGGATTGTGGTGGACTGAAGTGTATTATGGTTGCCCAGAGGTGGAGGAACCTGTCAGATCCATTACTTTCATTTTGTGTTGATTCTGGCACCCCCTGTGGACAAAAGCGATAATGTTTCCAACGCCTTTTTTCATTGATTTCAATGGGAATCCAACCCGGTGGCAGACATTAACAATAACTGCACAAATGCAGAAATCAACATTTCCCTCTGAATATACAGTGAAGTAGCAATATGAAAAGACAAGTACCTCAAATCTTTACTTAAAAACAATACTTGAGTAAATGTACTTAATTACATTTCACCACTGTACACACCTAAGCAGTGGACACATTCCCACACTCACCTTGCCATACAAAAGTAAACTTCTTGATCCTTTTCGTGTTTGTTTGATTACCAGTAGTGCATTGGGCAACATCTGAAAGGGGACCAGGTTGGTTGTGTGTTTAGTGATTTTGATAATATATGTTATGTAAAAATGGGAAGTGTGGCCTTTTGGTAGTGTAAGAGAATAATTAGTAAATTATTCCAATAGAAGGGCTTGATTCAGATGCCCCGGACCTTTGCCTCTTCACACATAAGATGGTTTAGTCTCAGACAGACCAACACTAACAGTGAGTTCAGTTTCATTTAATTCACACCTTGTTTACCACAGAGGATGTTGCTCTCAAATGGCCAACAAAGTAAAATAACAGCGTTAAACTGGGGCAATAACATGATACCCAAGAGTACTGATACCCAAGAGTATTTAATAAGTTTACCCCAGACCCTATATGAGTAAATTAATGGTTGAATGAATTGTTATATATTAAGGCTTTTTAATGGGTTTTCTGCACAGTTTGAGGGTTTTTTAACATTTGGGGTTAATTAATAAATATGAATGGATTATAATATATGAAGAGGTTTTTATAGTTAATCTCCAAATATTAAGGAGTCAAACACACTAAAATGTACCAAATAGCATGAAAACACCATAGAATCTTCTTTTTAATTGAAAGATGAAGGCCCTTTTAAGATGTAAATGAAGGATCCTCCAGCCCCTGCCGGCGACCACTGTAATGCTGTGAAACGGAGGCTGTCAGGGGCAAGTGCTCTTACAGGGATTTCACCCACAGCAGATGAAGTTGTAAATCCACTGCAGTGGCTGAGTGACACATCAGAACGAAGGCAGCACCAATTACACCAGGGAGAGCTGGGACGGTTCGCTCAGGGCATGTCTCGTTATTTCCACAAGTCAAATAAATAAATAATGAATAAAGAAATTATATTGTCAACTGTTCCAAGCCCCTGCCGGGTAAGCAGAAATTATTTGCAGTTCTTTAGTCACCATGGGACAGGAGAGAGACTCCATTTTCACTCAGATAGACGTGTAGAGGAAAATGTGACCTTACTCATTAGTTACATCATTTGCATTGTTTTCTTCATCTGACACTGCAGGTGTCTGCCTGTAGTGTTGCAATTTGATGGAATCCTTATTCGAAATTCACAAGTAGCAGTAAAAGACAGATCATTCTATCATTATTTTTTAACTGACCACCATGTGCATGTGTGTCTCCACTATATGAGGCTGATATGATTCCACATGCTCTCACGGAATAAGTGACAGCAGGAAATGGCACCCACTGTCAGATATTAGACACTTTAATAACCAATCTCAAGCTTGTATTGAATTAAATTACCTGGAATTTAAAACCAATCCAAAACATCATTTTGAGAAAAAACTTCTTACAGTGAAGAAGATTTTAGCTGCTGCACTTTGGTAACTCATTGCAATGCAGCAGCTTTCCTATGGGGGGCACAATGTGAACAAGCAAAATTAGGATAACCAACAGAGCCTGGAGATAAAAGAGGACTACAGTAGGTGCAGTTCACCTCGGCCCCGTGCATTCAGACTCACCTCTCTGATTCATACTTTGTGCAGTGGTGGCAGTGAATGGCAGGGCTGTAGACCAGGACCAGGCCACTACAGGAGTCGTCAGATAAGGTTAAAAGGGATGGCAGTGGCAGCTGTTGTTATGTATACACTATAAGTCTAAAAGTATCTACTTTTGTTTTGTGGCTGTTTTTCATGGTTTTGGTTGGGCCCTCTAGTTTTAATAAAGGTAAATCATACAATACTTTAGTGGACAAGTTAGATTTCTAATCAATTTAGCCTTCTTACAATTGTTATACAATATTATATGTTTTTAAAGAAAATAATTAAATGTGTGTATTAAAACACAAACATACTGTGCTAAAGTATTTCCAAAAAGAAAAATTTGAGAAATTAAAGAAAAGAAAATTACAAATGATGAATTACATATATGTGATATATGATCGCCCTGTCAAGTTGATTGATCATCCATATTGATTATTTATCCCATCAGTTAGACATTCTGTCCATTACACCGGCTGCTTCTCAAGGTTGTACCTCTATTATGTAATTCTTATGACTGTATTGTTATTCTTATTTGCCCCAGCCAAATGGCATAATATTCTATTTAATTATACCCTCATATTCACGGTTTACTCTCAGATGTTGTTGATTTTTAATTCTAATGCTCTGTTAACACCCAATGTTTTAAAATGACATGCTCAAATGCCACATATGGGTGTATTGTTCAGTTGTCCACATACTTTTGGCTACGTAGTATATATGATAATATGTGCATGTAGTGTGTTATGTGTGCAGGTTAAGTGTGTTTTATGTTCTGTCTGCATATTGCAAGATAAGCCTATAGAATATGTGCAAATACTGTATGGACACAGGTGTGTCTATATTCATCTGCATAATGTATTTATTATATGCATGGGCATTTTCAGGTTTGTATGTCCGGTATTTTCATGGTTTTGTATGTTTGCAGCAGATATGTTTGCATTTGCATGTTTGACTGTGTGTGTGTGTGTGTGTGTGTTTTGAGCGGTGAGTAACAGAGGGCTGAGCTCAGCCACTCTGGGTCGTTTATGATATACATCTGCGTCTGACCTGGGCTCATAACCCTGTCACTTTAGAACACGACATTATGAATAAACAATTTCATTCCTGGAAAGCCACACTGGCTGCTGAAGAATGGCCTCCTTTCAGATTAATGACTGCAATGGTCTAATCAGATGAAAAAAGGGGCTGCCTGGGGCAGGGAAATGACTGTCCATTTTCACAGGTAATTTGCTTAATGCCCCCTTATTAGGATCAGCATTGTGATGCTGTGCCGCAGCGGCAGACCGACAGCCACGTTGGGTTTGCTCATGAAATACAGCTCCATCCGCTTTCCTCTGGGGCACAATTCCTAGTTATTATATTTCACCCCAGATCACTTGTAATTATAACAGATTTAAGTGTTGTCTCCACAATAAGCCTGCCCCTGCATTATATAAACCCCACTGACTCACGCGTTTGGAGTAAACATCTCTTCCTTCAAAAATGCAAGTGCTTTGTTTCCAAAAATGTCATGATCCCTGCTCGCTCTCTGTTCACTTGGAGCCAATCAAGTCCAACATCAAGATGGGGCTTTGATTTAGCATTCCAACACGCTGATGGTGCTGTACCTCTACCGGCTGTGGCTGTGTCGCTGGCGGGATCGTGCGTCCTCAGTGGGGACAGTCTCCTTCCTGCTGTTGAAATGTGACTCGGGGTGACAAGCAACTGGGGGTAGCAGTATGTCGCCGGTGAGGCCTCCCCGTATATTATGAGTCTAGACAGTGGCGACAAATACTAAAGAGGAGAATGAAGCAATAGAAATATATCAGTGTTTGAGTCAGGATTGTCTGGGGGGGGGGGTCAAATGTGCTTTTATGACTCCCTAGTTCTTTTCCAGGGGGTCACTACTCCACCAAAGCCAGACAATAAATAATAATCTGAAAACTGTACACCGCTGGGTGTTAAAAAAAAAAAAAAATAACTATATGAGAGCTGATATTGGACATATTACAGTAGAACATGGCACTGTCATGGAACATGGAACTGGTGGCTCAGATGGTAGAGAAAATCAAGTTGAATCATTGAAGTGTCCATGGGCAAGACACTGAACCTCAGTTTGCTCCCCAGCTTGGTTAAATGGAAACACCTGGAATTTGGTTAAACTGACCAAAACTCCTGGAAATAATTTATGTTATCCTGGAAAATTGTAATGATATTTAAGCCCATTGCCTACATAAACCTAGGTACATATTAAATTTAAAACTTGACTGTTGGTAAGATAAGCTGCACACTATGACACTTCAAAGCTGGTTTAGCAAGCGCAGAACAAAAATATGTTCCTTTTTATTTGGCTCCCCTGTGAGGCGGAATGGACTTGCAGCGATCATTTCTGCGCCCAGTCTATTTGTGTCAGAGCCATAAGCAGGATTCTGAGTGAGCCCACTGGAAATGCTGTACATGTTCAAGGCTTTTCCACCTTTAGCTTTGAATTTCATCTCACTCAGATTTTTTGTTTTTTTAACAAATTTCACCCCAGGGATCAATGAAGTATTTCTGATTCTTATTCTGATCTACATGCATATAGCCTATTGATGATCACATTTGTTGTTGTGGCTGTTAAACACATGCACAGCGATGTTAAATAACAAACAGACGTTCTCGCCAAACACTCCCAAATCAGAGTTGAAAAGAGTCTGTTTTGTGCTGTTCACACTGATCTGAATCAGATATGAAAAAAGTCTGATTTGTACTTGCAGTGTGAATGTAGCCTTAGATACACAAAGCTAGATTACTGTAACATTTTACTTACTGTAATTTCCTAAATTCAAGCCATATCCCCAGGAAAAAACACCTAAAATAACATACCCAAAATGAATCAGGAATATCTATTTTTTACAGATAGATAAGAAAATAAAGCTATCTATTTTCCAGAGCAAATGATGAATGAAGATTTTTATCCTCTCCTAGTATAAAATCTAAATCTAGTTCTTTACAAGCTCTTTATTTGTCATATTACAATAAAGCAGTCAATTGGCAATTAAAAATCTCAGGTTCCCTCCAACAACATTCAAGAAAATCACACAAGTAAAACAGAAAGTCAAAGATGTTAGTTGAAGTTTGAAGTAAAATAAAATGTATATATATATATATATATATATATATAACCATTATAACCATTATCCCATTGATACTGATGAAACTGATTGTCTTCTCCCACTCCATGTTTACTCAACTTTTTCATACAAAAATGCCTTCACATGTGTTATATGTGAGTCATGTGCTTCACATAACAAAATGAAACAACACATAAAACCAAAAATTAACAACAATTAATAAAATATTGCAAGGCTAAATATACAATAAAAACAAAATGTAAAACCAAAAAAATAAAAGTCGGTAGAAAAATAAACACCAGGGAAACAAATAATGAAAAACCAATCATTAAAACGTAAACCAAGCCTATAACATTATTCCAAAGTAAAAGCCAGATTAAAAAAATAGGTCTTTAATTTCCTTTTAATAAATACTTTTTTATTATTGTTTATTTTCAAAAGAGAAGGGCATAACACAATTCAAAGACACTAATACAAGAAGTAGTATCCACTTCCCTCTACACACCCCTCCAGAATACCCACCCAGAATAGCGACATCCCCCCTCCCTCAGTGTCCCAACACGATCTTCTACATTACATACAGTACAAATAGTGATACAGCACATAGTACATCGGTCATATCAGTGTCCTATAGGCCAAAGTAAGTGCACAGAAATAAACAAAAAATTACAAAAATTCAAATAAAGACATATTTCTCAACTCAGTAAATCTTTAACCACTGCCACCGTAGAGGTCCAGGTTCAGATTGTTTTCTGACTAGCTCCATGCATTCTTGCTACAGACAACTCCATGTAGAGTATGCTCAAAAATGATTGAAGCCACTGGGTGCGTGTGAGTGCGTGGGGGGGCTTCCACCGCAAGGCCAGCATTCTCTTAGCTGCAGTCAACCTCGCTAATAGAGTGCAGTTCCGAGTAGAGGACAGGTTCAATGATGAGGTGTCATTTAGAAGCAGTATTTTAGGAGAACATGGTATGTCTACCTCCAATAGATCTAATAAAGTGGAAGATACTAATTTCCAAAAGGACGCCACATCAGGACACTCCCAATACATATGTAAGAATGATCCCACACGACCCAGAGAGCATAGATCACAAACAAGCGAATATATGAGCTTCATGAAGTATCTCTTTCTTGGCGTTAGATACATTCTATGTATGAGTTTGAAGTGTAGAAGTTTATGATTAAGGTTCTTTGATGTTTCGTCTAAATTGTTCCAGACAGTCAACCAACATATTTCGCCACTGGGTAGATCAAGGTCACCGGTCCACAATTGATGAACAGCCAGAGGTCCACAAGAGGATGCTAGTAAAAAAGAGTAAAGAGCAGAAACCAGGCCTCTCGACCTTACTCCTACATCTAACAACGTGTGTAGCTTGTGAGTGGGGAGGGGAGAACCCCAGGGCACACCTTACACTCGCATCGCAGATCTTAGGCGCAAATAGAGGAAAAAAGATGTACCTGGTATATCATAAGTAGCTCGCAGATCAGTAAACAACCTCAGACCCGCATCATCACAGACATCAGACAAGACGTTAACCCCTTTCTCACTCCACTCCCTGAAAGAGAAAGGAACCCCACCAGTAAGTAGAGAGTAGTTATGAAATATAAGACTTTATGCATGCCACTTCAACATAGAGCCGGTCACCCTCTCCACTGAGTGCCACACAGTCAAAAGGAACGACATAATGGGGCCCAGCTTTAGTTTGGAGCGTTTAATGGAAAGGCCTGAGTGTATTAAATCTTGAAGACGGTGAGGGGAGGCCAAATGTTCTTCTATAGGTCTCCATGATAGTTGTATCTGGGGGTCCAGCCAATTGGAAAGCAGACACAGCACATAAGACCAAGAATAACATTTAAAATTGGGGACAGCAAGACCCCCATTCCGTTTGTTGCACTGAAGAGTAGTTAGCTTGATGCATAGATGTCCCCCACCCCAGATAAACTTCGATATTATACTGTGCATCTTGTCCCAGTAGCCTTTAGGCGGGGGAAGGGGTATCATATTAGAATAAAAGTTCACTCTTGGAAGGACGTCCATTTTGATTATGGATACACGCGTTTGTAAGGAGTTTGGGAGCTGCGTCCACCTCTCCAAGTCCCCCTCCACCCGTTTCATAATACACTGGAAATTTTTGCTAGAGATGGAGAACAAGGAGGGAAAGACATCCACGCCCAAGTATTTAAAGTTCCGAACCACTGGTATGTGTGTTGGCAATGTGGAAGTGTCGAGAGATGAGTTAAGGGGCATCAGTGAAGACTTAGTCCAGTTAATTTTATAGCCTGAGAGCCCAAACACCTCCAATACTATCGGAATACATACTGGGGCATTATTTATGTATAACAGAATGTCATCTGCGAATAATGATATATGATGTGAAGTGTTACAAAAGGATATGGGCGAGAGAGAGGGGTGTCGCCTAATTGTCTGCGCAAGAGGCTCGAGGGAGAGAGCGAACAAAAGAGGAGACAGAGGGCAGCCTTGACGGGAGCCTCTTGATACTGGGAAGGGGGAGGAAAAAATGTTGCTTGAAAAGACCATAGCTGAAGGATTAGAGTAGAGTACCTTAATCATCCTAATATAGTTAGTACCAAGACCAAAAGCTTTCAAAACCAGCCAGAGATAGTTCCATTCAAGTCTATCGAAGGCTTTTTCAGTGTCCAATGATGAGCACATGGGGACTCAATATCTTTAGAAAAATATAACGTATGGAGAAGTCTATGCAAGTTATCAGCTGCGTGGTGCGTTTTTATAAACCCAGTCTGGTCATGATGTACTAATTTAGTCGTGAGTGTCTCAATCCGTGAAGCCAGGACTTTAGCATATATTTTTATTTCTGAATTCAAAAGTGACAGGGGTCTGTAATTGCCTCAGAGGGAGGGATCCTTATTCGGTTTAGCGAGAACGGTGACAATAGCAAAGTTGGTGTCCCGGTCAAATGAGCCCTTATCCAGAGCTGTGTAGATCATATCCAGCATGAATTGACCTAGCTGCTCCCAGAAAAACTAATACAATTTAGGGGGTATTCCATCCCACCCTGACGATTTCCCCCTTTTCATCCTCTGAATGGGCTTTTTTAGTTCTATCAGTGACATCCTTAATGCAACGAGACATCTCAGTTTTTATTTCGTCGAGTCTTCCATTTAGTCCTGCAAACTGCGTCGACATAAACTCTCGCTGTTTTTCCATGGCCGTCTCTAGCATGGCGGTTAGCTTGTTTCCCTGCTCACCCTTGTCTTCGTCAGACGACTCGTGGTTGGGGTCAAGAGGCCTGGCGGACTTTCCTGGCTTCGGCATCTCACAGGGTGGATGTTTAAATGTCACAACACGCTCAATAATAAAGGTTAAGTTAAATAGAAATGGGGGGAATAGGAGCGGGAGCGAAAGCGCTACGCAGCCATCCTCTCTGCAGGTCATGTGACCTCCCTCCTTTTGAAAATACTGATAGAGCTTGCCGTTCTAATATACAACTAATATTAAAACACTAAAATACAAACTTCATGATACAATCTACAAAGACATACTCAGGTGGACTCCATGTTTTGGCCCTGTATACTGTTTCTATGTTGACTATTTACTGGGATTTCTACTTCGAAACACTGTTTATTATCCAAAACGTTTTTTTTATACAAGAGAG
>NW_023340246.1:574356-578667 GCF_004916995.1 Morone saxatilis
ATTTTTACATTATTATTATTATTTTTTTTTTTTTTAGTAAGTAAGAAAGATAAATTAAATACATATGTGCTATGTAGCTGTGTACCTATGGTAACAATGAAACAACTCCCATCTGACAAATAAAGCTGAAGATATCAGATATGATCTAAATCTATCCTCTCGCTCTAAGTGGGTTTCAGACTACAAACAGCCCTGCTTTAAAACAGAGCAGGGGGCTGTGTTGGCTAGCACTGAGACAATGATGAGCTTGACTGACTGGTTAAGTAAATGCTGATATAGCTTTTAAAATCTAAAAATAAAAAAAGCCTGCTAACAGCATTGATCCTGCTGTTTGTTTAATATGGGCCAATTGGCCGCAAGGAGGTTGCAGTTGATGAAACATTTTGTGTTTTCATCACTGCAGTGGCTCAAACCCTGATATACAGTACATAAATACATGCTCTGCTCAGCTGTAATCTTACAGTCGCTGATTCAATCATTACTCAGATAAAGGTGGAATGAAAACAACTGGAGAGCAAAAACAAGACCCTCATGGTTGCCTTTTGACAAAGGAGTAAAATTGGCTACAAACTGAACAAACCAAAATTCAATACTGGCAGAGAAAGCTAACCAAGCCTTTTCTCTGCAGAAACAAGCAGCAACAATCATTCCTCTCTTTGGACTAATCTGATTTACATGGAAGAAGTTTGAGGAGGCCCACTTTCTCGCGCTGCCACATTTCCAAGGCACAAATGTCATAATAAGGGCAGACGGCCGTACGAATTTGGAGGAGAGGTAACTTTATTGAATTTACAACTTCAGGCTCCCCAGATTAAGCACATAGCGAGGCTTGCAGGCGGGCTGAATGGGGATGAAACAGACGAGGTGTAGCGATGTATTTGTATTCACAGGGCCCTGCTCAGGTGTTCAGAGATCTACAGTAAAGCCTGACAGATCAGCTTTGGCACAGGAGAAAGGACAAATGTTTTGTCAGGATATAGAATTCCATTGGAACTCCTTGGGCTCAGAAAGCCATTTAAACCCCAATTTCAGTGCTCACAAACAAGGGCAGAAGGCATCTGGCACAGTGAATGAGATTTTAACGCAGCGATATTACAATATATAGAATGTCTGTTGCGTCCATCAGTCTAAATCTCACTGTAATGAGATATAAAATCTTATCATCTGCATTTCGTCGTCAGTGAATTGAGGATTTATTTCAATCAAACCAGAGTTGGTGATTGTTGGAACAGTGGAAATATTACAGCTGTTTATTAATCAAAAGATCTAACTCTGTAGGGATCTTTTACATAATATTGCCAGACACTGAGAATGACATATTTAGGTCCATTTGTCCCCAAGGATTATGTAAGCATAGCAGCCTGTTTTGCAGCTATTTTCTCATCTAACTAATTCACAGTTAGATGAGAAATCACCAATGCTGGTTTTCGACCAAACCAGCGTTGGTGATTGTTGGAAAGACTGTGGAAAAGCTGAGTTTTATTT
Organism: Morone saxatilis; assembly: GCF_004916995.1. Taxonomy (NCBI): domain Eukaryota; kingdom Metazoa; phylum Chordata; class Actinopteri; family Moronidae; genus Morone; species Morone saxatilis. The sequence goes on from NW_023340246.1 coordinate 575,842, forward strand.
TTTTTTATATTTATTATCTACTAGGTAAAATGACTGGTTTTGTCAATGGAATTTGGTCAGCTGTGGTGGCCATTATTTTGGTGTGACATGCTGTGCTCTAGTGTGACATCTAGTGAATTTTGTATATGTATCCTTTAAACATACAATATGTGATTTCTGCCACTAGGAGGCCTCTCACATCAAAACAATAAACAAAGATGAAGTTGTGACATGGTAAAGTACCGGGGAATCATGGGAGTCCACCATTGCTGTCACTGCAGTCAGCTTCTTCAGGTTAGGATTCCTTCAGTGTTCATGGCTTAGGAGGTTTTTACCAGGGGCCCAATTATCCACAGAGGTCTCCTCCTCTCCAAAACAAACGGACCCGCTGATTAAAACCGCTAAAAACACTGAACCTTAAAAATCACTGCTTCTCCCACGCTGTTGGACACAGAACACAACTCAACTACATATAGAACATAGACCTTGAGTTTATAGACATTTTCATGCCAGTTATAACCAGGTAAAGTTTAAACATACAATCAGCTGGTGCAGCAGGCTCTTGCTTCTCTCTGCAGCTTAGATAAATAAAGCCCACTATTTACTTGCTTCACACTGCTTCTCAAAAAAGAGAACAAATTCACACCAACACCCAGAGGTGGTAAAGAAACAGACTCGATAGACACGTCTCACCTGAAATTTTCACCAGTGCTGTGCACCCTACTGTAGCGGGCCGTCACAATCCCACCCCTGTCTCGTTTTTTGAAGATTTCCTGGGAGGCCGGCCTCATTTCACTTTGATAGAAATAAAGTTGGGAAGCAGAGCCGTTCAATTACACAGCTCAGGCCCACCAGGAGGGAAGTGACACCACATCCGACACTCACACAAGCCTGCGGAGACGCAGGGGGACTGGGAGGGAAGAGGGGGCGGAGGAGGAGGAGTAAAAGAGGAGACAGGAATGGAGAGCAGGAAGGGGTGAGAGGGAAAGCGACAGAGACAAAGAGCGTCCACAATATACAGTGTATAATGAGTGCTTTGCAGAATGGTTGGCCGACAAGCCCCAGAGTGGAGATAATTATGGTATGGCAGCAGCAATGAATCTCAGCAGCATGAACAGATCTGCTATTCTCCTCTCTATTTGTCTTTGGCCCTGTGAAGCCCTCCGGTCTGTAGCCTGACCTAAAGATTACCTCTCAACACTCGCCTCAGCTATGATGCAGCAGTTTCCCTCAAAAGGCTGGTTTTAAACCTTTCGCAATACATGTCTTTTACCTTTTGGCCTTATCGATTCAATAAAAGCAAGTTGAAAAGGCGAGGATTTCTGGCAACAATGGTGTTTTTGGGTTGTGTCGCAGCCTGGAACATGAGAATGGGTAAGGCTCACACAGCCACAAAGCACTGTATGCATATCCCAGTGTTATATCAGGATCATAAGCACAAAGACAAAGACAGTATAGAGAAATAATACTGAGTCGGGCAGGCTAAATGATAATACGTTTGTTTTTGGCTTGTGGGCCCAAAACTCTTTTGCATGTCACAAGTAAGTCCTGACAATCGAAATTTTGTGTTTTGAGTCCTAAAGTAAACTAAATGTATTTTACATTTTTAAATAGAGGAACAGTTGTAAATGTACTTTGTAATTTTTAACTTCAAATTTATTTGTCCTTCAAATACATTTTATAACATTTGAAGGTAAAAGGATCAGGTGTACCTCAGGGACGAGGGTTGGAGATCCTAAAAATGGGATGAATGGGGTGAATTTTTATAGAACTCACTTGTTTAAATTATATTAAGGCTTAAAGTTATGCCTAAATAAGGGCGTGGCACTTACAGTTGGCTGTCCTGTTGAACTACAAAAACACACAGTCCACCTGCGATATTAGAGTGATGGTACAGACAATCTGTGGCTGAGAATGGACAGTGGTTTGCAGAGAGCACTTTAAACAGACAACAGCCGAAAGATTAAATTTGGGTATTTTGCAGGTAATGTACACCATTAACGTTTGCTAAGTGACATAATCATGCTGTTGAAGAGGTTTCTGAGAGATAAAGATTTATAGTCTGTTCACCTTGGATTGATTCAAAATATGTCCCTTGTTAGCAAAATCACAAGTTGATTTGCTGCAGTAGTATATATATATATATATATATATACTTATATACTTATATATATATAATAAATACAATATAATTTGTAAGATTGGACTTGGGGAGGATATCAGGTCGAGTCAAAAGGCTAAGGTCTGAGTGAAGTTACAACTGCAAGAGGTGCAAGTCATGTGACTCGAGTCACCGATGTTTGCCGATGTTTCTTCATTTTAGCATTTTATTGGTAACTTGTTTTTCAAAACTGGATTATTTTGTCCTTTATATTTGTTACTATATTCAGATGATCTTGCTTTAAGGGAGTATTTGACCGAACTGGGTCAAACACCTATATAACCCAGGTGTTTGACCCAGTTCGGTCAGGTGGTGTCTATACAAAAACTCTTCATCACACGTTGAGTATTACATGATGAAGATGTATAATTACTGCACTCCATGAATCTTTGTTAGGAGGATCTATTCAATTTACAAGTGCTTAAAATTATGAAGTCCCCCTCTAGTCAGTGTTTCTTCTTGTTCCTAAACTGTGATGTTTGAATGCTATATGTGCAGAATTTGACTCGAGAAGGATGTTTTCACATTCATCTGCTAAAGTGGAAAGTTTCTCTGAGCTCATTCAACAGCATGATTTGTGACATCACAAAAAGTTTAGAAGTCAGTCCTGGTACAGTATGCAACTTGTACAGTGTGATGTAGAAACTTGAAGCCACCAGTGTGCATCCACTGAGAATGGACTTTAC
>NW_023340246.1:578686-582130 GCF_004916995.1 Morone saxatilis
CATCTTGTGTCCAGCAGGAAAAAACAACATTTGCATATTCGTAGATTTTTGAATTTTTAATGAGGTAGAAGGAGTAGATGACTTTTTAAGGATTTTAATGTGTAAATTATACTTTATTTAGCAGAAAAACATATCAGACACACATTATTGTTCCAAACAATTGTTTCTATGTCATAATATATGTCTTGAGGGGCTCTTTAAGGGTTACACACATGCAGAAATGCCCAAATCCAAATATACCAATAGACTTAACTACACAAGCGCATACTGTACACAAAAAGGGAGACACACAAGCCTCTTCATGCACCCACCCATCTACTCATACATGAACACACACACACACACACACACACACACACAGGCACACACAGTGCTGGAAATGCCTCAGACTTCCTGGGGGACTCAGCTTGCTACCATTACGCCGCCAGAAATGAATCATCTGCTATTGATTTCTGCACACTCTCCTCCACTAGCGTATTCATCACAGCTCGATTTCAGAATCTCTCTCTTTTCCAACCATTTCCATAAAAGCCTTTTGATTGATCCTCGAATTGCGCCAGACTCTGTGTTTTACTCCTGTTTGGTTTCCAGGCGGTAGCAGGATTTGTCCCTTGATTATTTACAGGGTGAACAAGCCTGTGGCGCTGATTAATTTCCACCTAATTGTAACCTGTGTGCGCTGTATTGATTTTCTAGACATGGTTTCACCCAGAGCTGCAAATTAATAATATCGCAAAGACAAATATGTCTAAAACTTTAACCTAACTCTTACAATTGATGACTATTATAGAAAACAATCATTTCTTTGAAGGTAAATATTGCTTTTCTGACAAAAGCGGCCTCAGCCCCCAATTTGACAATAACAAATACATTTCAGGAAGCACTGAACACCACATCACCTTATTTCTACCTGAGTGTATAAACTGTGAATATTGATTTGCCTCTGGCTGGCCTGCTTAGGAGGTGAAGAAGCCATATTGCAAAGAGAAATAATGTTTAACTCGACTGCTGCACTTATCAAAGGGAGGACATTTGAGCTTATAAAATATTCTGCTAGTTCAAACACTGATGGTGCTCTGCTTTAATATAAACAGTGACTGTTATGTGTAATGTCTAAAAGGCACTTGCCATAGCTGGTAGTATAGAAGTAATGTGGAGGTGGGTATTAATTTACTCTGCATTCAATTTAAAAGTTAGAGGTTGAATATTCACCACTGGTGGGTGATAATTATAACCTCTTGGCATTACAGTGGTCCAACACACGAAACCAGGGGTGAAACACAAAGGTCGGTGAGACTGAATGAACCCAATGTATAACACTCAGTTCTCCATATTACAGCCAATGTTTTTTTAATAAAATTTAAAATAATATATGAATACACTTCCTTACAGCTGGGGGAGAAATTAAAAAAAGATTGGTCAAAATCAAAGCAGGGCTTTATGGGGCCAGCTCCAATAACTGAATGCTACATTTACGATAAGACAACTCATTAATGTTTTTTTTTTTTAGGAAAAACCCTAATGACATCATCAGAATTAGTTTTTTTAAACCATACTAAGGGTGTGCCACTTTTTAAAATTCCCTCCAGGAAGTTGCGATATTACGATCACAACAATTAACACAAATTCAACCAATACCCGTGAATTCTGCATGACCCTGCAATTTTGTCACTGCATCTTTTCCGCAAATTCAACCATTCGTTTCCTGCACAAAACATTGAGCCATACGTCCCCAAACTCATGTCCTTGTAGTTGATGCAGACGATGCAGGCATGTGTGACACAAACTCATATTTATACTCCAAACAGTGCGATTTTATTCTCACAGGAACAAGTTGCCTTTGATTTATAAATACTAAAACTGCTGTTATCGTAAGAAATATTATCTGCAATGGTTTGGCTACTCAGGGTAGATACAGTTTTGTTATTGGAACTTGTTTTGGCTGTATGCAGCAAGCCTTCAGGAAGTACTTAAGTAGCGTCAGTGCCTTAATATAACAGTAATTTACATAGGATTTATATTTTTTCTGTTAGATTAACATTATAAAGGAAGTCATGATAACCAGTTTCATCATAATGTGGTATGTGCAAGGTGAACATAAATGTATATAAATACAGGAAACCAAAGCCACATCCTCTGAAATATAATGAATGTTGAACCTAATTGTATTTTAAGGATTATAAATGTGTTCTGTGTAACGCTGTGTCATGTAAGGCACACTGTAAACTGCAATGTTGACTTGACAGCATATAACTGCATCTCAGGAAGCAAAAAGGCTTGAGAAATATTTCCAGGGAACTGCTCCATTGCACTTTCCTTCAATCAAATGGGAGTTTCCTACATTCCAGCATGCCTGGAATGTAACATTTATTACTGCTGAGGGCCAGTGGGTGCATACTGACCCCAGTGGTAATTATACTGATAGGCAGGTATAGTACTGAGTAATAACCCCAAAAAAAGTAGGGCTGGGTAGCTGTCCTTGATACTTATGTTGTACTTTTTTTTGCAGAACATGGATTTGCTGTCTTGCTCTACTAACAGAGACCTTTCCTTTCACGTTTTGGAGGTGGTTCAAGTGACTAATTGGGCCCATTTTTCCCCGGACATGTGTGTTCCTGCTAATTCCCAGTGTGGTGCCTTTGGAGGTGACTTGATGCAGCGTCAGGAGCTGATCGGGGGGCCGACTGGAGGACCACTGTGGGTCCCATTGTGAGGATTAATAGGAAGCATGCTGCTTCTCACCTGGAATTAGCATAACTGCAATTGCATAGCAGGGAATTGGCAATGGCAGGCCCTGATGTAGCAGAACAGGAACTATCCAAGGTGCATGACGCTCCACTAAAGATCACCCTAACACTGGAAATCTTTATGACATTACACTGTCTGAATGTAAAACCCTGGAAATGTGTGGCAAATTTTGTTTTCCATGTCAATCATCCTCCATGTTTCTTTCAGCATGAGGCCATTGTTTGCCGCGTTATGAGCCAGACAGCAGTCAGACTTCAACAAAGCGAGGATGAGATCAAATATACACAGCAGGTAAAGAGATCAAAGCGGGTTGCTGTTCGCCGTCTTGTGAGCAGGACTTGACTTCACAGAAACCTGCTCTTACCATGAAACCAACCGCATGCTGACAGGTAAATGGACACCAGCTATTCAAATGCACTTTCCCGAGGAGGTGATGGATGAATTCTTTTTATCATCCTTCACCTGTCACTTCCCATTGTAAGCCTTCACTCTTTCCAGGGTTTAGGGGAGCTTGTCTGGAGTTTTCCATATGGAGTGGACAAATCACAAGGTACCCTATGAGATCCTTTAATGCTAAAAGGCTGCACAAACACAGTCTAGATCACTGGTTCCCAACCAGGGCCCTTGTACCTGAAGGGGTTTCTCCTGCAGTCACCAGGGAGTATGTGGAAAGTTTGTAGTGTAGCTCAACGTATT
>NW_023340246.1:582139-582339 GCF_004916995.1 Morone saxatilis
GGGGGGGGGGGGGGGGAGGTAAATTACTGTATCGGTTGTTGAATCGGGATTGAGTGGGCATGAAAACTACATTACCAAACAAGCAGAGAGGTCTAAACACTTAGCTAAAAGTAATGGCTTAAAGTGGTTTGCTAAAAGTGGTAGATAAATTAATGACATGGCTATTTAAAAGTAGCCAAATGCATAAACGATTGATCTCA
>NW_023340246.1:582439-582662 GCF_004916995.1 Morone saxatilis
TTTGGTGCCTAAACCTAACCAAAGAGCGACCGCAACAGGCTTTATTTTGATTTTTTTAACTGGCCGTTGAATAATTATTATTGCTAACGTGAGTGCACAATGACACTTGTTGGAAATGTTGCCTAGGTAAAAGCTAAAAGTAATGGCTAGATAGGTGAAACATCCAGAGTAACCACTGACATTTCAATTGCTTGAACAGACATTTAGGAGGCTCTATTGTCAG
>NW_023340246.1:582793-586379 GCF_004916995.1 Morone saxatilis
TTTTTATTTACAAAGGGAGCGGGTCCTCTTCTACAGAGGGTGCCATGTTGAACTGTCATGTTTTGACGATAGTCTACAGTACAAAGGGCCTTATGCGTTTTTACGTACACCATAGTTTCTCCTACATATTTGGTGGGCTGAGCTGGATTTAGTTGGTTGCCATCTCCACACTGGTCCTTTAAATAGCTTCCAGTTTAAAATTTAAATGAGCATACTTGGAACATGACTGGTGGTGTCTACGGAAGGGTACCTCATGTGACAGTTCTGTTGGGGTACGCCTGAAAAAAAAAACGGTTGGGAACCGCTGGGCTAGACGACCTTTCTTTGAACTCTAGCTGTTTGTCTCACAGCTGATTAGAGAGACTTGCATATCTGAAAGACTATTTATTCCCCTTCTCGTTTCATCTCCATCTGAAGTTTCCTGACATGCCGAAGGGGTTGTGAATCAATGTGAGATCTGGGGAAGAGCATTACTGTGATAAGTTTATTCCAAAGACATGAAAGGGAATGCCATAATAAGCCGTCTGCCCCAAAGTATTTTAGACTGAGAGAGCGTGTGAGAATTTTAATCTCACAGCTGTCTTCTCTTGTAGACTCGGCCCCCGCCAACAGATGACATCTTTTGCGTGACAAATGAGAACTTCATGGCGTATCTAGGTTTCATTTGGAGGCAGGCGTGCATTTTGAAAGAGGAACAATGAGTATTTAACCACAACTCATTGTGTCTCTCCGTGTAACAGATAAACGTCTAAGAATACAATTTCATCCAGAGCGTGGTATCGACAGGCAGTAAGTGGGTTGTTGTGCGTGCGGCTGTAGCTGGAGGAATTCACCGGTTCTGAACGTGCGCCCTCGTCAAGTGTGACAACAGCACCTCTCTAACAGCTTGTTATACAGCAAGTGTGAGGGCGACCCAGCGGGAGAAGTTTTCACTGGCATGCAACATGGTTTTCACATTTCTTCACGCTCTGAAAGGCAGAACTTGAAAAAACAATAGAGACACACATAACATATTCCATACATGTTAGAGATCTGTATGACAAAGGAGATGGGAGAATGAAGCCATGTGGTTAAACATATTCTGCCTCTACTCAAAAATCAGGGTGTCTTCTTTCTGCTACAGTGTGCTGTTTGAATGTTGTATGTGCAGAAGAACAAGAGATCTGGATGAATTTAGAGCAGATTATTTCCTGTGAATATCGATTTCCCAGTTTCCCAGGTATTTTATACAATTCTGTGTCTATAATTTCTAACAATCATGATATTACAAGTATAAACTTGAAACCGGTCATACTAAGAATGGACTTCACAGTGAAGTAGGAGACATCTTGTGTCCAGCAGGAAAACTTTAGAAATAAACAACATTTGCATGTTCAGAGATTCTGGAAGTTTCAATGAGGTAGAAGGAGGCCTTTAATTGCCTTTATTCAATAGAGACAGCTGAAGATAGACAGGAAAGGTGGGCAGAGAGAGAGGGGATGACAGGCAGCAAAGGGTGGCAGGTCAGATTCGAACCCTGGGCCGCTGCAGCAACTCCGTACATGGGTTGCCAGCTCTACCGACTGAGCTAACCGAGCGCCCGAAGGAGGACTTTTTAAGGATTTTAATGTGGAAATTATACTTTTCTCTGTATGAAAGCACAGTATCATATTGCCATAGCTGTTGGTGAAGTGTGTGTCTGGCATCATACATGCTGATACAGTAACATGCTTGCATAGATGTCTTGCTGTGGTGTGCTGTGCTGTAAGGAACCTCTAACTTTCACAAACTGTAGCCTCTTTTCAAAACAAAAAGATCTTGTGAGCTCACCTGCAACCCATCAATGGCTCTTTGAGCTAAAATGTTTTATATCATTGACTAATCTCATTCTCAATTCATCAGCAGAGCCAAGATCGAAAATTGGCAAATATTACACCACTCCAGATATAATGGGATGGCAGTAAGAAATCAGTAAGTGCAGCTGGACAGTGTTATCTGACAAAGAAACACAAATCACTTGTTGACTATAAGTAGTTTAACATCAGGGCAGTAAAGTTAGATCAGCAGCAGCACACCAGGTTCGGCTGAAACTACAGTAACATACCGTTAAATACATTCAGAACATTAAGGAGGTTTCATGCTCCCACAGCACTCGTCAGTATTAACTCTAACTTCTGTTTCTTTTAAAATGAGAACCCTGGATCAGACCTAGCGTGGCTAATATCAACATCTACATGCTAACTGAGCAGCTGGGTGTGCTGTTGGTGGTGAGAGGAAGAAAAAGGGGGGAAGGCGGACAGATAATTACTCCCCCTGGCCTCCACGTCTGTGCTCGCCATGGTGTTTACTTGAAGACAGTGGTGAATATTCCCACTGCATGCTACAGTAGTGTCTTCTGCTGGTTTCTCTTGAAGATAATCCAAAACACCCTAATGCTTGAGGGGGTTCACTGCTGGCTTCCAAATAATGTTCAAAAGTTCAAATCCAAAACTTGGAAAAATGTCTGATATACCACATAACTTCCTGAACTTAAATATTGGTATCCATGCAGCTTTAGGGCAGTGTTTTTTTAGGGCTTCAAAGTGAAGGTTATTCGATGCGATCTGGCTATTCATACCATTGTGGTTTGACAGAATGAACTACTGTTAGAATTCCACTGTCTCATCTTATTGTGTGGTCTATCTCGCAGCATTTTTCCAACAGCAATTTCCAACGCCTGTGGATCCTTCGCTGCCAAAACCTCTGCGTTATCCAATCTTGTGCTCGGCCTTCAAATCTTTTCTTTGACGAGGAGAGAAACTGCCAGGGCACTCATTTTCAAAAGCATCTCAACTTGAATTTTTGAAAGAAACTTAAAGGGAATTTGATCTGAATTACCCAGCAACAGATTTTCAGAAAATAATGTACTTTTACTTACTTATTTGTGAGTGGGTGATTCACTTTTTTCCCAGTGTAAATGGAACAAAAGCTGCTGATAAAAATTAGATCCTCACAGGAAAAGCCCTTTTAGTGAACTACTGTTTTTCACCATTCCAGACAGTCAGTCCAGAATGAAGTCCAGAATAAAGAAAAATCCGGAATAAAATCCAGAATAAAACTTTAAGATTATGTCTCAAATTATATTATACCCATATTGTGTATGCCAAAAATCAATTTCTTTGTATTTTTGTATCAAATCCAATAGTTTTTTTGATTGCTTACATAAGTGTTAAGCTTATCATATCTTGACATCTACCCTTCAATCAGTGTGGCTGTAAAGTAGAAAGGGGGTCAGTGGTGAAGAATATGGTAAGAGAAACAGTTCAGTCCATGGAGGTTATGGGTGGAGTGGGAGTTCAGGGGGAAGGGGGGTCTCCTCGATGCAGAGTTTAGCAGGGTGACAGCTGATGGGAAAAAGCTGTTCCTGAGCCTGCTAGTACGGGAACGGAGAGACCTGTAGCACCTGCCAGAGGGGAGGAGGGCAAACAGTTTATAGCCCTGCATGTACTAAAAGCCTGCGCGTCGCCAGATCTAAAAGCAGTGTCACATGCCTTTAGCAGGAGGCGGACCTCCTGGTTCATCCACGGATTCTGATTAGGGAACAAGTCATTGGACGTCTGGATCTTAA
>NW_023340246.1:586398-594585 GCF_004916995.1 Morone saxatilis
CTGAGCTAACGTTAGCAACAGCTCGGCTCACAGCCCCTCCGGGACGTCCTTTGATATCTTAAATATCCTAATGGTCGTTTTGTGATGCCATAGTGTATATTGTTTTGCACCTCTAATTTTATACTACAAAAATTTATTTTCTATTTTTAGTATTATAATGTTTGTTTGCTGTAATGTCTTTATTACATACACACTGTACTGTTGCCCTAAATATAATGATAAAAAAGCAGTAAAATGCAGCTATTTTATTTCTTGGGTTGAGTTCATCTATCGTTGTGTACTATTATAGCCTGTAGGGAAAGGATTCCATTTGAAAATCATGTATATTACAGTGATGACATAGCAACATTTTATTATGATTTAAGATTCGCCCGTACTATTGGCTTAGCTTAAGTCCCTTGGCAGTGGTGATTGGCCTTTGTATTCCTTCAACCCATAGTCTATGTCAGAGGCAACGCCTTTCCAGCTGACAGACCACTTCTGAGGAAGTTGATAAAGATAAATAACTTCTATTCAGGAAAATTTCCTGCATCATTAAACATGACAAACCTATTAGTTTGAAGAGGTTTGGAAGAGAATCCCAAAAGAAATCAGCTAAATCAGATCCACTGCAGTAATCATAAAGAGAAGGATAGCGCCTTGCCAGCCCAGTGGCATCAAAGGGGATATAGGGAACTTAACATGGCTCTTTGTGCATGAATAAACAGAATGACGATTCACTCAGCGTGCAGATAAAAGCAGCTCTCAAATGCCCTTTATTTTGACTTTCATTTTCGCCGTCACGAGTCAATTCACTTAATACCCATAACCTTTGCCGCCAGTGTGGCTTTGAACATTGTCTGATTCTGCGTTACCTTTCCCCATTAAAATACAATACATTAACAATACAGGATTCAAAGGGGGCAATCATAGGTAGTTTTGTCTGCTCCTGTGATGGCTAATAGGTGCCTTTTGTGACTCAGGAGGCAGACAATGTGACCCCTGAGCTAATATAGTTTATTTAAGAGATTAAAATTTGGCAGAGGAAGGGAAAGAATATTTGGCAAACAGGCTATTCCCTTTTCTTTTAACAAAGCCTATCTATATTATCATAAAGTTATCCTTCTGGAACACACAAAAAGAATAACCAGAATCATGTGTGAGCACCTGGTCCTGGACTTTTTATCTTTAAAGTGGACCTTTGGTGGTGCTAATGTGAAACTTTGGGTCCTGAGACCACCTGTGTGTTCAGAGAGCGATGGCTTTGGTTCAAATAAGAACGCCCGCAGAGCTGGACGTGCAGCCGCATACCTTTTGTTGTGAGTATATATTGACATTTCACACTCCAGTAAATGAGCAGGTCTTGGCCCTTGGCCCCCGGTGTGGGTACAGTGCCACAGAGCAAATTAAAGGCAGCTCAGGGGAAAAGACGGGAAATAGACATAGCCTCTCAGTTGGGCTGTTTGTTTTTCTCTGGGCCAATAGAGTCAGGGGGCCAACAGCACAGTTTGTATGCTACATAAATATACAGTCTATTTCTGATAAGCTGTGTACTTTATTATATCACTTACAACAGTATCTACCTGTCCACAGTGCTCGGTCAAAAACAATAGAAGCTGCAATTTGGAGCATCACCCAAACACAAAAAAACACACACACACACGCACCACAGCCTTATCTTTCGTCAGTGTGGACTGACAGCTTTTTATTTGGACCGTCCTTGCGGTAAACTGTTACTTTTCAGGAACGTATTAGAAGTTTATTGATTGTCCATCCCCTCACGGCTTATTTGGTTGACAGAGGTTATGTACCTCAAATCAACATACCTTCAGCAGCCTCTCTGACCTGGTGTGTGTGTGTGTGTGTGTGTGTGTGTATGTGTATGTGTACATAGAAGTGACAGCAAGTAGGTCAGAGATACTCCGTTGGCTTCACTGCCTACAACTTTGATTATGATATGAATCAGAATGTGCCAAAAAGGTTTGTCAAACCTCCTTTACAAATGGACAATCGTGGATTTAACACCAAAAAGTTTTAAGTAAGTGCCCTGAGGGTAGATGTTCGCAACAGGAAAAAAAGTTTGGGTGGTTGGGATCCTTATTGCAGTGTCTAATGTAAATGTCTTTTAGGTGGGGTAGAGCACCAACTATTGTACTTTCAATTGAACAAACCATTCTTTGCAGGGCCTTGCAATCCTGTTTGGTGCTGTTAGAGATGATACTAGGAATTTCCAGTACTTGAGGTGAGTCGCTGACTTGATTTTTTCACCACAGAGTCACTATGCAGCGCCCAGGTCATGCCCTCGATGATGCCCCCTGATTCTTCCCAAAGTCCACTATTTGCTCTTTAGTCCTGATGATGTTCAGGAGGTTGTTGTCTTGGTACCAGTGGGTCAGGCCCTTTACTTCCTTCAGATAGGCCACCACAGCTCTGTCAACAACAAACTTGACGATGGTGTTGGAGTCAAAAGTGGCTACACAGTCGTGTGTGTACAGGCAGTACAGCAGAGGACTCAAAACAGGTGGATGAGGTGTGTCCGAGGTGAGTGTCACTGGACAATAGCCATTCAGGCAGCCTGGTTGTTTTCTTGGACACTGGAGTGATGATGAACTTGTTGAAGCATGTGGGTTTGACAGACTGAGTCAGGGACAGGTTAAATATAATTGTGAGTAGTAGTAATGCTAGCTGATTAGCACAAAGTTTAAGGGCCCAGCCACTGATACACCACCTGCTGCCTTTCTGGTTTTCACACGCTTGAAAGCCTTCCTGATGTCATGCTCAGAAAGAGTCAAAGGTGCCCCATCCAATAACCTCTGTTTAAGCTGTTTTTGCTTGTGGGCTGTTGATGGGCTCAATGATGAGCTGGACAGACTCACTGACAATGACTTGTCAATCACAAGTTAGCCACACCCTAAAGCATACCCTGCTTTATCTCTTTTACTCTAAATGGGACCATAATTTACTAAATGAACATCATGCTGCATGGGAGTAGACTAAACTAAACTAGAGATTGAGACCATAAACACTGAGCTAATAAATCAAGTCAGAAGCCAGGTCATTTCTACATAAGACTGCATGGTATCAGTTTTTTAATGCAACCAATAGAGCTTCCCCTGCTGGTCATTACATAGAATGCAGGTTCTAAGACACTCCACAGACCCGGAAGCTCTGTCCATTATATACTGTCAGTGACTGGAAAGCAGGTGACTGTTAATTCACAGTCAACAACCATCTTTTAGTGAGCTCGGAGCCTATGCTCTGGTTGTACACTGCCTTACAGGACTGGAAGTCAAAGTGACACTGCAGACTAGTGCAATTGGTAATTAAGCACCAAGTAGTTGTAGTATTTTCTACATCTAGTGAACATGAGTGGTTAGTGCTGTTGCTAATGGCCAGGTTAAATACATTGTGGCCATATTGCCTTTTTTGAATTCCCAGACAGTATTGCCAGTATCATTTGTAATTGTTTTATTTAGCATTTCAACAAGACTTCCTTCTTTGCCATCAATTTAAAAGTTGGTTACAAACTGTAAACTCTCACAAAGTTGTGGCTGCAGCCATTGAGGTTGAACTCCAATGAGATTATTTCTTTCTCTAGAGCCAGAAAGTTTTGCCTCCAAGAAATGTTGTGTAACTAAAACACCAATCTGCTGGACACACACACACACACACACACACAAACAGACTGTTGTGGTTGTTGGCGACTAGGATGATGTATGAGATCTATGAACCAACACATCACAACAAACTGATACTGACAAGGGCGTAGTGCAGCCAACATTTTTGAGGGGGCACAAATTGATACAAACGTCCACAATATAAATCACTAGAGAATACAGACAAAACCATATACAGTATGAGAGGAACTTTCCACTACAGGCACCTAAAAACACGAGGATAGGGCAGATTTATTTCTATGGTTTGATCATCAAAACACTCCTGTCCGTCAGATATCACTTATCTATAAGGCACAGTCCCATCACTTTTAATGTCCATGACTGAGACTAAAACACTTGGATGCCAAAGCTCCCAGATGCTGATGTTTTTGTCTAAGAGTCGGAGGTAGCCCGAGGTGCTAATGGAGCTGTGTCTCATTCCTGACAGACTGTGACGGCTGCGGATACTCAGTTGTTGTTCAAGAAGAAAAGAAGTTTGCAGACTTTGACAGTGCTCTGGCCACCTTGACAGGCAGCACCGCTGTCTTTTTGAGGACGCCGTTCTTGCATTTGGATAGGACGGCTCCGGCTGATGCAGCGTCTGGCCAGGTCTTTATTGTCTCACTTTATTAAATTAGCTGTCAATAAGCTGACAAGACTGCCTGTTTCCTGCGGTGGCATAATGCCTGGGAATGAACCTTTCAGGCTTTTTTTCTTTTAGCATCTTTTGTATTCACTCTAAAGGGTAATTCTATCTTATTACAACAAAGGTTGTTTTTTTATATTTTCAAGGCTTTGGTAATCGTTTCTTTTAGTTATGATAACACTGGACTCATGAGAGTAATTGATAATATCTAGGAAGTGGAAACACAGACTTGCTAAATGTCAGACAGGTAAGATACAAGATGCCAGCCAATCAGACAGGCTGTGAACAAGCCATGCTTGTATCTAGATTATCTGAAGTTGGTTTATTTGGAGGTAAAAAAAGTGAGTGCACCCAAAATGTTGGTAATAATCCCTCATTATTGCTGTTGAATGGTGCTCTCAATTATTGAATGTTTATTTGTGTTTTCGTTAATGATGGGCAAACTTTATTTGTGATTTGTGATTAACACTAATCAGGTATTGGTTTTCAAAACAATTTTCGCTCGTAAACAACAAGTTAATCTTATGTTTTTTTACTTTTTTCTTGGAACTTGATTTTTTTCAAGGTTCTTCCCTTTTCCTTCAAGGACATAACATTTAGGACAACAGCATTTTTCTGTTTTTAATTCTGGTTTTTTTACGGCAATTTTCTTCCTCTTTCTCTTTAGGAAAGTTTTAATCTGCTTAGAAAACCAGGGGTTTTCCAACCAAAAAAAACTTGACCTCCACGGGGCTTGTCTGGTTGAAATGGGTGGCTTCCCCTTCAGTTTTTCCATTTTCTTAAAAACTGGGCAAAACACGGTGGAATTTCTTGGACCTTTTTTTTCGGAACCTTGTTGCTGTATTTGAAAGTCCATTTTCCATTCCTTTCAAGGTTGGTTAAAAAATTAAGTTTTGTGTATTGGTTTTCGGTTTTCTAAACAAAACCGGGACTTAGCTTACAAACTTTTTACCAGTTTTTTCTGGCTCTGGCCCCTTTTTTCTTTTTACTTTGAAAAAAAAAACCATGGAAAGTGACCAAATGTAATGCAGGGAACTTGTTTTTTTTGTTGTAAAAAACCCGAAAAAAAAACCCCCACCAAAAACCTTTTCAACCCCCAACCCAACGATTTTTCAAGTTTTTTGCTTTGCGTCCTGGGTTTTTAAAACCAAAAAAACCCACTTTTCTGAATTTTCCCAAAAAACCCTTTGCATTTCTAAAGGAAAAAACAGTGGCCGTCTTCCTGTTCATCATTTGGGTTTGGTTTGTTCTGTCTGTGCGGTTTAATTTAACAACCCTATATTTTTTCTTAATTCAAACGGCAAGGCAAGTTCCTGGACTGCATTTAAAGGTCCACAAAGTTTTTGTTTTTTTGGGCCCAAAAAAAACCCAAACTTTTCGATTTAAAAGGCATAACATTTCTTGGCATGTCAAAAGTGTGCCCCCCAAAACGCCCCCACCATTTTGCGCTTCAAGGGGCCAGGGTTTCCAATTTTTGGTTGAGGGAAGGAAGTAAAGGTGCTTTTTTTGAAGTTTGATGTTTCTTGATTTTGCTTTTTTTAATTGGAGCCCCAAGGTCTGGAAACCCCCTTTTTTTCCTTGTGAATTTTCCAGTAAAACCCCATTATTTTTTCAGATTCTAAAAGCAATTTTTTCCAACCCTTTGCCCGTAAATGGGGGCTGTATTCAACTAGGGGAAAAAACTTTTTTTTTTTTCCCTTCTGTAAGCTTTGACTGTTGTTCAACTTTTGTTTTTTTTCTTTAAGAATTTTAAAAAACCAAAAACCAAAACAAAACTGTACTGGAAAAATTTCATCGGGTAAAAATGAAAGTTGCCAATAATTTTCTTTGTTAAAACCCATTTCTTTAAGGGGACCCTTTTTTCCTGGTGGGAATTGTTTCCCTTTTGGCCAGTTTTCTTGTTTTTGTGTAAAATAGCGCCTCTAAAGGAAGGGGTTTTTTTTAAGCCCTAAAAAAAAAAACATCAGGGGTTCTTTTTCTTATTTTTTTTTTTTCTGGTTTTTTTTCTGTAAAAAACTTTTTTTTCTTTTTTTCTGGAGTGGCAACAAAAAAACTTTCACCCAGTGTAGAGGTTGTTTGAAAAACCCTTTAAATTTTTTTTTTTCAATAAAAACCGGTCCCCCAACAATTCTGGAAACCTTTTTCTAATGTCATTTGTAAATTAAACCCAGTGCCCCAGTTAATTTTTTTTTTCCCTTTTTTTTCATGCCATTGTTTTTCTGCTTAATTTTTTTCATTGACAAAAAAAAACCCCTTTGCATTTGATTCATTTTTCACATTTCATCTTTCCATTTCAAATTATTTATTTTTTTACTGTGTACCATAATTATAATCTAATCATTTGTAACGTTGAAATATGGAAATTTTGTACGTTTTTCTTTTTGTTGGGAATTGAAAAACGTCCCTTTTTTCCCTTTTCTGGAAAGATTTCCCCCAAACGTTGCTCCGGCCTGGCCAAGTAAGCTGCTGTTCAAACAGGAAAAATGGTCCTTTGTTGAGAAGGGATGGGGAATAACAAAAAGCCGCCTTGCTTCAGGGCATTGGCCAATTCAGGGGTTTTGTTCTTCCTTTTTTGCTTGGGGTTTTTCTATTTTTCAGAAAACAGGACTTTCTTTGCAATCGCCCTCGGCGCTCTGGCCCACGCCCCATTGCCAAAACCCGCGTGCCGTCCCAGGCTCCAACGGGCAGTGTGTCTTTATTCCCTGGGGACCTTTTTTCCATCAAAACCTTTTTTTTTTTCTTTAAACCTTTTGGGCAAGTCTTTTGTTGAAAAAAAAAACAAATGTGGGCGGGTGCCCCTGCAAGTCGACATTTCCCAGAAAACCCCCTTTCTCAGTGGGGAACTTTTTCCTGGCTGGCCCCCCTCAAACTTCCCCAAACTTCTGAAAAGTTCATAAAACTCCCCTGTTTCCTGGGTTTTTTTTCTTTTCTTGGGTTTTTTCTTTCCCCTGCGAAGACTTACGGTGGGCATTCGTTTTTTTTTTCTCGAAAAAAATATTTCCGGCGCCTGTTTTTCCGTTTTTTTCTGGGCAGGTTTCGTTGCCCGGTGTGTGGTCTTTCTTTGCAGTTTTTTTGACTGCCCAACCCATTAGTTTTTTTTTTACCGGGCGGCTGGGCAGGGTTTTTCTTGGGGGCCAGGTGTTCCCTTTTTTAGTGGCGCCCTTTTTGAAGCCAACCACCACGGTCCACTTGCGGCCCTCTCAGCCTTTTTTTTTCCCCCGTTTTCAAAAACCCCTTGTAACGAACGGTTTCCCTCCTCTTTTCTGGGGCCGGCATTGTTTCAAAAATTTTTACGACTTTCTTGGCAAAACCTTTTTTCAAAAAACCCCCCCAATTCTTTTTCTTACCCCAAATAGTCCGGGTTCCCACTTAAAAATACCTTTTTCCCACCGGAATTTTCTTTAGCAAACTTGATTTCGCGGTTCTTTTCTTTGCCCGGAATCCAACGAAAAACTTCGTTCACCCCTTTCCCACTTAAATTTCTGAAAACTTCCCCAACAGTGGGAACTTCGTATTTTCCTTTGTTTTTCCTCTCCCCCATCAAACAGACCGCGATCCCAGCGGGTCCACCGTGTGCCGTGCTCTCGCCATCTGTAGCCCGGCCTCATGGTGCTAAACCAGCAATGCAATCCATCCACCCAGACTATCACCGTGTAACATCCCTCTAAAAACTGTCCCCTCTGTCTCCCTGGTTTCTCTGGCCCCATTAACCTGTTGCAGAGCAGCACTTTACATTATTGCCCCGGCTACTCGTTGGGAAAAACTTTTTCCCAAAATTTTTTTTCATAGGCACCAAACTTGGGAAGGAAGAAAAAGGTCGAGAGACGTCTGCTGTTCACATGGCACTCACACTGCAAATCAGCTGCGTTGCAGGAGGACTTTTATAATCATGCCCACAGACAGGTG
>NW_023340246.1:594610-599579 GCF_004916995.1 Morone saxatilis
ACAACAGTTTGTGGCCTGGTACAAAAAAACAGTTTTGGTCTCTATAGCTGATTTCCCCGTTGATGACAACTGTACAGGAGGTGCATTGTTATAGAAGTCACTTGTTTAAATTATTTTAAGGCTTAAAGTTATGCATGATTAAGGGTGTGGCCACTTTGAGTGACAGGTGGATTTTGTCACAGGTTGTTTTCAGTAACCAGGCTTCATTCAGCCCGCCTCAGCTCCACCCACTTGTTTAAAATTGTACTGTTAGCAACCAGTTTAGGGTAACTTTTGCTTTATTGTTTCATGTAGTGATGGTACTGACAACAGTAATACGCAGATAGTGGAAGGGGAGGTGAATGCTGCCTGAAATAGGCTTCAACCAGTGGCCCACTTCTTGTGAGTCAGACTGCATCCACCCTGACATTCTCCTCCTCTTTATGAGGTTTTGTGGCTCTATAACAACTTCATGCTACTTTGCTTCTGATAGACATGAGTCATAATTTACATGGTCGCTAGAAGACCTTGTAGGTTCAAAAGAGCTTTCAAACACATCCCACATTCCAGTTGCAATATGTTCTGCATGCATTTACATACTTTAACATGTGTAATTTGTCAAACTTTTTTTTTTCATGGGCCACTGAGAAGCTTCCATTGGAATGAACGAAGACTGCCCCCAATGTTGTATCTGGTTCTTCTTAATACATCCATGGTCTAGTGAATCTAGCTTAACGCTGAGAAAACAGTGCTGAAAATGAATAAAAACGGTAAAAGGGTAAAAGAATCAGGGTTAGGGTATGTAAGAATTGTGCTGAATTAGGGCACTTGGTTGTATTTGTAAACTGAGGTAGTTTAAGATTTTTTTCTTTGTTGCCTTTACATTATATTTTATTGTTATATGACCTTGTGTTTAAAAATAATTTAATCCTTACCCTTGTTCTTCACCTAAAATTTCAATCTAAGCATGTCTATTCTTTGATATACTGGATTTAGATTGTACCTTGTTGTCCTTGGCTTTAGACAAATGTGTCTGCCAAATGATTAGTTGTAAAAATGAAAGTTATTCCTTAAACTATTATGCTTGATAACTGGAGGCTCAGTGTAAAAATATGGATATTAAACAGTATGTGGTAGAAATACAAACATTCATTGATGGCATTGATAGTGACAGCCTCTGTTTAATGCAAAACCTACAGAGCTGTTTCTGTCTTCTAAATGGAATGACATTTCGTATTCAACACCTCTGCACTGCACATTTAGTCTGTTTTTATGCATTTTTTAATGCATTGCATTTGAATGTATTTGTATTCATGTAGTTGGCTCTGATGGTATATGTATCACATGATTGGGTTTGCGTGTGGCTGCACATCTATTTTCTCTTTGCCAGATAAAGGAGATGACCTTGAACCTGACCTTGAGGGGTGGGTGGGCTGTGATGTCTCAACAACACTGTGTCACTTCATGGCTTTGTAGCCACAGTGCCACATTCTACACATTCTACTCACTATCAAAAATCGAAAAATATTCAAAGATAATGATGACAAATACTCCCAGTCATCATTTTGTTTGTTTTTTTGTTGCATTTCTTATTCATACTTGAAGTTATAATCCTTCAGGTTTTTATTACATCAAATCCCATTTTTAAAACGATTATTTTTCAGCCATAGCCATGCATTGTGTTAGCATCCTGTAATTGCAGCTTTATTGAATGGTGTAATTGTCACTGGTGGAGTCTTCCTTTCATGCGTTTGGTTTAAAGTGCTTACTTATTATCAACTGTTCCATATATGTGTCATTTTGAGCAAAACTGCAGGACATGCATTGCTCAAGTGGACCTGTAATTTACATTTTACCCTTACATTTTGTGCAAAAAAATAAACTACAGTGATGCTGCAGATATTGTAGATATTTTTCAATGGACATATATGGACATATTTTTGAACATATAAATAATGTCTAAGCCTCAGACTTGAGCAATTGCTACGCTGTCAACTTCCCTGGTGTAGTGGTCATGGCTGTATTAAGAGAAGACACTATGTTCTAAGTGGCTCCATCATAGTGGCCAACTTACTGCATCAACTAGCATGAAATTAACAGTTATCAAAAATAAACAGAAGAAAAATAATCTATGTCAATGTATAAATAGGAATACAATAGCATTTCATGTCTGAGTTTGACAGCGACTGATTTTGTGTGTGACATCCAACCTATCTTTTCATTCTCAAGGGTATTCCTAGCATTTGGAACTTTTAGGACCTCGTAAATCCTTACAACATAAAAATCACACTATGCCAAACAGTTTTAACATTGGCTTATGGTAAATGGGAAACAAAGAAAGTGGCATGGAGTGAGCCACACAACACAACAGGGGTCGTTCAAACCCCTAGGAAGGGCTGCACAATTAATCAAATATTAATTGCGATCATGATTTTGGCTTCCCACAATTAAATGAACATGATCGTCTACGATATTGACGTTTAAAAAAGCATGTTCGGCTCATAGAAATCTCTGCTCAATATCAAATCAAGAGCTTCCTAAACTAACAGCCAGCCACCACGGGTGATCGAGATGTTCTGGTTTCACTTTTGGGGAGCTGTCATGTTGCTGCACGCACACCCTGCAGCTGCATCCTTGATACTTTATTTTTATTTTCTTAAAAAATAGTTGACTTTTATTTTGAAGTAAGCCAGTCATAGGAAGTGCAAAGTGTTTGTCAGTTAGCTTTCTCTGGCTGCTATCGTTCAACAAAAATAAGTCTACAAAACAAGACAACAGTCATTTTTTTATTTTTTTTGACAGCGAGTCAGTATGAAATACAGTATGTCAGGGAGTGATGGAATTTTGGCCATAATTGGGCTCAACAATCTCTCTCCAGAATGACTGACCCTACCTTCAACTTGGAAATGATTGAATGAAGAAGTTAGTGTTTGTTTATTCTTTTTTAATCCATTCCTCCAATATTAGATAGCATGCAGAGGAGTGATGGGAGAGAGAAGTGCTGACACGTGACACGTTGATGGTGGCAGAATGTCACAATAGCACTGTGTGCAGTGTCACCTGCTGGGCACCAGGACACCCTAACTAAATTAATCTTTAGTCAAATTAACCTCTTCTTTTTGCCGCTAAATCGCTTCCACTATGAGGCCTATTCACAAACATCTGTGTGATTCATCAACAAAACCTCCTGCCTTTTCATTTAGTTGCCCCCGATGTTGGCCATTTTACAACAAAAACAACAGTTTCTTCTATTTCGCATGTGACTGTAAGCGGATTACTACTTGTTCTGGAGCTGAAGGAGGCCTCCTTGCTTTCTGCACAGAGCAGTGGGAGATGATAGATATGACAGACAGAGATTAGGGGATTATGCTTTCTAGTCTATGAAACAATCATTAAATGTTCTGAGAATCTGTCAGGAAGTGGACAGAAGCAGGTCACGGATCAGTCAAAGCATGGACAGCTGTATACTCTGCTGGTTGCTTTGCTTTACTCCCATAAGAAGACAATGCAGCGGCAGGCAGGAGGTGTCACTGACTGAGCTGTTCAATAACACTGTGGCAATCAGCCAGAGGCACGGATTTCCTGCTCACTTTTGTCTTAATAAACCCTTTGTCTATTTGATCTGCAGCTTTATTAGTATGCACTAATGCAGCAGGAAATACTCATCTGAAATCTTGGAAGCAGAAATACCTCTCAGTTGGCGAAGGTGTTTCAGGCCCAGTTGATTGTTGATTGTGATTATATTATTACGGTGGCTGTGGCGCAGAGGCAGAGCGGGTCGTCCCCTAATCGGAAAGGTTGTTGGTTCGATCCCCTGGTGCCACATGTCGAAGTATTGAGCAAGATACTGAACCCCGATTGCTGCCATGCATCAGTGTGTGAATGTGTATGAATGCATTAGTTGCTGTACAACTACAGGTCCATTTACCATTTACCATTATTATCCAGCCTGGGACAGGAATCTTCAGAGGTGTAACTGTAAGAATAAACAGACATTGGTCAGACAGTGGGGATGTGTCCTTTAGATGGCTGTTTCCTATTTAGTGTTCCCTGGCTGACAAACAGCTTCATATCAGAATTTTTGGTGTAGCTGTTTATGCTATTTTAGCATAAATCACAAGCAATTTGCTGATTTTAAACCCAATGAAAATTCAGTTTTGCCACAAAATCAATACATTATTATCTCCTCTGTGTTCATTTTGACTTGATTTGATCAAGCTTTTAATTTCCAAAAGGAAGACATTTTTAATGGTTTTTTTTTCTGCAGTGTTAATGCCCCCGACATCTGTGTTCTCTGGTGGAAAGGAATATTTCATACTGTCTGATGTCAGTACTGTAGTGTATGGGTTGGGGCCAGCTGGTTGGCGGAGGTCAAAATTCACTGTACTTAGGCCCCATTCACAACATACATGCATGGGATGGACGGTATATATGAAAGATTGTCATGTATTTTGCAAGTGTTTCATCAGCAGTCACATCAAGGTGGTTGTATGATGAAACTGTGAGTTGGCTCTGTCTATATGCTAGTGCCCTCCAAATTTAGGCAATGGAAACACTGGCATGGCCATTTTGAAAGGGATTCCTTGACTTCTGACCTCAAGATATCTGAATGAAAATAGAGTTCTATGGATCTATATTCCGTCCATACAGTTTTTTGCATGTGGTATAAATGTGTTATTACCCTAACCCTAACCCCTTGTTAACCCGCCATACCCTCTCTACATCCCATAGTAGCAGATGGATTTGTAATTGAGCCTTTTTCTCCCACCCTTCTGTCAATTTTGTCTTGGATTTATAACATTCTCAAAGTTATAATTGGTCTTAAAATCTATACTGGCACAAACTAAATATTTTTGCAACATGTAGAGGCTTAGATAATTAAGCTTCCCAGTGAATCAGCCTTTAATAAATAAGATAAGATGTGATAAGATATTCCTTTATTTATCCCCCTTAGGAAAAATTCACATTGACACATCAGCAATAGGGCAAA